>NW_017731364.1:4654590-4668449 GCF_001890085.2 Hipposideros armiger | reverse complement strand
AAAAAATAAATAAATAATACAGGTTATATGAGGCTATATACAAGTTTCATTGTGCAGACACCACAAAGAACAGTTAAACTGAGGTACAAGAGGCTGGGTGGACTCCAACTGGGAAAGATATTATCTTGTGTAGTAAGACATGGATAGAGAAAAGCTACAGTGCTTTCCAATATGAGCCCCAAACTAAAAGACTCAGGTTATGGATCTCTATGTCATGTGTCCCAGAGCGAGGAGAAGCAGGGGGATATGTTTATTTAATGATAACTAATAATGACCTTAAGTATCATAGTTATCATTTATTGAGTACTACCATGTGCTGTGCATTTTATTTAGGTCATCTCGGTTACTGCCTGATGCTGATGGTTTATATTATCCTTTTTAAAAATATTTATATTTCTTTCTCCCTAGGTCTCTTCCATTCTCCAGAAGACCTCCAACAGCACTTCAACAAAACAATTTGCAAGTTTTCTCAGTGCCCCTGGTCACAAAGGAGATGCCCACCTTCCCACAAAATTTTCCACTACAAGAAGCCAGAACAGGGCAAAAGAAAATAAAGTGCCCTAGCACTACCTCCTGGGAATCACAAAAAATACCTCTTCAAATTAACCTGCAGAATTCATTCCCATAGATGCCCAGGAAGAGAAATAATACATTAATTACCATGAATAGCCAAGGTAACAAGGCAACTCACAAAGAAAATGAAAAATCTCCAGAAAATAAACTTAAGACATGGAAATATGTGACTTAAATGACAGAGAATTCAAGATTGCAATTCTCGGAAAACTCAACAAGATGTAAGAAAACTCAGGCAGTTTAATGAACTCAGAAATAAAATCAATGAACAAAATGAACATTTTAACCAAAGAGATTGTAATTAAAAAAAAAAAAGAAATTCTGGAGCTGAAGAACTCAATAAAATAGATGAAGAATGAAATAACAAGCTTAGGAAATGGAGCTGACCAGATGGAGGAAAGAATCAGTGATATCGAAGATAGAAATATGAAAATAATGCATATGGAAGAGAAGAAAGACTTGAGAGTTAAAAAAAAAAATGAAAGCACTCTACCAAGAACACTAACTCCATCAGAAAGAGCAATACAAGAATAAGGGGTATACCAGAAAGAAAAGAAAGGGAGAAGGGCACGGAAAGCCTACTCAAACAAATAGTGAATGCGAACTTCTCAAACCTAAGGAAAGAACTGGATTCTCAAACCCAAGAAGCAAACACAACCCCTAATTACCTCAATCCTAACAGGCCTTCTCCAAGGCACATTATATTGAAGCTGTCAAAAAGTAATCACAAAGAAAGAATTCTCAAGGTAGCCAAGGAAAAGAAGAGTAACCTACAAAGGAAAGCCCATTAGATTATCAGCAGATTTTCCAGCAGAGACTGTACAGGCTTGGAGGTAGTGGGATCTAATATTCAAACTATTGAAAGAGAGAAATTATCAGCCAAGAATAAGATATGCAGCAAAGTTATCTTTAGATATAAAGGAGGAACAAAGACCTTTCCAGATATACAGAAGCTGAGGGAATTTTTCACCATAAGGCCTGCATTACAGGAACACTGAAGGAGGTTATTCTACTTGCATTGCAAAAACACAAAAGGATACAAAACTATGACTAAGATTACTAATAAGTCAAACAGAAGCAGGAAATGGCAACCACTATACAGAATTAAGCATTATACACTTAAACATAACATAAAGGGTAAAGAAGATAAAAACATAAAAAAAGAAAAAGAGAAGACAACTTGCTACTGCAACTCAGAAATAAACTCACAGCGTAAATAAGGGTAATTTGTAACAACAAAAACATAAAAGGGGAGTGAGTAAAGGTCTGAATTTACAAAGGGGAATGGAGACAAGGCACATGCTGAAGAAAAAGGACATAAATTTAATAGTTAACCACTCAAAGAAAGAAAGAAAGAAAGAAAGAAAGAAAGAAAATAAGAGAAAGAAATCCAGAACTGAGACACATAACCTAAAAAAAGAGGAAATCGGAAAAAATTATAAAACACCACCAAACTAAAATGACAGAAACACAAGGACAAAGAAATAATGGAGACACAAAGCTACCAGAAAACAAAAGATAAAATGGCTATAGAAAATCCTCATATATCAATAATCACTCTAAATGTAAATGGACTGTATTCACCAATAAAAAGGCACAGAGTAGCAGACTGAATTAAAAAACACAACCCAACCATATGCTGTCTTCAAGAGACACATCTCAGCTACAAGGATAAACTAGACTCAAAAATGAAAGGGTGCAATACTCCAAGCAAAGAGCATCGAGAGAAAAGCAGGTGTAGCCATATTTATATCTGACAAAACAGACTTCAGGATAAAAAAGGTAACAAGAGACAAAAATGGACATTTCATAATGATAAAGGGGACAATACAAGAAGACGTAACACTTATCAATATATATGCTTCCAATCAGAGAGCACCAAAATACAGAGGGTGCCAAAAAAATGTACACACATTTTAAGCAAAGAAAAAGCTGTACTAAAATTGTAATACTCAATATATACCAATAACAAAAGATAAATACAAGTCACGTTTGATTTCTGCAATTACAAGAGGTGCTCAAAGTGGTTGCCATCAGTGTAATTTTAATACAGTTTTTTCCTTTCTTAAAACATGTATACATTTTTTGGCACCATCTGTATATAAAGCAACTACTAACAGAACTAAAGGGAGGAACTGACAAAAACACAATTATAGTAGGGGACTTAAATATACCATTCACAGCTATGGATAGATCATCCAAACAGAAATTCAGTAAGGAAATATCAGCCTTAAATGACACATTTGACCAAACGAACATAATTGACATTTACACAGCATTTCATCCTAGAACACCAGACTATACATTCTTTTCTAGTGCACATGGAACATTCTCAAGGATAGACCATATGTTGGGACACAAAACTAGCCTCAGCAAATTTAGGAAGATTGAAATCATACCAAGCATATCTGAAACTGGAGATCAACTGCAAAAAGAAAGTGGGGAAAAAAACACAAATATATGGAGATTAAACAACATAGTACTAAAGAACGACTAGGTCAAAGAAGAAATAAAAGGAGAGATCAAAAAGATACATAGAAACAAATGAGAATGAAAATACATCATATCAAAATTATTGGGATACTGCAACAGCAGTGTTAAAAGGGAAATTTATATCATTACAGGGCTATCTCAAGAAACAATAAAAAACCCAAATAAACAACCTAACATTACACCTTAAAGAATTAGAAAAAGAAGAACAAATGAAACCCAAAGTCAGCAAAATGAAGGAAATAATAAAAACTAAAGCAGAATTAAATTAAATAGAGAACAAAAAGACAATAAAAAAATTAATGCAACGAACAGCTGACTCTTTGAAAACTTTAATAAAATGTACAAACCTTTGGTTAAACTCACTAAGGTAAAACGAGAAAAAACACAAAGAAAATCAGAAATGACAGAGGAGAAGTTATGACGGTTACCACAGAAATACAAAGGATCTTAAAAGAACACCATGAAGAGCTATATGCCACCAAATTCAATAACCTAGAAGAAATGGACAAGTTCTTAGAACTATAGACTGAATCACGAAGAACTGAATAATCTAAATAGACAAATCAACAGTAAAAAAATGGAAACAATCATCCAAAACCTCCCCAAAAGCAAACATCCAAGACCAGATAGCTTCACTAGTGAATTCTACCAAACATTCAAAGATTATTTAATACCTGTCCTCAATCTCTTCCAAAAAATTGAAGAAGAGGCAATACCTCCTAACTCATTTTATGAGGCCAATATTACCCTAATACTAAAATCTGGTAAGGATAACACAAAAAAAGAAAACTACAGACCAATATCTCTGATGAATATAGACACAGAAACCCCAAATAAAATACTAGCAGGGCCGGCCGAGTGGCTCAGTTGGTTAAGAGCTCGCTCAAGAGTTTGAGCTCTGAGCAACGGCAGTTCGAGTCCAGCCCAAGCTGAGCAGCCACTGAGCTGCCAAGAGATAGCAGGATGGCTCAGCTAAAAATAAAATAAAATAAATAAATAAATAAATAAATAAAATACTAGCAAATTGAATACAATACATTTAAAAGATTATACATCATGATCAAGTGGGATTCATTCCAGAGGCACAAGGATGGCTCAACATACTCAAATTGATCGATGTGATACACCACATAAACAAAATAAAAACAAAAATCATATGGTTATATCAATAGATGCAGAAAAAGCATTTGACAAGATAACATACATTTATGATTAAAACACTTAATAAAATGAGTATAGAAGGAAAGTAGCTCAATAAATGCCATATATATACAACAAACCCTCAGCTAATATACTAAATGGTGAAAAACTGAAGGCTTTCCCTCAAGATTAGGAACAAGACAGAGATGCCTCAGATCACTACTGTTATTCAACACAGTACTGGAAGCCCTAGCCAGAGCAAGCAGGCAAGAGAAAGAAAGAAAAGTCATTCAAGTTGGGAATGAAGAAGTTAAATTGTAATTTTTTGTAGATGACATGATTGTTTACATTGAAAGAATCAGTGGTCAGGGATAACAGAAGAGAGAAATGGCAGTGTGTGAGCGGCCCAGTTGGAACTGGAGGCCAAAGGAGCTGCTGGAAGACAAGATGACAGATAAGCAACCAAAAAGGGGAGTGTAGTGGAGGACCCTCCATCTTAATATGATGTCTGACAATTAAGTTAGCAAACTTGTTGCAGCAATGTTGCTAACCTTTCTTTGATATCAGGTGGATTATTCACTATGAATTTGTACCGACTGGACAAACAGTTAACCAACTTTACTATTTGGAAGTGCTGAAAAGGCTACATGAAAAAGTTAGACAACGTAAACTTTTCGCCAACAATTCTTGGCTCTTGCATCACAACAATACACCAGCTCACACGACACTGTCTGTGAGGGAGTTTTTAGCCAGTTAACAAATCACTGTATTGGAACACCTACCCTACTCACCTGATTTGGCCCCTAATGACTTCTTTCTTTACCCAAAGATAAAAGGAAATATTGAAAGGAAGACATTTTGATGACATTCAGGACATCAAGGGTAATAGGACGACAGCTCCGATGGCCATTCCAGAAAAAGAGTTCCAAAATTGCTTTGAAGGGTGGACTAGGCACTGGCATCAGTGCATAGCTTCCCAAGGGGAGTACTTCAAAGGTGACCATAGTGATATTCAGCAATGAGGTATGTAGCACTTTTTCAAGGATAAGTTCTCAAACTGAATTGTCTGACCTTGTATGAGTACATAAATGATGTAAAGCCACAAAATAAGATTTGTTCATAGTTATGGAAAATAAAGCTTGAGTTGGAGAAAGCCCTCAAATTTCTTTGCCACTCTTGGAGGACTTTGTTGTTCTAACACATCAGATCTATATACCGGAAGATGCAATTTCCTTGTTAGCAGAGATGGGAGCTCGGATAGTCTCCTTATCCAAGCTAATACACAAAGGTACCCTTTGGTCTCAAGGTCAAGGTTGATTAAATGATGCACAGTTCACACTCCTCTCCTCTCACTTCATCTTCCCAGCTGCCATCACTCCTCAAGAGCAATCAAATTCCTAGCCCTGGACACCCTTGCTGCAGAGCCCCAGCAGTTTGTAGACACACATTCCCCAACATAATCGGTCACCATTCTTAGCATTAATGGAGCCTCACTGAGAGTCATTAGTAACCAGAAATCTATCTCTGCTACAATCACCAAGAGATAACTTGAGGAAGGTCATGGTTATTCACATTAATAAAGGTCAAGTATGTCTTCAAATGTGAGTGTAATTCATCCCTTTGATACACTCTGTACATAGCTTTCTGTCTATCATCAGTTAGGGTAACCAATTCCTAAGTTTCACCCTCATCAAAAGAGCAAAGCTTTTTATTATTCCAATGAAGCAAAAATAATACAGGCATAATAACTTCTAACTTGTGAGTTGCATAAACCTGGGTTTGAAATCCAGCTCCATTGTTTACTTAGGGCAACTTAACTGAATTCACTGGGTTTCAGTTTATTCATCTGTAAAGAAGGGATGGTTGTGTTACCTATATCATAGGGTTGTTGGGAGGATTAAATGAGAAGATATGTAAAGCATCCAGTACACAGTGTTCAAAGTGGCAGTTATTATCATGGATCTTAGAAATGGTAGTATCCAAGGAAATCATTCAGTAGGTTTCCTTCAGCTCTTAGCAAGGTCTTGTAGATTGCTCTTAGCCTATAAGAAAGCTTGTGTTGAGTTTTGTCAGTAGGGCGGGGCTTGGAAACAGAAAATCAGTGGACCAAGGTAGGGGTTAAACCTTTCTCCAAGCTCTGATGGGACAATATTCCCTGACTGCATTCTGTAATGTATATGCACAAAGGATGGGCCTTGAGAATTGAAAAACAAAGACAAGAAGACTCGGAAACACAGATAGGAGACAGAAAGATATCTGCCCACCATCAGTCCCTTCCTGCCTTTGCGTAGCAGCTCAACTCCACCTCCAATGGAAACATAACATGCGGAAGTCCTCCTCAATGTGTGCATACATACGGCAGACACTGACCGGGCACTGGGTCCTTGAAGAACTGACCTCTGGACCAGGAAACCTGATACATGGTGTCACTGACTGCTTGACCACAAGCAACAGGAACCTTTGAAGGCAGCTCATTCCATTTGCAGATAGAGCTGAGTTTAGAGTTTTAGAAAGAAGATTCACTGGCCCAGAATCTACTCTTCTTGACTTTTATCTCTAAGATCTAGTTCTAAGACTAATATACTTTGAAAAGATGAAAATCGTGCATGATAACATATCCTTTCAATCAATTTATATCATAACACTCACAGCTAATATGTAATGAAGGCCAACCGTGGGCCACACCTTACAGGCAGAAAAGCACAATATAGTGTTTCCTGAACTTGTCAAATCCTAATATTACCCGTTACCTGTTATATTCACTGCTCCCCAGACCCCACCCCAACCAGACTGAGTCAGAATTTGAGACCAAGCCTGGGAATTGATTTAATAAGAGCCCCAGGTGATTCTTAGGCTCAGGCAAATCAATCCACTGGCAGGGTGAATCAGGTGTGGCATACCTGGGTCCACTACCTGGTTCCATCATTTACTATGTGACTTTGGACAATTTATTTAACGTCTCTGAACCTCAGTTATGTATCTGTGAGTTCAGAAGGATAACAGCATCTACCTGATGCCATAAGCCATATAGCACAAGGCTGGTCATCATCAATGATCCTACTGACCCTAGAAAAATATCAAACCTATGATTTTTGCTCAGTGCTACACAATTTACAATTAAAGGAAATCCTGAGACCAGGATTTAAACTCAGATCTGACCACCTCCAAAGCCTAAGTGCTGACACCCAGCAACAGGGGAAGGAGGAATTAAGTGGGCAAGAGGCCCAGTGGCACAAAATGACCTACATATCCAGGTCCTGGCTCCAAATTCATGCTTGGACCCAACTCATATTGCATCCTCAGAGGCAGCCATCAGGCAGGAGCTCTGGCCAGCAAGATGCTCCCGGCACCACAGTAAGGAAAGAGGGTTTGCCTTGGACTTGCTCCTTCTTCTGCTTCTATCCCTCTCCTGCATGCCAATCCCCTCCCCTTCCTTTTGGGACTATCCACAATCCCTACTCTTTCTCCAGTCTGTACCCAGCCCTGTCCTAAGGAGCTCCTCTCCTGAGAGGCAGGGAAGGGACCAGGGTTTGAGAGGCTGGCTTGGAGAACAGGGCAGACCATATTTCACTCCCCAACTGTGAGGCCTTGCATTGTTACTTCACTCCTCTGGGTCTCTCTCTGCTATGGGGCTCATTTGCAACAATGCTCTCAGCACAGTACCTGTCTCATCTGTCAATCAATCAATAACACCGCATCCCTAGCCTACTACTCCTCTTTCTCTGAAGTCCCTCGACATTGCATTTCAGTTAAAGTGGAGCCACCTATGTGATTCATACTTTAGTACATAGTTCGTTATTAATGATCCCCCATTCATGTGTTCACACAAATATGCCCCAAGTACAGGTGATACAGAAGTAAATAGAGTCAAATCCCTTCTCCTGAGGCCAGCAGCGGTTCTCAACCTGTGGGTCGCAGCCCCTTTGGGGGTCAAACGACCCTTTCACAGGGGTCGCCAGGTACTCGTATGTGGGCGTATCTGCATGTGGGCCTGGAGACGGATAGAGGAGCGGTGTCTCGGTTCCTAAGACCATCGAAAATATGTGTTTTCCGATGGTCTTAGGCGACCCCTGTGAAAGGTTGAGAACCGCTGCCTTAGAGGAAGAGAAAGACCCATAAATTGGTGGGCTGAAAACCATGTAAGGCATTAAGAACTAAGGGCTGGGTGGCACCAGCTCTGCTAGAGGAAGTCCGAAGAGCTAGCGTGCATCCTGGGTATTGAAGAATGAACAGGAGTTTGCCAGGCGGAGAAAGGCATGCCCAACAGAAAGAACAGGAGTTCAAAGGCTCAGTCATGAAAATAGGCCCATTGTTCTCAGGGAATGGTGAAAAGCTGTGAGGGGGTGAGTGATGAGAAACGGGGTTCAACAAGATTATCTGCTCCAGACCTAAGTGTTTCTAGTCCCAGTTAATAATACTGCAAGAAACTGGGACTGCTGGAGGTTTTCTAAGCAAACCAGTGACATTATCAGGTTTTTCTCTAAACTCAGTGTTGAGCTCCTGGCACTAAAAAGGAGCTTGGATGAATCATGAAGAGGTGAAGAGGAGCCACTTGGTTTGATAAAGGAGAATGTGCCAGAGACCATCTTTCCTCACCTCCGGTCTGGCCTGACTCACCATTATCTGCCCACCAACCTCCAGCCTGGCTGATTTTGAACTCTAGTCAAACACTTGCTAGAATACCAGGCTCCAGAAGAGGCTTACAGAGTGCGGGGAAGAAACAACGCTGAGAGGCAGAGGATTTGGGACCAGCTGCAGGGATAACCTGAAGGGGAGCCGGGGAAATATTTTGTGTCTAGTGTCTTACAATGTCCTGAAAGAAACATGAAATAGAACTGGATTTGAATCCCACCTCCATCCTTTACTGCTTGCAGGACCTTGGGTAATTCACTTGATCTCTCAGAGGCTGTTTTCTCGTCCATTAAGTTGAGATAACAAGCCCGACCTCAAAGACTTGCTCTGAAGATTAAACTGCAGGCATACCTCCTTTTATGTCACTTTGCTTCACTGTGATACTCACTTTATTGCGGTAGTCTGGAACCAAACCCGCAATATCTCCGAGATATGCCCATAATTTACTGCAAGTAGCCAGCACAGCATCCACTGTAAGGAATAATGGATCTCTAAATGTTACTAAACTGATCATTCATGTTCTCATTTTTATCTTAAGGAGGAAGGGGCCTTCAGACTAAAAACACCTTTAAAAATTGCAGGCCCCCCGGAACACCAGGATGGAATCAGCCCCCAAGGACGCTCACTGTATTGTTGTAAATTACTAGGTGAGACCCTGGTCAGTCCCTTCCAAGTTGCTTTCTGCCCTCCTAGGTTGTTTGCAGTTTCTGCAGGATAGGATCACATTTCTCATCTGAGCCAGTGGGCCCTGGAGAGTGTGGGCCTTGCAGCTCCGGGCTTTTCAGAGGGCTCACATGACAACCTGGCAGGGCACAGCTGTTCCTGGCAAGGGCATTAATAATCCAGGCCTTTTTCCACAAACTCTGGCAAACAGTCTAAAGTGACAAGTGAAAACATTGGGGCCAAATTATCAATGGGGCTTAGGGCAGAGGAGGCCAAAATAACTACCCTTTATCAGGACTAAATCATAGAACTGAATTGCAGCGGAATCAGACCTTCTTAGGGAGGTGGGGGGGCCATACTACTTGCATCATAAACAACCTATGTTGCCTATAGGTTACTTCAGTGGAATGGTTCAGAGATGGGGCAGAGAAAAGAGTCCATGTGACTTAGTGGCTGAGGAGTAAACTGGGCCATGAATTTCATCTTGGCAACAACCAAAACACAGCAGCCACCACAGGCAGCCCAAAGACACCTGTGACAGGAGAACTTACGAAGAGCAAGCCGACTCCCCTCACCAACAGGGAGAAAAATGAGGTAGATCTCAGCAGGGTTTTTGTCTCCTTTACTTATACTGCATCAGCACAAAAAAAAACAAAACAAAAACACTGCCTGGCTTCAAGGCACTCAGTCAGCATGAAATGCTGAAGAAACACGTCACGTGGCAGAAGAACACAGGCTTCAGATTCAGCAGCTCCAGTTAGTAACCATGTAAATAGAAACAAGCTCTTTGTTCTCTCTGAACCTCAGTCTGCTTATCAGGAAAATGGGACAACATGTACTTTGAAAGGTTCTTATAAGGAATAAATTAAATAATCTATGTAAAATCCCCTAAAATAATGCTTGGTAGGCAACAAGCACTCAGTAAATGGATTCCTCAGAATTAGACCTTGATCTTCAAATACAGATCAGACCTTGAGTATCAACTGTGTTTCCATCTCTTATAGCAGGGAGAAAACATGGGGGGAGACAATAAACAGAGGAACAACTGAAGATAATAAATCGAAGGAAAGTAAAAGACGACCTCTAAGGTCACAGCTCCCCGTGTGACCTTGGACAAGTCACGTACTTCTCTAGGTCTCAGAATACTCTAGGGTAAGTTGGGGGTTCTATTTGATCAGTGGTTTTCAAAGTGTGCTCCAGGAACCCCAGATAGCCTATGGAGACCCTGAGGAGCTGTCTTGAGGTGGGAGGAGAGAGACAAGTGTGCCCCCAGGCAGCTTCAGGAAGCTTCCCTAGGAAGGCTTTCTATTGAAGGAACAGTTCCACACTCAGTTTCACACTTAGCCTTTTGCACTCTAATGCTTTCTCCAAAGTCACCAGCATCCTCCGAATTACCAGAACGAGGGAAAGGCAAGGAAGGCACCTCAGGTGCAAAATTAAGGAGGCCCTCACTCTCAGGGTTGTGTAGGTACAGGGTTGGCGCCTGAGTGTGAGGGCCCCCTTAAATTTGGTACCCAAGGCACCTGGCCTCACAGTAGTATCAGCCCTGAGTCCCCAGCCCTTCTTCAGTGCCCATCCTCACTCGCTTGTTTAGCCATCCTCTCTGGAAATGTCTCACCACTGCCTTCCATGGCACTGCCTTCTGCAGTACAATGTTCTGCTTCTATCTGGTTCCTCTTCTTCCTCCTGGCAAGAGACGTGGGACAAGGAGAAAAATGGAGGGAAGAGAAAAGCATGCCAGGCAAGGGATAAGCACGGTGCGGGGCAGGGCTGTTGCGTCTGGCTTTGGACAGGCTAAGTTTGAGGGGCTGGTGGAAGTACAGCAGCCAGGTCGGCAAGGCAGGTGTGGACCCCGGGAGACGCGGTCGGGACAAAGAGGAGGTTTTTCTCCCCTCACCTCGCAGACTCTTCTCTCCCAAATCCAGGTCTGAGTAATCACGCTCTTCCTTGGAGACTTAAAATGGCATCTTCCAGGTTTGATCCACTAAGTCCAAATTCCTCAGCCTCTCATACAAGACTACACTCCTTCCTCACCCCCAAGCCTCCAAACAACACCCCATCATATGCAAATGTGCCCCTAAACTGTAGGCCACCTAATGCACCAGTACTGCTTGAATTTGCCTTAGACTGCTGCCCTGGCCTTGCTCATACTTTTCTTTTTTTTTTTTCTTATTAGTTTCAGGTGTACAAAACAATGCACTAGTTAAGACATTTACATGCCTCACAAAGTGATAACCCCCCAATCTACTATTCCTCTGACATTGTATATAACTGTTACATTCCATTGACTCTATTCCCTATGCTGTACTCCATATCCCCCGACCATATATATATATATATTTGATATTCAATATTATTCAACTTCAGCTTCAGGTGTATAGTGCAGTGGTCAGACATCTACACATCCTTACCCATTACCCCAATTCCACCTGTGGAATCTTTGCACAGTAAACAGCATACCTACTCTCTTCTCTTCCCAGGTCCTGCATCCAGGCTTGCCAAAGCCTAGAGCTGTTGGCAGGCATTGGAGAGTACTCGTCCCTTTCTGTTCAGTCAATAATTTCAATGCAGTACTAACACAGGCATACCTCGGAGATATTGCAGGCTCGATTCCAGACCACTGCAATAAATCAAGTAAAGGTCTTGCCTTCAATTCGTAAAAGAAAAAATAAATAAATAAAAATGCAACAACATCTGTGAAACACAGATAAAAAGCAGAGCACAATAAAATGAGGTATGCCTGTATTGCAAAAGCAAGGCCCTTGCCTGGTCCTCAATTAAGAGCCACGGATAGAGTGTGAGCTCTGAGCAACAGCAGTTCGATTCCCGGCCCGAGCTGAGCAGCCACTGAGCTGCCAACCACAGATAGAAAACAAATACCTGCGTGGCAGCTGCCAGGAGACCCAGACAAGCAGGTGGGTTACATTTAACAGCATCTTCAGTAGGAAGTTTGTCAGCTGTAGGGAAGCAGCCATTTTCACTTGTTTTTCTCACTGTTACCTTTTGCTCTTAGCCCAGCTGTGGGCTCCAGCAGGCTCTCATTAAATACTAACTGAAGTAACTAATGAAATCCTCCTTCTGGGGGCACAGAACTAACTCCAGAAGAAAGTTATGGAACGATTTCCATGAAAAATAATACCCTTGCCTTTTCCATGTAAGTATGACCCTACCAATGACGGAAATGTTCTAAAACTAAATTGTGATGGCTGCACAACTCAGTAAATTTACTAAAAATCACTGAATTTACACTTAAAGCAAGTTAATGTCATGGAATATAAACTGTACCTAAATAAAGTTATTTTTGAAAAATCTATATAATAAACAAAACCACCATGATGGCACACTGTATTCAGCTGAGTAATAAGCTGACTGAGTCATGAGCACACTCAAAACAAATAATAAAAAAGATGACCCAGTCCTGTAAGGTGTGATTCTGAGCTACGTCTCAGTCCCCATGGGATCAGCGCAAGGTGAAGGTTACTACTGCTACTGCACAGGCAGGCAGTTGAGGGGCCAGTGCGGTCAGGTGCTGTACCCCAACGTCAGGGCTTCCACATCCTCCTCCTCCAGGCTCTTCCCACAGTGTATGTGAGCCACTTCCGAATGCACAGCAGGCTCAGGGAACAGAGCTGTCTTCCAACCCTGAGCCCCACTCACACCTGGACAACCTATGCCCAGTGTAGGCCTCCAAGGAGCACCCCATTCCCCTGGGGAAACACTACCCACCTACTCCGGTTCCCATCTCAACATCACAACATGCCAATGCCCCAGAGAACGCCCATGGCAAGCCCTCTTTCCCCTCCCACATACCCCTGGGGAGAACCCTTCATCACACAGCAAGGTGCATACCACACGAGGTTGCATCGGCCCTGGTACAGAGATAGTACAGCATAATGACTAAAAGGATAGACTTGAGCGTCAGGTGGTCTGGGTTCAAATCCCAACTTACTTAGCCAGTGACTTGCTATGAGACCTCCCTGTGCCTCAGTTTCCTCCTTTATAAAATGGAGCTACTTAACTCAGGATTATTTGGGGGATTAAGTGGGTTAATATTTATAAAGCACTTTGTACCTGGTACATAACTTTTATATAATTTTTAACTACCCATTATTGTTTTTTCCAGTGCATTAGAGCTGCCTCTCCATCTACAAGCAGAAGAATAGAAGATGCTGGGTGTAAAATAGGCCTGAGACCATGGCAGCTTCCCTTGACACGTCAGACCTCCAAACACTGAGAAAACAATCATCCTGGGTCCCCAGAGGTTTCTTCACCTCAGCTGCCAAGTAGAGATGTTGGCACACTGGCACCAGGGAGGGTCAGGGTGAAGACAGAACATCCCACAGCACAGTAAAAAAAAA
>NW_017731364.1:4641965-4654360 GCF_001890085.2 Hipposideros armiger | reverse complement strand
AAAAAAACAAAAACCCCGCTTAAAAAAAATGTGAAGCTCTATAAAATATCAACTTCCTGGAGCCACACAGGACAATGAAGAAGGAAGGCTCTCCTGTAACTGGCTAATCTGATCAAATGACAAAGGAAGTCAGACTTCCAGGGCAGCTCCAGACATGGTAGGAGGGGTCCTCTAGCTTCTCCCATTTCAAAAGTACAGGCTGAGGTCTAGATTCACACAGTCAGAACGGAGAAGCAGAGTAAGAGTCGCACAGCTAGCCATTAGACAAATGCAAATTAAGACCCTTGTGAGATACCACTGCCCACCTTTTAGAACTAAACTAAAAATAATAACACTGAATGCTGGTAAGGAGACGGAAAAAGCGAATCTCTCTTACATTGCTGGTGGGAATGTGAAATGGTACAGCCATTCTAAAAATGAGTTTGGCAGTTTCTTTAAAAATTAAAAATATACTTACCGTACAACTCAGCAACAACATTCCTGGGCATTTATCCCAGAAAAACCAAGTTTTATTTCTACACAAAAACCTATACACGATTGTTCATGGCAACTTTATCTGTAACAGCCAAAAGCTGTCCTTCAATAGGTCAATAGTGAAACTGTGGTTCATCCATGCCATGGGCTACCACTCAGCAATAAAAAGAGCAAATTATTGATATTCTCAACTACCTGGATGGACCTAAAGTACAGTATGATGAGTGGAAACAAACCAGAAACAAACCTCATGTCACCCCTTCCTTGTCACACTAGCCTGGCCCCCTCCCTGTTTGTCATCTCTATAATTTTGTCATTTTGAGAATGTTCTATAAATAGAACATCAGCCCTACCCCTCTGCAGGGATCTTCCAAAGACCCTGACCCCATTTACCGCTTTGTTCCCCAGTTAGCAGGTTGAGCACTTAAAACTGTTTTCAGAGGCCTGGGAACCCTGGGACACACAGACCAACTGATACATAATTTCTTCAGTTAGAATTCTTTCAGGAAAGGCTAGAGATGAGTAGTTAGAAGAAGGTGTATGTCATATGTTGTCCTGATATAGGGAGCTCCTCCCCTCGTCACAGCTGTATGCCGAAACAGGGGCCAAGATATTTGGGTGTGCACACAGTAGGCTTTCAGTAAATATCTATGGAATTAAATGAAATCTCTCATGCCAGAGGAATAATCTCTTAACCCAAACACAGAAGACAGCCAAACAGATCCATCTCAGTTTTTTCCCCTGGAGAGAGCATTGAGAGTCCCAAGGCTAAGAAGACCCCTGCCTTGAACTGGCTGAGGAACCTGGGGCCACAGCATGCCACCTCACTCCTGGGCCATCACGTGAAGAAGAAAACTACACTAAAGGACTTGGGATGCTCCCAGCTCCAATGCTATTTTACTGTACAAGGAGTAGGGTCCTTGGGGTTGAAAGGAACAGTATGGCCCTTTGTCAAGTTCCAAGCACTTTGAGCTTCAGAGATGAAATGATGTTCCCGGGGAGAAGGGACCCTGCTTGCTGAAACTGGATTTGGGAGCTCCCACCCATGTGGGTGAGTAGTTGCTGTAAAAAGCACTGACTTTGAGAAGCTGTAGAGGTCACAGAGCAAAAAGACTTAGTTTACATCTCTATTGCTTAAGAGCTATGAGATCTTGGGCAAGTCTCTTTACCTGTGTAAGACGCAATCTCTATTTCTGCCACAAGGGGTCAGAAATACCCACCTTGCTAGGTTGTTGCAGAAGTAAATGAGATCATACAAACAGAGCACAAAGCATGTGCCTGGAGCCATCATGAGCTCAATCAACACTCTCCCCTTCCCTTCCTCATACATATGCCTAAAGGTCCTCAGAAAAAGATCTCAGCTGATTTCACTGACCTGGAGAACCAAGCCCCTGGTGAGGAAGGGGGCTTAATTCCAAGCACACCAGAGGGTCACCTCAAGAAAGGCATTGGGGCTGTGGAAGCAGATGCAAGGGACGGACTGAGAAGGGTAGAACCAGGGCTGGCACCAGGACACCATCCACCATGTCTATTTGCCAGTCATATGCAAGGGCTCAATGACGGTGGCATCCAGGGCAGTGCCCCATCCCCATCCCCTCAGCTTGGTTCCCTGCCTCCCCAGGAGAACATACCTTCACCACAGGCACGAAAATCACTGGCTGTGTGACCTGGATTCTTAAAATGAGGGTGTAGGACCAGATGGCTTCTACAGTCCTGTTATCCTTCATAATTTTCTCAACTACAACTCTACAGAGTAAACTGGTGCTTAACTGATGCCTCCCCTTCACTCATCCCCTCCTTCGGGGTACACAAGAAGGAGGTGAGAAGGACCCAAAAGGTTCAGAAAATAAAGGGAGAAGGGCAGAGGATGCGGGTCCATTATGCTAATTTAATTAGCTCTAATCTGCTGACAGCAGGGCCTTGAAGAAAGAGGCTTTTGTTTAAATTTCACATTTGGCAGGAAGTCCCCTTTCTCCTCTACCCCTCCAACTTCCCACACACACATCCCATTAGAACTTATGAGTCAAAAGCTCTAATTTCAGTCCTAGTTCTCACAAATAGTAGCGCTGGGGCTTCCTTTTCACACTTCTCTCTGACAGACGTCTTGATTTTTCCAGACAGGAAATTTGCCACAAATGTTGGTCAGTAAATGGAGAGTTTTCCTCTGCTCTCATGAAAGGCTGTCAGTAATTCACAGACTCCCCCAAGGAGGGAGGGCCAAAAGAGGGACTGCCAGCAATTTCTCTCCACTAATTAAACCCCTCCCTCCATGGGCCGCGAGCCTCACAGTATGCAAAAGATTTCATTTTCACTGTCTTATGGGACCCTCACGTCTGTCTGATGGGCTAATAAGAGCAGAAATCTCACTCATTCATTCATTCCAGGAATGCTTAGTGAGCACCTACTGCAGGCTAGAAGCAAGTTCTCCTGGCTCCTGAGTGAGTGTTCTTCCTGCCTCATCACTCTATTTCCGTGCACGAAGAGTCAACACGCTGTGAGGGCTTAGCTTAAAGATTAACCTTAACGAAAATGACCTGGACAGCTGTTGACAGTGGTGGGACTGCAGACATGTTTTATTTTCTTCCACTCAGTAGTTTTCCAAATGTCTATGAGCACATATTACCTTTATAATCAGAACATAGCTAGGTAATTAGTCATTTTTTAGTGAGCTTAGTAGAATGTTTTGCAATAACATCCCCCACATAATTTCTGTCACTCTGTTCCCTTGGGTTGGAGAGAGAGACAGAGGGTGAGGGAGAGGAGGGGGATGGGAAGGGGTGGCAAGGGAGAGATGGGGGCGGGGAGAGGATGAGAGGGGAAAAAGGGGGAGAGGGAGGGGAAGGGTAGGAAACGCTTCCTAAGAGCTTGACTTCCCTTGCAGAACAGAACAGGTGCACCTAAGTTAAGCATTCACCTGAATTAAGTACAGTCTTATCTAGAGAATAAATTTACTCCCCTTGGAGTTCACATTTCACCAGCAATTGAGAAAATACCACTCCCTGTTAAGATCCCAAAAGACCTGCTCTGAAAAACCAAAGCCTCTTTAGCCTCCAAATGACCTTGCCTCCCAATGGGCTGAGGTAGAATTGGGTGGTTTGACTGAACCAGGAACAACAGCTCCTTCTTTCCTGAGCCTTAGGGGAGGAGGTTTACATACTTACATACACACACACACACACACACACACACACACCAACAAGAGGCATTCTGCCCTCTGTCTCCAAGCTGAGACTCAAGGGGTCTTACCTCAGCACTAGGACAGAGACCTGGCACCAGGGCTGGGGCAGTTTCAAGACAGCCAGTTCACTTCAGTTGGGCTCCATGACTTCACTGCCTCTCTCTGGAATGCTGGCTACAGAGCCCTGCACAATTGGCTCTACCTTGCCTGCACAGAAAAAAAAGCAAAGCAAAGTTGCCTGCGGAGCACCAGAGGCACATATGTTAACACACTCAGGAGGGTAAGCACCCTCGCTCCTCCCACTCCCAGCCCTGGTCACTCCTACCTCTTCACAGCCCCTTCCAGAAGTACAGCCTCACCTGAAGGAGCCAGCCTTCCTCCCAGGGCTCCAACTGGCCATCTATTCACCAGACCTACTCCTTCTGGAGCTGAGCAATTTCAGAGTAAAACGTAGATTAAGGAAAGCAAACTACTACAGTCACTGAATCCTGGTGCCACTTGCTGGCTGTCATTCTTAAGAAAAGCAAGAGTAAGAAGACTACACTTCCGGCCCCACATCTTAAGTTTAGATAAGGCTTGTGGACAAGGCTAGATTTGAATCAACTAATACATCAAACTCGTTCACAGACTCCCTTTGACCTATAGTACGTAATTTATAATGTTACAAATGTGAATTCAATTTCTAATTTATTAGGGAAGCATTTTAAACTGAGCCTAAATTTTCAACCCATATATTTTTACAGCTGTCTGGGTGAATAGCATTTCTTTTTAAAGTAATTGTTGTTTTTCCTAATGCCAACAAAATTTATGTTCAATCTAGAAATTTTAGAAAATATAATTAAGTCCAAAGAAGGAGAAATGATGCCTATTCTTTCTCCACTCAAGATAACTACAGATAACACACCCTTCCTGGTTTTATTTTATTATCCATATTTTTTACAAAGATGTGATTAAGCCAGGCAATGTGGCTATATCATAAATTGTACCCCATCCCCAAAGGCTGGACATTTAAGTCATTTCCAATGTTTTTTGCTAGTTACAAATAGTGCTTTGTAAAACGTAATCTCTGGAGGAAATCCATGGTTATTTCCTTAACACACAGTCTTAGAAGTCAAATTGCTGGGTGAAAAAATTTCCAAATTTCTCATGTGTAACATTTTTGGTGGAAATGAGTGTAGCCTTCAAGGAGTGTGGGTTTTCATATTTCATGCCCCTACTTAACTCAACGCAAGTCTAAGGTAAGATCCATGATAATAAAATGATCTCCCCTGATCAAGCTTGGGGAGGGCGGGGTACATGAGTAAAAATTGCTAAGGAGGGGAAAAGTGAGAAATCCACTGAGGATCAGAGAAGGAGTGGTTATGCACAAGGACGGTGTCCAGGAGAAAGAGACCCTGCCACACAAACGAGCATCATCCTGCGAGAGTGTAGATGCCGATAGGAACTAACACTAACATCAGATGAAATAAGCTGAAACAAGTCATGTGAGGGGATGGAAATGTCAAGGTCTAACAAAGATTCAGAGCAAACAACAAAGGCATCAGGTGAGATGGAAAAATAAAAAGTTGCTTGCAGCATTTGAGCACTTTGCTGCCGTCTATAATTAATGCCAACAAAACACCAGGAGCCAGACCTGCTGTGGGGAGAGTGAGCCAGGCTGTGGGGAGATCACTACCTACAAACACAGCTGAGCTGGCAGCCACCTGGGAGCCTGCCAGTAAGGAGCCTTCCCCAGGGAACAGGAGCAAGGTGCTCTCAGGCAATGGGGACTACTGGGCTGCAGATCCATCTGTCTCCTTACCAGGATGGAGGCTGCCACTCTCCAACTCTCTCGAGCCAGCCTCTCATCTTCCTCCTTTTACTCCAAGCCGAACCTTCAGTGAGAGATAGATCGTTCACCAAGTAATCTGTCTAAACATACTTAATGGATTTCTGTGGCCCAGGCAAAGACCCCAGGGACCCAAGTCTCATGTCCCTTCCTAGCTGACCAGCCCCCTCTTGCCACTCCACCCCATGCATCCTGCGCTTCAGCCACAGCAATCTGCCGACTAGTGAGGGGATGTGGGGTTCTATTGATGCTTTAAATCCTTTGGGAGATGGTTTGCAAACCTCCAATGGGACTCAAACAGGCAAGTCATTCTACCTGCCCAACCTGCCACTACCCCATCCACTCACACACTTGGGCCTCCCAGATGGACAAAGAGTGGAATTCTGATTTAAAAGCAACTCCCACATAAATAAGGAAGCTAGACCAATCAGACACTTTCAAAATTGCGACTATGAAAAAGACTAAAGTTGAGCTGGTGGTGGACCCTACAGCAAAAGGCAAGGTAATGGGAGCATCGTGAGAAGCAAATGCCAAGCACAAGATCAAGTAATGGGACTGTGGGGGTCTGCAGAAGGAGACGAAGCTGGCCTACAAAGAAATCAGGGCAGCGGCCTGGGGAGAGGCAGACCAGAAACTGTGCAATCCCAAATGCTTGGTGGCTTTCTAGTGGCTGCAAGGCTCGTCTGTACTTCCTACTTTTTATTTTTGTTAACATCCCCTGAATCCTTTCAATAACTCACTGAAGAACTTGGGTTTAGAGCAGCTCAGCGGTCCCAGCTAGCTCCAGCTCACTGAAGTCTAACCGGGCTGTGCATGAGAGCAGAGCGGCCCATGACCCATGCCCCATGACCCAGTGTAGGGCTTTGGCCATCCATTATGACTGTTCAAAGCCTTTTTTCTTAACTTCCTTCTAAATGTTGTACCTGGGCTTTTAAAAGGTGAGGCAACTGGGTGGGATAGTCCTAGATAGCTGGTGTGGCTTTGAAGAAACATGAGAAATAAACAATAACAGCTGTAGAGACTGTAGATTTTTCTATTATAAGGTTTTTCTATTAAGTTGCTGATACTAACTCCTCCTATCAGCATTAAACATGCAGCTGATCACTGGGTCCCCTTGCATCCCTCTGTCCCTGAAAAACAGATACTCGTATGCTTCCTTGAAGTTGTTAATGCAGCATCTATTTAATGCACAACCCCACTATAACCTGTGGATCTTCAGCTCCCTGCCCTCCCTCCTGTCCCACAGGGGTTACTGGCTTGACATCTAGATTTGGTTTCCCTACTATTTTACCAAGGCCTAATCAGTCAAAGTTTTACTTACCCCCTTCCTCATTCTCAGGCCCTGTTATCTGCTTTATCTCTCCTACCCTCATTCCTGCCTGCACTGTCCCCCCACCTTATCAGCCCCTGGCAGCTCCTCAGCTAATCCCCTTTCTCCTCAACCCTCAGTCAGATCCAGAAGCATTAAAAAATTATTTTGGGCTGGCCGAGTGGCTCAGTTGATTAAGGGTTAGCTTAAGAGTGTGAGCTCTGAGCAACAGGGCTGCCGGTTCGATTCCCACATGGGCCAGTGAGCTGCGCCTGAGCTGAGCTGCCACTGAGCTGCCAACAGGTGGCAGGATGGCTCAGCTGGTGAGAGCACATGCTCCTAACAACAAGGTTTTCGGTTCGACTCCAGCATGGGATTGAGCCCACCTGCAACTGGGATTGAGCACGGCACCTTGAGCTGAGTGGTCACGAGCTGCCGACGGGCAGCCAGGTTGCAACTGGACTTGAAGCTGAGCTAGCTGCATCTTCCACAACTGAGATTGAAGGACAACAGCTTTGCTATTCCCTCTCCCCAATTCCCCAACACTGTTCCCCTCCCCCAATTCCCCAATAAAATCTTTTTTAAAAAAAAGAGAGAAAAAAAAGATGATTCTAAGGAAGAGAGCAAATAAATGAGAGGCTGCCTTGACCTCATTAACTCCCACATGCCCCCAGCACATATTTCCTTCAAGTGTACATTGTGTGAATTACAGACCACTGACCAGAACTAGGCATTAGAGAGCCCACCAAGAACCAAAGAACCCGAAGAAGTTCATAAAATGAGACAAGACCATGCATCCTAAGAATTTCACAGCTCAGCATCCCCTAATGTAAACATCCTCCAAGGAGGACCATTACCAAAGGGCTCGATTTTGAGTTAGAGAATGTGTTAGCCTGTCACAGAGGCAGAGCTCTGGCCCCAGGTCCCTGGCTTAAAAGAGTGATCGCCACAAGGCACACAGGAGTCTTAGAGTAAAAGGTAATCCTGTTAACCCTGAATCCATTATTCTACATTATCTGGGATGTGAGGAATGGTTCTGATTGTGTTTGGACATGGAACCTACATTAGCTAAGAGCTTTTATCGATTCTTGTGCATAAAACATTACAGGATCTGGGTCTCTGCAAATGTGCAGAGCTCTGCAGTCAAATCAGAAGACACTGTCCCCAAAATACAATAAGAACTTCTGCTAAAACCAGAAAACTTCCTGGAATATTTCTGCACTCCCTTCATCTCCCAGAGCTCTTGCCACATCAGAATGGTTCATCTGTAGGGCCCAGAGCCAACATTACAGGGCTCCTCTCCTAAACCAAGAGTTAACCATAGTGTTCTTTTATATTTAATTTAAATTTTCTTTAGCAATTACTATGCGCCAGGTACTTTGTGTACTAAGTTACTCCTTTATTCTTCACACAATCCTATGAGGCAAAAAGAGTTTTCTCCATTTTCAGGTGAGGAAACAGAGCTTAAGAAACGAGCCCAGGCACAAAACTGTTAAGTGACTAGGCCAGAATCCCACAACTGGCCTGCCTTCCCAACGCCTTCCTTCCTTCCAGTGTTAGGATAAAGCTAGGCCAAGTTCTGTCAATAAGGGAGCTGAAATTAAAGATGAGTTGAACACTGAAAACACAGGTTCTGGCAAAAAAAGAAATGGTATAAGAATGTATTCTCAGAGGGGCGGCCGGTTAGCACAGTTGGTTAGAGCACAGTACTCATAACACCTAGGTTGCCGGTTTGATCCCCACATGGGCCACTGAGCTGCGCCCTCCACAACTAGATTGAAACAACTACTTGACTTGGAGCTGATGGGTCCTGGAAAAACACACTGTTCCCCAATAAAAGTTTAAAAACTAAAAATTCATTCTCAGGGAACCAAAAAAGGAAAGTTCTTCTGCCATGGCCATATGCAAAATACCCAAAGGAGGGTAACTCTCCTCATTTCTGTGACTGTGTTGTTACTATGTTCTCTACAACAAACAATCACTCCATTTTCATTGTGCCTATTTGAGGTGCCAATCTGGATATATGGGGAGACACTAAGTCCTTTTCTTAGTCAAAGCAATATACATACATGACTCCAGGTCCTGCCACGCCCCCTTTCATGCCCCAATTTCTGTTGCCCAAATGCAACAACTGTCAACTTATATGAGTTGTTAACTCATATCTAGTTACCTCAGTGTATCTAAAAAAACTTGCTTATACAGCTTTTTTTTTCAATGTTAAATATTATTCATTGACTTCCTACTACAGAAAATGAAGATTTAGCTTTCTTTTACCACCATCCCACATATCTCTTACACTTCCCACATTTTCTTAATATAGTTATACAATTTTTTTATTAAGTCAACACTAGAAGTTACATTATCATAACCAGGTAAATTACTGTTCGCAGCTCAGTCATGTGGTGTGTTCTGATTAAATTCTCTCCTCTACATTCCTTAGTTATCAGTATCCATCACTAATTCAGCCCTCAACTTTCTAACAGTTTTTTGGTTGTTGTTGTTTTTTTCAGCCCTCAACTTTCTAACAGTTTTTTTTGTTTGTTTTTGTTTTTAATTTCTTAAAACTCTCCATTCTGGAAACTTCTATCCTCCTACTCCAACCTGAGCTAGTGGCTCTCTGGGTTTAAAAGAAAAATCCATTTCTACTGTCTTAATTTACTCCCTAGAGTTGGAGGAACAGATCTACAGTACCTTCCTCAGAAACGATGTATCGGAGGTAAAATAGTTGAGATGGCTCATATCTGAAAATGCCATTATTCCAGCATCACATGTGGTTAATAATTTGTCTGGATATAAATTTGGAAATAATTTCCTCTCAGAATTTGAAAGGTATGGCTCCATTGTCTTCTAGCTTCTAGTGTTACCCAAGAAGCAGATTTCTATTCTTACATATAATCAATTTGGGGTTTTTTTTCCTCTGTCTATAAGCTTTTCCCCTGTTTTTTCATAATGCTATGCTTTGGTGTGTGTCTTTTTTCATTCATAACCCTGGGCAGTCAAGTGAGTTTTTCTGTCTAGAAGCCCATGTCATTCAGTTCTCGGAATTTTTCTTGTATTATTTCTTAAAATCTTCACCTCCATTGTCTATGAGATGTGGGAAAAGTGAGGCAGTTTGAGATGTGGGTGCTGGGGCTCAACAGGGAGACAGTGTAACGGCATAGTCACTTGAAGGTTTGAGTCCCATTGTTATGCTAGAAAGCTGTGCTATTTTAGAAAAGTTACGTAACCTCTTCGAGGCTCAGTTTCCACATCTATAAATTGTGGGTTACTCCAACTAATTTTGAGATGTTGTGAAGACTTGTCAGCCAGCAATTATGTATTATGCATATTATTTCTGAAGCATTGCTCTGGGTACTAGGAAAATAATTATGAACAAAAGAAATGTGGTCCCTGCCCTCATAGACACAACTTCCTAGTAAAAAGAGACACAGAGTATGTTAGTAAGATGGCCATACATGCCATTGAAGACCAAGAAAGCAGGATAAAAGGAAGAGAGAAAGTCAGGGATGGTGCGGGGAGGAGGTAGGCAACAGATTATTATTTTATATGAGGTGGTCAGGATGGCCTTTCTAATAAGGTGACACTTAAATAGAAACCCGAAAGAAGAGAAGGCATAAATAATGAGAATACATTAAAAAAAAAAAAAAGGGGGTGTTCCAACTGAAGGGAATACCAAGTGGAAAGGTCCCGAGGTAAAAATGTGCTTTCTGTTTACAGAGCAAGGTCAATGAAGTGAAAGAGAATGAAGAAGCAGAAAAGAGAAGGAGGTGAAGTCTGTGAGGACCCGAGGGCCGGGCCATGCAGAACCTTGCAGGCCCTTCTAAGCACTTTGGCTTTGAGTGAAATGGGGAGGCTTTGTTAGTTTTTGAGCAGGAAAATGACATAATACTACATCTTTAAAATGATCACTTAAGTTGCTATTTTGAGAAGAGACCATAGGCACAAGAATGAAAGCAGGGGACCTCGTTATAAGCTATTCTAAAATTAAAAGTACAAGTTGATCTGTCTTAGACCAGCATGAATTTGGTGGATCAAATAAGCAGTCAGTTTCCTGAGTTACGTTTCAAGTACATTTGATATGGTTTGCTCAGAGTGGATACAGCATGAGAGAATGAGAGTCAAGCGTGAATCTGGAATTTTAAGCCCTAGCAGCTAGAAAGAAGTTGTTTCCTGAAGTATGATGGCTGTTTTGGAAAAAAAGCAGCAGTTCAGTTTTGGACTTGTCATCATTGAGACGTCTATTAGTCACCTAAGGAAATGTGTTGAGTAGATGACTGAATATTTGAGTGTGGCGTTCAGAGGAAATGTCTGGGATGGAGCTATCATTGACGCTTGTCAGCATGTGGGTAGTAGGAGATCATCAGGGAGTGAGAAGGGGCCAAGTCCAAGGGCTGCTCCCTGGGGCACTTCAAAGTGAACACGTGAAGATGAGCCAACAAAGATACTGAGAAGGAGAAGCCAGTGAGAAGAAAAACAAAGAGAGTGATGTTCCGAAGCCAAGGGAAGACACTTTTTTTTCTGGGGGATGGAATAATCAACTATATAAAATGCTGCTGATAAATCAAATTTAGGACTGAGGTTTGACCATTGGCTATGGCAACATGGAGGTCACTGGTGAACCTGACAGGTGTAGTTTTTGTGGAGTGATGGAGGCAAAACAGTGATTGGGTTTAAATAATGAGAGAAGAGGAACTGCAGGGAGCAAGCATAGATGACTCTCTCAAGGAGCAGAGAAATGAGGCAGTAGCTGGAGGGGTAGATGAGGTCAGAAGCTGTACCTGTGTATATATGTGTGTGGGTGAGAAAAACCACAGCCATAGATGGAGAGAGAGGGAGGGAAGGAGGAAAAGAGAGGGAGCGGAGGGAGGGTGAGAGCGAGAAAGAGAGAGAGAAGAATGGTCCAGTAGATAAACATTGGAAAGAGAAGGGAGAACTGCTGGAGTCACGTCCTAAATAAGGGAACAGGGTATAGGACAAGTAGAGGGACTGGTCTTAAATAGGAGCAGAAACAATTTGTCATCCAGAGTAACAGGCAGCAGTAGAATACTTGGGCATAGATTTGGTAGTGGAAAGGTGTGAAAGTTTTCCTCTGCCATTATTTGATCAGGTACCTATGTAGGAAACAAGATTCTTAACTTACAGTAAGGATAGGAGGGGAGGTGTAAAAGTTTGAAGAGAGGGCCAGCCAAGTGGCTCGTTGGCTAAGAGTTGGCTTGGGAGCACGAGCTCTGAGCAGCAGGGCCGCTGGTTTGGATCCCACATGAGGGCCAGTGATGCTGCACCCTCTACAGCTAAGATGGTGAACAACAGCTCGACCTGGAGCTGGGCTGCTTTGAGTCGCCGGCGATGGCATAGGCTGCAGTGGGGCTGCAACAGGCTGCCATAAGCTACCGTGTGTGACTGGCAGACAGTATGAGCAGCCGGCAGCTGGCGTGAGCTGCCGTGAGCCACCCTGAGCGGCCATCCAGGGGCCGGCAACCGATCTGCCTCACCCGGGAAGAGCGCAATGATCACAATACCAACATGGGCCAGTGAAGTGACATCCTCCACAACTAGACTGAAGAACAAAAGGACAGCAACCTGTCTGTACCCCTCCTCCGATTCCC
>NW_017731364.1:4605544-4641890 GCF_001890085.2 Hipposideros armiger | reverse complement strand
AAAGTTTGAAGAGACAGATAAAGATGTGAAACAGTCATCTAGATTAAAAAGAATGGAAGTAACTGCAGAGGTTTAAAAAAGAATACTGATGCCCAGGTCCACCCCACAAAGGCTTTGATTTCATGAATTTTGGGTGGACTTCAGGCAGCAGACCTTTTTATAATCTCCCTCAGGTAATGCTAATAGAAGCCAGAGTTGAGAACCACTGGACCAAGGAAATAAGCAAGATGACCTGACAACACCAAAGTCCACTCAAAGGCCATGGTCATGAATTAGAGTAGGACTAGTCAGGATGATGGAATGCTTTTCGAAAGTCATGCTCAGCTGTGTGGAGCAGGCATGGTACACAGTGAGAGAGCTGGATTTAACTGGGGTTAAATGAAATAACTGTAAAACACATAACACGCCTGGACATGGTAAGTGTTCAGTAAACAAAACCTGCTATGTTTATTTTTATCACCAGCTAAGTGACATATATCAGCCTTGTAGCAAATATAATTTTGTTTTTATCTCATCCTAATGATTCACCCAGTTTGTGTATATCAAAGGGTTTTGACGTCATTTGAAAATAACTAAAAGCACAAATGTATATCCTTGAATATCAAGAAGTCTTCTCTGTGTGTGTGTGGGGGGGGGGAGTGGGGGAGAGACAGAGAGAGAGGCAATGAGCATTGCACATGGGGTCGACGGAGCTCACAGATCACCCCACCCACCTCCTCGTGTCCCAATTTGATAACAACCATTTTGTGCCAAAGTTTTGTGAAATCCCTCCTATCCGGACCACCTGAAGCTTGCATTTTAGGGGTTCCGCACTTGCAATTCCTGTCTGGTACTCTATTCTATTCCTTCTGAGAAGGTCACCCTTGATCTTAGCCCTGAGCCTGGAGAGCTCTGTGATGATAAGTGACACCTCAACACCCTCACTCCAAGTCACGCCTGGCTGGGTCCCTATCTATGTCTACCCAACTGCTGGAAAAAGGCAGCAGACTCTGAGCCACACTGTGGGCTCCAGTGCCAGCAGAAACAGAAGCCGTGTGGGCTCACCTGCTGGGGGAGCCCCTACTGTCAGCTCCTGCCCCCCACACTGGGTGGATCTGCCAAATCCCTGTGTGAACCTCCTTCTTTCTGGTCCTACTGTTCACCCCACCCCCACCCTAACTACTAGCAAACCCCTCCTTCCGGGGTCTTACCTCTTTTTCTGACCCTCCCCTTTCCATGCCTCTTGCTCCCACAGCAATTTGTACAGCTCCCATGAATCTGCGCCTGATCACACATGCCCATCTCTCCTCCCAAAGACCCCTCCATGGAGAGGCTGGGCCTCGTGTATCTTCGTATGCACAGTGCCCAGCAGAGTGGCCCGTTGGGTGACAAATAAGTGAGAATAACCATTAGCAAGTGCCGTGACATTAAAAATAGCTACCACTGGTGGATCACTAACCACATGCTGGCACTAAGTTAAGCACTGCCTAGCACTCCCACGATGCTATGGGGTAAGAATGGTTTATACAGAATACAGATGAGAAACTGAGGGTCAGAGAAGTTCCCAAATTCATACAGCTGGCAAGTGCCACATCTAGAATGAAACCCAAGGTCTCAGAAATGTAACCCTGCAGATGGCGACGGAGAAGGCAGTGAGTTGCCCCCTAGCTCTCACTGGGAGTCACCTGGGCTGTCTGGGAGACAAGGGTAGAACTCTCCAAGTACAGAAAGCATTTCCCTGGGGGACGGCTTTCTCTCATCTCCTCCCTACCCACTCTTCCCTCTCCTCCAAATTTATAGGCCAAAATAAGATGTTTATTGTGTAGAGCAAAAAAGGAACTAGCATAAGCCCTCTGGCAGGAAACATATTCTGGGGATTTCATACTAATGCTGTCATGAGCCACCCCCAGCTCAGGCTCTGGGCCAGCATCTTCCCAACACTGTACAATTGACAAAGGCGATCCCTCCCGTCTGCTTAAATATATGATGATTCAGCCTAGCTGCTTTAGTCAGAGCTCCCTCACTGTCTTCCTCCCTCTCTCACCTGAGACACACTCCCATGACCCTTCTCCCAACAGGATAAGAAAAACAACAGCAGGGCCCCAAACCTGACTCCCCGCTAGGGCTCAACTCCATGGATCAGCCCAGAGAACATCCCCTATTTCATCTTGCTGCCTGTCTCTCACTTACGTCCAGAAGTGATAGATAGAAAAAGGACTGCCCGGTGAGCCAGAAGGACCCACCCTAGTCCCAGATGTTTCCCACCCCAGGCTCCTGCAGCCCCACTGTGTTCTCACACCTAGACGTTACCTAGAGAGCACCAGCTCACGCCCACTGGTGGTTGAGTGTGAGTTCGTTCCACAAGGCCTCCTAAGGGCTGGGCACTGCGCTGGGTCCAGGGTTGTGCAGAGAACCTAGTCAGCATCCTGCCACCCTGGAGGGCCATTGTATTGGGTTGTCAGAAAAGTCATGACATATTTTTTCTATGTTTTTCGTTGCACAAATGCGTCATGACTCTTCCGACAACCCAATATAACACAGCTAACTTCATATAACGTAGTGAGTACAGCACAAGAGAGAAAGGTCTTCTCTTTCCTTTGGGCGTCATGGATTTGAGGGGCTTATCTTGAGCTGAGGCTGAGCTAAAAGGCGGATCTGGGCATAACAGAGAGACGGGTGGGATGAAGAAGGAACTGATCATGCCATCAGTAAGGAGAAGTTAGTTCTCTGGAAAACCACCACCGCCCCCCCCCAGCCCCCACACACAACACACGCAACAAGGCAGCAGCCTTGCACCTTCAGCAGCACAGCAGGCCCCATCCCAGGCCCTAAAACAATCCTGGTCCTTCTGGAAGCAATTGTAAGTTGCCTCAGGCCACACTAGCTCAGTGCTGAGGTCCGGCTGCAAGCACCCCCCCCCCCCCGAAGTACTGTGTCAGAACCCAGTGTCTGTAATGCCACGGCCCTGCCTTGTCCTTACCAGTACTCCTAGAAAAGAAACACTGCTCCAGAGTCCCCTGACAACTTTGTCCCTCCTGCCCCTTTTTCAGACGACAAGCCTCTACCGACAGACTCAACAGGAGCCTGCTCTCCTGGCAGCCCCAACATTCCTTCCTGTAGCCTGGCACGTCTAGAACACCCTCGTCTGCCCTGTATAACTCACCAAGCTGTGGACAGCCATCTCCACTCAACTCTCTGACCCAGACTTCCCCACCCGGAAGGCGGAATGCCTATCTCCCTCTGTCGCCACTATCTCCCACCACAGACCCCAGCTGGTTATCGAGAAGAGCAACAAGAGGTGTGTCAGAATAACAAACCCTTCTGTGTGTTCTTTTATACGTCATCGCCTTTTCACATCTATGATCTAATTTGAACATAAAAAACAGAAGTGAGGTTAGACAGCCTCACCATTATGAATAAGCCCCGTTTATGTATAAACAAATTAGGATTAGGATTAAATAGCTTGGGGCTACACAGCTGCTGGAAGTCAGAGTCTGAACCACAATTTAAGCTTTTTACATTTACCTAAAGATGTACCTATAAAATTTACATGTGGAATATATTTACATCTCATAGGTCTGTATGTATGTAAGTATATAAACTATATTTACCTATAAAGTACCTATAAAAATATTTTTTTAATATTTATCTGTGTTTTTATCTTTATGTTCACAAAGGTGGCTAACTCAGGTCTCCTGTACGCTACAAATCATAGCACAGAACAGGGGTTGGCAAGCTGCGGCTCGCGAGCCACATGCGGCTCTTTGGGTACGTTCCATCTCAAAAGTTTGCCCCTGGCAAAGAAGAACCATGGGCTTCGGAGTACAGGCAGCTCCCGGGGTTCAAATCACAGTCTTACCACTGTGCAACCGTGGGCAGATGTTGTGCAATGTGGACTCTCTCAACGTCGCTTTCCTCATCTGTATCACAAGTCTAATTATACCCATTCTGTACGTTGTCGGGCACTTAATGAACAGTAGCTATTCTTTCATTCATCCTTGGTTCTCCAACCATAACGAATTTCCCCCCATTACCCAGACATGCCACATACTTTCACTCCTCCAGGCTCATGCTCCTGCTGTCCCCTAGGCTGAAATGTCCTTTCTCCATTCTCAGCCTATCAGAATGCTTCTCATCCTTTAACACCCCATTCAACGCTTATCTCCTTTGTGAAGTTCACCCATTGTCCTCTGGGCTCCAACACCTAGAGTTTGGTGTTCACATAACTGACTCACCAGCATCCCCATGAAAAGACAGTGTCTTGTTCACCCCACTCTCCACATGGTGAGAGTTAGTATTTAACAATGCCTTTTAGACTAGCCTTGGTGGTTTCATTCCAATAAAATCAGCTCAGGTTTTTTTTTTTTAAATCAATCAACACACAAAATTATACAGAGCTAAACATCACCTAAGATCCCTCAATTTACATATGGAGAGAAGAGTGAAGAATAGAAGAATGCACGAAAAAAAAAATGGGTAAATTGCTTTATAAAATAGCCACTTTTTAATTTTTAAATTGCATTTTATTTTAGTTCTACAGAAAAGTAAAATAATGGAAAGGCTGAACTTTCAACACGTTTCTCCACTGAAAGATATTACTTCTTGAAACATCCTTCCAAGCTTAAGAAAAGAAAAATGAATGAAAGGTCATAGCCATGACTTTAACACCTTATTTAGCCAGTATGAGAGAGAGAAAGTTAGACATACATGTCCTCCCACTTCCTCCCCGAGCTCTCCTTTTCCATTACATTCTTTTTACATTGCCACATTCTGTTCCTTAGCCTTACTGCCCACTCTTGCTTAGCTTTTCACTATTTGAGTGAATAAAAGGCTCACCAAATGACCTTTAACCACACCTTCCTAAGTTGGCTTTTGATTAATCTTTTTCATCATCAAGTAGGTTTTCCCAAGAAGGGCTCATATGTGCTACATTCCTTGAGGTCGTGCACGTATGAGAATAGCTACCTGCCTTATCCTTGCAGAGTGATTTAATTAAGTGTAAAATTCTTCAGTCACACTGCCGTTCCCTCAGAACGTTACATATTTCTTCTCTGTGTTCTCAAGTTTTTCTTCTGCTGCAGATCAAGCCTAAGGCCAACATGACATTTCCCCTGTGGCAGAGATAAATTCCTCCCAGTATGCATTTCCTCATTTCCCTTTTAGTAATAAAAAAAACCCTAAGTTTTAAGAGGGCACATCCAGCTGGAGATATTTCCCAGCCTTCTTTGCAGCCAAGTAGGTCCTTGTGACTATGTTTTGGTCAATGGAATGTGAGCAGAAGTGGCTGTGTCTCCACAGATGCCCCACTTACCCTTCTGAGGGATTATCTTTGTACGACCTTTAAATCTTTGATTTTTCACTGATGAATTTTTTTTCTCAGCATGTACTACAATTTTTCTCAGGCTTTTCCTCTCTGCTAGTAATTTAGTTTTCAGCTGATGCTACTTTGTTCCTTTATAAACTTTTTCTCTAGTGATGTTGTTTGTATCCTCAATTTTCTCCTTAGCTCTGTAATTGCACTTTTTTATTCATTCTGTAGTTTCATCATCTTGTCTTTGAGCTCTCAACTGGTTAGTTTTCAATCCACTTTATTTTGAATAAATCAATAAATACTCTACTGCCTCTCCAACCCAAGAGCCAACTCCAACACAGAAATTATCCTGGGGCATGGGAAGAATGGGCCAAAGGTATCCCAGCTATCATTGGGTGAGACAAAATAATTTTACTCATATGTCATGCCTTCCACCTTCCTTGGTCCTATTCATTCTTAAAGGGATAGCCCACCTTCTCCAGACTCTTCCAGCCCACACTGATTGCTTCCTCTCCACTCCCTAAAGAGCTTCTCTGAACTAAAGGATTCACAGGTAATATCTGGTCTACTTAATGAACCTGGAACTTTTGAGGAAGGGGAGGAACCTTCTCCCTCTCCCTTGCCACACTTGGTTGAGCACATAAATGTTTTCTTTGAAGATTTCTGGACTACTGATTTTCTGAATGAAAAGGAAGGTGAAAACTAGAACCAAGACTCAGAAGAGGCTTCAACACCAGACCCACTGGTCCCAAATTAACTACAAATTGAAAACACCGTAAGGCAGGTGGAAGGAAGGGGATCCAGCAAGAGTACTACCCTTGAAAGACTAATAGAAAGGGAACAATCACCTTAGCCAGCAGTGAGACCTTCCCAACCTGCAGAGGCAGGCGCTGTTTGGGGACTGAGCAAGTCTACATTCAAGTCCAAGCACCTCAACTCACTCACAGTTTGACTTCGAATACATCACCAAATCTCCTTCAGCCTTTGTTTCCTCATCTTTTAAATGGAGATGATAACAGGATATGCCACCTAGGGAGGTTATGCAAATTATATTAGACGATGCATACAATGGTTCCAGCCTTATCCTTCACTTCCCGCCTATGTGTTTTCTCACCAGAACCTGTTAGTGGTTGCTCCACACATGCAACAAGCCATTCGTCACCCCACACCTTTGCTCCTGCAGCCCCTTCTCCTTCAGATGCCCTTTACCCAGAGGCTAACAGCTACTTCCCTCTAAGGCCCAGCTTAGGAATCACCTCCAGGACACTTTTCCAAACTCACTATACCTTCTTCCAGCCTCTGTGTATACCCAAATCAGAATATTTATCACACTATCTTCTAATTAATATCTGCATGTCCGCCTCCAACTAAGCTCTTGAAGGAAGAGAACTGTGGGAATATTTGGGTCTATGTTCTAAAAATGAGCACCGTGCATGGGCTACAGCAGGCGTTCAATGTTTTCTGAATAAATGAAGAAAGCAAGAACTCTGAGAAAAGAGGAAGAGGGTGATACAGGAAGTTTGTCTGCCACTGACTTCTAAGGCCCTCTATCTACACTGAATATGTGTGTGCATATCTACAATGTGTGTTCTTTATGAAGATATTCCTAGTGCCTAGCACAACGCCTAGCACATAATAGGCACTCAATATTTGATGAACAAAGTCATATTAAATAAACTTTACAAAAGAAGATATTGTTTAAGAGCTTAGAAGCACTGCTGCAAGATAAGCCCTTAACAATGCTGATACTGAGTTCCATTTAGAAACCAAAGGCGTTTAAGGTAGCCAAGCAGCGGTACCCACTAATCTGTGGCCATGCTTACTACTCATGTTTATTCCCAATCATAACCAAATAATGAATACAGGGGGGTATCAGAGTTTTAAAGGGCAAGCAAAAAAAAAAACAAACAAACAAAAAAAAAACAAAGGCAAACCAGGTTTGATGCAAACAACTCTGACCAAAAAGGGAAATGAGCCAAATGTATGCTGGATCCAAATGTCATGTTCTTCACATGTGACTGTCCATTGATTTCTAGTCATATGTGCTTAGGGGAATGGCAGAAAGCTTCCATAGCCCCTATAAGGAGAAATTCGCCAAGCCACAGTGAAACACAAGGACAAAGCACTTCTCAGACCCAAAGGACTGGGACTTATTAGCAGTGGGAAAACCTGTAACATGATGTAGGAAAGGGCTGCACCCAAAGCCAGCTTCACTACTTAGCAGCAATTAATCTTCAGGTCAGTCTCTACTCTCAGAAGCTCAGTTTTCTCATCTGCAAAATGGAGCTAATGATACCATGACACCAAAGGGTTACTGTGAGGACTGGAAGAGAGAATCCACACACACAGTGCCTCCTCAGAGCCAGGTGCTCAGAAAAAGCCCAGAAGATGGTAAACTTGCCATGTTTCCCTCAGCAAGACTCAGCTAAGACTTCAACCCAAGAGGCTGGAAAGAAAAGGACAAGCATTCAACAGGGTGGGTGCCGTCAACTCCAGCTCAGAAAACCTTCAAAAGGTTGCAAAGGGTAGAGTGTTCCTAAAATTAAAGCTGAGTGATGTCTCAGCACAGTGCCAGGGAAGCCAGGAGATAGATGTAAATTTAGAAAGGTTATAATGAAAAAATTACAATCATCCTCCTGGGACATGTAGTTCTTTCCTGGTTGCCAAATTTCCTGGTCATCTAAAGTATATGTGATATGTTTATTCCTGTGGAAATAATTTATGAATATAGAGTCAAACAGAGCTGGAATCCAAGGACAGGCAGGAGTAGGGTTGTCAAGACCCAGGGGAAACAATGTTTAAACCTCATTTGAAGGTTTCCATTTTATTCTTTTCAGGGACGGTGAAAACTGCTCCAGTTAGGTCATGCATAACTTGTCCCACCCACTCAGTCCAATTTTGCATCTTTCTGCTTCTTGCCCTATAGCCATAGACTCTCAAAGTTGGAAGATGCGTTTTAGGTCAACCTCTCTGCAAAGAAGAAATCCTCTGATGACAAATACGTTCACTTGCAACTTTTGTTTGGCTATTCCCATGACAGGAAGTTCACTGCTTTGTGACATAGCTAGTTCCACTGGGCAGTTCTGCTAAGTTCTTCCTCATCTGATTCCTGCAACCTTTTCCCCACCCTCTACTGGTTCTCCCCTCCATGGCAGCCACTCAGTATGATTCTAACCCTTCTTCCACATGAACAAGGTGCCTCTTATTTTATCTCCTGCAGGCTAACAAGCCCCAGTTTCGACATTTATTCAGCCTCCAATATGGTGTCCTAAACCTCTGTCTTCCAAGTGGCCCATTTCTGGTTGCTTCATTTTATCATGATCTGTATCGGACCCAGGGAAACATAACACTCCAGATGGATCTGAACAACCAGACAAAGTAGAACTGGCACAGTCTCTCCTATGGAGCCTGAGATCAAATACTCCTCTTCTTGGTTTCTCTCTCCTCTCTCACTCAAATTCCAGTCCTCCCACCACTAGGTCCCCAGTGACCCTGAGAACAGAAACAAATTTGGAAGTGCTAGGGACTGTGGAAAGTGGAGGAGGTGATGACGCAGCTCAATTTCTCGCACTGTCAGCCAAGGGCACCCAACCAGGCAGGCTATGTCCAAAAATAGCCTTCCATGCAAACAGTCTCTTAGTAAATATTTGGGAGTGCTTCATTCTAGATTTCTAGGGTGTGGTCCTCAGTGTCCCGGCACCCCTTCTCTTGCCACCCTTTCCAGAGTTTGATGGACTAACTTCATTTACAACCATTGTTCCATATGTCCAAGGTCTAAATACATTAAGAAATATATTTGTATGGAAATAGATTGAGTCCATCAACAGAAGACCGGTAAACACATCCATAACATAGAATGTATAGAGCTATAAAAAAATAATATGTATACACTGACATGGAAATACCTCTAATACATACAGCAAATTGAAAAAGGCAAGTTTGTAAAGTGGCAGTATTTATAATGTAATCCATTTACTGAGTTTTTAAATTGTATCTGCACATAGCCATGAATAGAACACAAATGCATAAAAAGGGAGTGAAGGACAAACAACTAAATGTAAACTGTAGTCACTTGGGAGAGAAGTGGAATTGTGGGGAATGAAGGCAAAAGGTAAAGTGGTAATTTTGTACCCTATTTGAAGATTCTAAAAGCAAACATTTATTATTTGTGTGAAGAAGCCCCCTGACCTTATGTTTACCTTTTGTCCTTTGCTGTTTGATGATCTCAGAGTTAGAAGGGCCTAGAGAGCTGAGAGCTGAGTCCCCATGGTGGCATGCCCAGGGTGGCACACATCTTGCCCAATGCCACACAACTAGCTAGTGACAGCCGGAGACCACAAGTCAGTGTGCAGGCTCTGACATAATGGGAATCCTCGTGGATTAAAGAAAGGGCTTTAATTTAATGACTAACTCAAATCAACCTTTTTCTTTTAGTTGAGTCAAAAATTCCTACTTGGGCACAACAGTGAGTTAGTAGAGACAAAGACTCATCAAAATCGGAGGCGTAGAAGGGAGCCTGTCCCTTTCCATGGAGGAAAAGGGGCGTTAGGGAAGGCCTGTTACACAGGCACAGTTGGCAGGGACCTACCTTCTCGGGACTTCCTCGCCCTCTCCATAAATCAGAGGCAAGGAGCTAAGTGAGGGGATGGGAGAGATTGGATTTGTAAGCACAGGTTGCTCTCCGTGCTAGGTGTTTGTCTGAGCCATGGCCACATCTTCAGAATGAAAGCCTGGTGGCAACGCTACCCAAATGCATACTGCTGTGAAGGGGCCATCAGTCTGTGACCTCAAGTCCATATGGACACCCTGCCTTTCAGGGAGGGAAGGCTGAGTTCAAGCCTGATTTACTTCAGATTAATATGGAGCTGCTGGGCTGTCACGTGGATTACCTCATTTGATTTTCACCAAATTTTCACAAATGTGTTCAAAGATATTCTAAAGCCACTTGCCAAAAGCATACAACTGGTAAAGAGTGGGGCCCTTATGCAAAAGAAGGTTTCCTGATTCTAAACTCAGCGCTCCCTCTACCCTGTCTCTTTGGGGCACAGGACCTGCTCACTTGAGAGGTAAAACTTAAGTTCTCAGGTTGGTGTTCTCCCTCCCCCCCTCTCTCTCTCTCTCTCTCTCTCTCTCTCTCTCTGTCTCTCCCCCCCACCCCCATAACAGTGACAGCAGAGACAGGCTCCAAGAGTAGCACGACAATACCTCAAACACACATCATGAAACTCAGTGAGATATTTATAGCTGGGCTAATAAGATGGCACAAATGTGCTTCAAAGTAATTTGGGTCGAGTGTGAAGTTATAGATTGGCCATAAATTTTGATAATTGTTGAAGATCAGTGATTGTATATGGGGGTTCATTATACCATTTTGCATGTTTGAAATTTTCCATAATAAGATTTTTTTTATAATACATCACGTAAGTGATCATTTCTCTCAATTTGTCACCAGGTAAGAGGTTTCATTTTAATTAACTTTCTGCCTGCTCTCATAGTAAGAAAAATATTACGACTAAAGGTTTCTGCAGCTTGTGAAAATTCCAATTATAACAATAATAGCTAACACTTACCGAGTGCTTTCTGTATACCTGGCACTAGACTGGACCCTTTACTGTGATTTTAGTTAATCCAATGGCCCGATGAGGTAAGGTAGTGAGCTTAAGTACCTTGGTCCAAGTCTACACCGATAAATGGTGAGCAATAATTCAAATCCTGAGTTACGTATAATCTTAACTTCTACTGTTCCCACAAGACGGTATACTTAGGCACTTCAAGAATTTATATGTAATTGGGGCTAAACCTATTAAGTTTTGTTTTTCTGGGGTTTTTTTTTAATGACCATACCCTTTAAAAGTGCCTCCGTAATTCCAACTTTAGAATTCTATTCTATGGAGGTTATTTGCAATATGGACAGAGATTTATTCACAAACATGTTCATCTCAGTGTCGATAAAAATTGGGAAAAAATAAGAATTGACTATCCAGCAATGGCCCTCCTCCAGGAAGCCTCCCGCACTGCTCCAGCCTTGGGTGGCTTCCCTCGTCTTGGTCTACAGCATCCTGCACTAGTTCCTTGTTACCCTGAGTCCTCTATTATACTATGAGCTTCTTAAAAGGGATTAATAACAACCCTGGAGTTGCTTATTGAACACATAGGTAAACTGAAAACTGGGGTGTTAAAGTACGTTGCTGGAGATTGCAACACAAGGAAAGGACTAGAACCCAAGTCCACACGCAGGGCCCTTCCTCTCCACCTTAGACTTCAGACTTCTTCTAAAATAAAATAAAAATGGCTGGTATTTGAACACTTGAGGCAGGAGTGGGAAATGGGGAGGAAGCTGGAGGGAGGCTCTTTCCTCTAAAGGTCCTCATAGAAGTCATCAGATCCTGTGGGACTAAGTGACCTTGGAGATGCTACACAGCTGATATGAATGATGAATGAAAAGACACAACTTTAATGTGGATATAAACTCTGGCATGTATAAACGAGAAGGTTAAGCAAGAAAGGCAAGAGATACCTGCACATACAGTGTGTTCTCAATCATTTAGAGAAAACAAATCCAAAAAAAAAAAAAAGAACAGAAGGAAAAAGTGCCAAATATTAACAGTGATTGCCTTTGAGTAATGGAATTTTTTTCTGTTTCTCTATACGTTCATGTACTTTTCAAACTGTCCTCAATGGGCATTGCTTCATTCTTATAACCAGAGTAATAATCAGAATGATAAATAAAATCAATAAATCACCAAATTGATTCTGAAGGCTAACCTGACCTTTCTAGTAATGACTTAGAAAATCACCACAGTATTTTAATGTGAAACTGCATCACTTATTATGTTACTGTTACGTATAAGCCCATGAAAAGTACATCTGTCAGAATCAGAATACATGCAGAATACATGCAAACAGGAAAAAAAAATGTCTTTTTCCCCATTTCGGTTCTTATTGAACAAATCTCTGACGCCAGGTCTGAGCACATTTTCAGGACTCCAATGTTCCAGAAGATTACTGTGAGCTTCACTAATGAACTATTCCTGTCATTTTTAACGCTGCCACATCCTCACATGTGTAGAGAGGCACACTCTCTTTGAAGCTTTCCCTCTTCTACTCTCATTTACCACCTGCTCTTGTTTGACTCATGAAGAAAAGGGGACCTCCGACACCCCCTCCACCCCCCCATCCCCACACCCCCGCCCAAAGGTCAATATTGAGATAAATCAGATCTATTTCCTGTGGGCTGGCTTCTGAGGGTAATTTCTAAGGGGAAATCCAAATGTGCTCTGAACAAGGGGCGGTTGTGTTCTTTGTAACTCCAGGTTTAGCACAGGACACACCCACACCCACGACCATCCCCAACCTGCCTGCTTGTCAGTAAATATGGAATGCATGAATGGAATGACTTTAGGTTCCACTCACTTGGGCCTGAAAGTTCTGGTTTTGTTTTTGATTTGGTTTTTACTAAATTTATTTATCTTAGAGTCACACACACTTCACAACCACCCAAAGGCCCCCTTTACAGTTTGGCAAACATTCACACCTCTTTGTGACTAAGTAGGGTCTCCTTGAGCACAGGGCTTATCCCCTGGGGTTATTCTCCCACCATCAGAGGTCAAGCCTGCCAAGAGGTGGGAACATGCGTAAGCATGGATCACATGACTTAATACCCACAACTCCAGGAGATACATACATGTTCTTCCTCTCACACTATACAATGTGGATGCAGCCAGTTGGCTCTCAAGAAACACAGGAGAGAGGAGAGATGACCCAAACCCACCCCACCCACCCCACCCCCGCTCCTCTGATTCTAAGGCTTGAGCATCTTCCACTCCAACTACAACAGCTTGTGCAGATATTGAGCAGGAGGGATGCCCACTGCACAAAAAAGGAAACTGGAGTCCAAGAGTTAAGTAGCACAAAAAGCTAAGCAGGGTCTCTTTCTTCTGACTTATTGCTGCCTTTTGCTTTATGATTATACTCAAAGCAGCTCCCTACTGGGAGCCCAGGGCAAGAGGAAAGTGAATCATCTAGTAAGCACTAAAGAAAACTGATCCCCAATGATAGCTATAATAATACTCCTCGCCAGATCTACCAGTGGGATCTGTGGCTTTGTTTAATAACCCAAACCTATCTGAATCCTTAAGGAATTCATTCTATGATTTAAAGGGTATTGTTATAACAATCATCATAACTTTGACTTTACTGTGTGGTACCAAGAAAAAAACTTATTTGACGCAACAGTTTCCCTTTTATGCAAAAAGAGGCACTAAAAGCAGATCTGTTGCTGAGTGTCCTTAGGCAAGTAATTTCACCTGTCTGAGCCTCAGTTTTCCTGTCTGGAAAATAAAACAGTCTGACCAGATGATTTCTGAAATTCCTTACATGGCTAGCATCCTGATGAGAAAGCTGTATCAAGTGCCAAGTGGAAGCACCACAAAAATGAAACACCCTGGAAACCCTGAGAAAAGAAACAAGTGTAGCCAGGAGATAGGAACAGGGCAAAACAGATTCCAAGTGTTTTGTTTTGTTTTTCCTTGGTTTTCCAATTTTTCCTCTGCCAAATACAAAAATAAGCTGCTTCCCTGGAACTCTCATTAAAAAAAAATTAATTAAAGGCAATGGAAACACTGCTTTGTTGTACAAGTGGCTCAGGAGTAGCCTGCTAAGAGACACTTTCTTCCCAGCGGGCTGATGTCAACAGCCCATGCTGATGCCCAAACAAAGGCCTCCTGGCACAGGGATGAGAGGCAAAACATCAAGACTCCATAGCTGGCCCTATTTCAATTTGAGAGGAAGGGGGCAACCAGGAGGGAAAAATAGCTAAGCTTATGAAAGGCTCGAAGGAGAGTAAAGAATTACTAAATCTTTTTCTCAAATGAATAAAGAACTCTTGACAGGGATAATGGAAGGGTGCAGCTTTCAATCTGAATTACTTTCTTTGTTTAACTCTATTCTGCCTAAGGCTAATGCCTTTTAAGCCAACCGCAGAATCCTGGTTTTGCCTTTAGTTGCCCGCATGGCAGTGTGTGCAGTGTGGGAGTAGGGAGACCCAGGCTCAAGTCGTCCCTCTGTCGCTATTTCGCTCGTTTTAAACTTGGACAAGTGGCTGAACCCTCCAGGTCTCTGTCTCCCGCCTATAAGAGGATTCAATAGATGCTCTCCAGACTCTCAATAACAGTGGTGTGGGGCTGGAGGCCCCCGAGTTCTCCCGGGGGACAGGTTAACATCCAGTGGTACCAGCCAAGGATTGCACAGCAAGCACACTCAGGCAGCGGTGCCTCTGTTTCTGTGCAGACCACCTACTCCCACAATCGTGGGGACTTACTCCTGCACCAACACCATCACCTAAAAAGGCCAAGTCATCCTCCCAACCATCTCACTACTGTTTGAACAGATCTGATTAACCAAAATCTGCAAAGCTGAGCTGAGCATATGTAAGCAAAGAAAAAAGCAAAACAAACCAGAGACTTCTCTTTCTGGACCTCCGAATTTCTCTCAAACTCTGACAGAACTGGAAATAAAAGCGCCCCCACCCAGAACAGGAGGCCTCGGCAGGCCTTGTAAAAAATGCCTAACAAGCAAAAAGGGGCCAATAACACCAGGGATGGCTAGACGCAAGGACCTACAATGCAAAGTGCAAAGGAAACCCAAGGCTGCGCCAGGCGCTGTTTAAATTGGACCGTTCTTTCTGCAGGCTGCGGAGGCGCTCGCGATCTCCTAACCCGGGCAGTCGCAGGAGCGCAGGGACAATGGTGTGCTGGGCACGGTCTTTTCTTGGAGGACCCATAGACCCTTAATTCAAACCCCATCTCTAAGAAACCTCCGTGAAGTGTAAGTGAGGAATTGTCCTCATCACATCAAATAATATACCACGGCCGGGGACAGACGCGGCCTGCAGTGATCTTTTCATAGTTGCTTTCTTGTTTCGTTTACCCCTTTTTAAACCCGGTAGTTTGGTCTGATGCTTAAGTGGTGGTACCTTTTAAATGTCTCGGTAGTCCACCTCCCGCAAGAGGAGCGCCAAGCGCCGCCCCCTCCCCCGCATCTGAGACAATGGCCGGTTCCGCAGGGCGGCTCCTAAGGGCTAGCTGTGCGCGGGGGATCCTAGGGCTGGGCGCACGTGCGTTTGTTATGGTGCCTGGGTCCCCACCCCCGCCACGGGTCTCAGTTTTTTTGGTCAGTAAACCCAGAAGGCGGGATCTGAAAGAACCCGGACTCTGCGGGGCATCCCCACCCGCTTCCTTACAGACCTTGCAGTAGAGAAAGCAAAGCCAGGTTCCTGGTGGTCGAGCGCACGTGGGTTTGTTGTGGGTCCGCAGGCTCCCGGAGCTGGGGAGAAACCAGGGCGGCTCCTCGACCAGGACAAAAATACAGATACCCCCCCAGCCACAAGGTGCCCAGCCGGTGCCGCGAAGGCGGCTGAGGTGGCGCTGGACACCGATTCCTGGTGCCCTCGGGGCCCGCCGCTCCCCTTCCCTCCCAAGCCCCATCGCATCACTCCTCCCTGGGAACCCTGGCTGCACCGCCGCCCACCGCACCCTACTCACTTGCTGCTCTCTCGGCTACTGCTGCTCTGACTGCTCAGCGCCCCAGCCTGCCGGCAGCTGGTTTCCTTTGTTTGCGCCGGGCAGTGCCCCCAGGCGTCTTCCCCAGCCTGCCCAGCCCAGGACACCCGTCCCCCAGGTGCTTCCCGACTCCTTGCAGGGTCGAAGCAAGGGAGCCCCGGATGCTGGAAAACCCACACAAGAGTCCGAGAAGGAGAGTCTGCTGGGGAGGAGCTGGGGGTCAGGGGTGAGGGGACAAGGGAAGGAGGGGAAAGGGGCGCGTTGGAGGGGCGGGAGAAGCAAGCGGTCTCCGTTAAGCAAATAGTCGGGAAGACTGGGTGGGTCCCCCCGCCAAACCGAGCCCCAAACCCTCCTGGCCCTCGGGAGGTCGCTAGAGACCGGGCCTCGGGATTGGGGGGTACCTGGTTAAGGTACCGCATGATGCTGGGACCCTGCCTCCCCGGAGGATGGCAGACCGGAACAAGGGGAGGGGCAACCTGGCGGGGCAAGGATCCCCAAATGATGGTTGTACCTTCACCCACAGGTCCCGAGAGTTGACCTCCAGCTTTTCATCCTAACAAGCGGGAACTATGGATATAATCCTGGCTTGGCTACCTACTGACTGCGTGACCCTGAGCAAGTCACTTAACCTCTCTGAGCCTCGAATTCTTCTTATGTAGAATATGAATCAACAAAATCTGTTTCACAGGGTTAGGCAAGAGTCTCCCAACATCCGGCGCGGCGCGTACTAGGTGTTCTCAAAGGCAGCAGATACAGAAGTGAAGGAGTGTGGGTGAATCCCTGCACACGGAGACTTCCACTCTAAGCTTTAGCAGCCTGGCAGGCCGGTGGCCTCAGGTAGGGGGTCCGGAAGGGAGCAGGTTCCTTCCTTTCACTGTTAAAGGAAGGCGAGAGGAAATGGCTTGTAGAGTAAGCACCACCTCTGCATAATGGCCATCCCTGGTGTGCCAGGATTGCTTCCTAAGACAGAAAACCGCTTTAGAAAAGGGCCAGGAGCGGCCTTGGGCCACCGCTGGGGCAGAGAGGATGTGACTCCCCGAGGAAATCATCTTGCAAATGTCTCTAGAGTGCCCTCTTGGCCGCTGGTTCTGTGCTTGGAGGGAAAGGGCTGTGGCAGGGAAGGACTGACAGGAGAGTGGAAGGTAGTGTGGCTCCTCTGGGTACACGAGGTGGGGTGTATGTACACTGTGAGTGCTTGAAGCCCAAATTGAAGTGGCCATTCCCCACCACCAACCTGGGAAAGGGGAGATGAAATCCCCATCTCACCCCCAATACCCTTCTTGGAAACACTGCTGCCTCCCTCCCCAGATCCTGGCCCCCTGCTATTGTTGCTGCTGGCCCTTCCCAGCTGCTGGGGACGCATTATTGATCTGTACAAAGAGCTCCAGTTGGACAGGCTGCCAAGCAGAGTGAATTCAAATCTCTGAGCAACTAGCTGTGTGTTGGTGTGAGTTCCTTAGCCTCTCTGAGCCTCCTTTACTTCTTCTGTAACATGGAGATGTTAACTGTTGTGTCTGCTCGCTCGCAGGCAATGAAAGAATTCACGAGTCAGGTTGAAATATAGAAAAAAAGGGAGATTTATTAAAGTAAGAGAAGGGTCGGCTGGGCAGAGTCTGCTGGAAACTACTGCAAACTACTGCGTCGAGTCTTTCTTTGGTGTCAAGTTTTGTCTTTTCTAACCAGGATGTAAATTGTTTTGGCCTGTAGTTGGGGGTGTGGGAAGGTGCAGGCAGTTATGCTGATTATTGCAACCTTTGCATATGTTATGTAGATTTAAGTTGGAGCTAAGAGTGGATCCCATACAGATGCAAAACCTCTCCCAAGTCACAGGGCCTGCACTGGGCCTAAGTAAATAGAAACATTGAAACTGTATAGTAAATGTATAGGAAGAAAATCAAGAGGCAAAGAACAGAAAGCTTTCAAAAAGTCCCAAGCTAAATTACACTTATTAATTTGAATTATACCAGAGATCCAAATCTAAAAAATAAAAGATTTAGTGCCACCATCACAATCCCCTGTCAACATTAATGACAGTATTGATTTCAGAATTATGTGACATGATCTCCATGAAGCACTTAGCTAAGGATCTGGCATACAGAAGGTGCCCATAACTGTAAAATGTATGCATGATTGAATGGAAGCAGACAAACACATAAGACTACTCTGGGAGATTTTAGACATTGTCCAGAGAAAACTGGAAGCTATTAAAAGACTTTATGCAAGGGCATGACATGCATCTTTGTGTGTTACACTAATTTCCCTGACAGCGTACTGAAAAATGGTTAGCAGGAACAGAGACTGCAAGCATGGAGTGCAGAGACCAGCTTGGAAGCTGCCATAGATGGGGATATAATAGGAGCTGTGGCAATGATGGAATTTAAAAAAGACATCCAAATAATAGCCACTATTTGGGGAGCAAAAACACTTTGCTTATTATATTGCCTCACCTCATCATAAGATAGGTAGTAGCCTTAGCCCCGTTGTACGGTTGAGGAAACTGAAGTCACCTAGGAAACAGAAGAGCTAGAATTTGGACTTTCTTCCACATTCAATGAAATCCTTAATCATTTCCTTCCTCTGCATAACTTTTGTGTCAACACTACTTAGGAACCAAGAACAAGAAACAGAGGAGAGTCTTTTTCAGAAAGCTGTCCAGTCCCCACTTCACAGTTGTCTCTACCAGAATGCCAACCAGATTATGGAGAAAACAAAAGAAAAGTCTCACTCTGGATTCTGGGCCTTCGGGATTTAAATGACCACAGATGATAAGGTAAGCCCCAAAAGTGCCTACGGCTTTGAGGCAGAAAAGCAGACAGGTAGGGGTGTGCTTAGCAATTTTCAAGATGGGAGCCCCTGTGGAGCTACTCCTTTTGGGGGCTACTCCATCAAGGCTGCTGTCTGGTCAATTGGGGCCATCTGACCGGAAGTGAGAGGCAGGAGGCTGACCATTACTTGGGAGATGGTGCTGTCCTCCCAGCCTATTTTTGAGGCTTCCACACTCATTGTCTCTGGGCCCCCTGCCTTGACAGCTTGTTTTCCTTAAGAAGTACAGATACCTACTTTCCCTCTGGACACACTCTCAGCCCTCAGCCCCTCACAACCTCATCTTTGTCCATGAATTGTACTTTACATGATGCCTTTCTCAGTCATCATTTGAGGCAGTTTGCTGGCTAGCATAAATAATGCCCTGCTTTGTAATGTTCATTAAAACCACCCACTTGCAGACAATATTTTCATAGCACTCTTGAATTGGAGGAGCTATTATTAAAGTCTTGTGAGAAATAAAGGAAGGCCAAGCAGTTGAAAGTGTCTTCTCAAACCCTTCTTCCTCAGCCCTCTAACGGAGTTCATCAAGACCATTAGATGAACCTCCCAGGTCTCCTTCGCCACACCCTTTCAGCACCTATTGTCTAATATGAGGGTAGACTCAGGGTTAAAGGAACTGCTCTGTGGTTAAAGGAACACCCCCTGCCATGGTCTCGGTGCTGCCAGCTTCAAGGATAAAGATACCTATACACCCAGCCAAATCTATAGAACCTAAGTCAGAAAATAGAAACAGAGTAACAGCATCTCTAATTTAGACATCCAGGGACTGCTCCTGCTGTCCCTGCACAGATGAGCCAGGGGAGCTTGGAGTGGGAGCAGGAGAGGATGCTAGACTAGAGAGCAGAGGCTTAAAAGACAGGCCTTATAGGAGGACCACAGCCTCAGACAAGGAAAATGGTGGTCCCATTGCCCCTAGTACAGCAAGCACTGTCATGGTGACTCCAAGACCTCACTAGGGTATGAGCATAGTGCGATGAGGATTGGTCAGAGAAATAGACCTATTCTGTGGTCACAGTAGAATAGGTTGCACTGTACTTCACCCAGTCAACTTCAGTATCCAGCCCTGTCCTAGTAGAGACAAGGAAAAACTAAGTCTCCATTATCAAATCACGTATGTTTTAGCAAAATATTTCCTGATTCACAAAAATAGTAATCACCATGTGGTGAACATCTACTGGGTGCAACACAGTCTATGTGCATGTCCTAACTCAAGCGTCACCTGCGGGAGGAGGTACCGTTCTAGAACCCTAGTGCACCTGAGTTACCTTGAGCTCTTCCTTTAAAGCCAATCTTGGCATGAGATTAATGTATGGGGGCCAGGGGAAGACTGCGAACCTAACCCATAAAAAGGGAGAGAAGTTTTTACTGAAGGTTTCTTACAGAGACAAAATGGTGTTACCCCAAATATCATGAGGTAAGACTTCCTAGGTATCTGCTTGCAGCATCCCTTTCTGCAAAGTTCTACTCATGACAGTCTCCCTCTCACATTTCTACACCTTGCACATCAACAACCTTCACTTTCCCACAATACTCCTCCAGCTCCCTCCTCATCAAGGTTCTTCCCTCAGGATGTCTCTTTCATTTTAATGTGAATTAATTTTAATTTCAATTGATTTTAATTAACCCCTCTCAGCGACTCCGAAGGGTGTGAGAAAGTGGGAAGCTACAAATAGATACATACATGCATACAGACATACAGACATACAGACATACATTCTACATAAAGACAATTCAGATAAGTATACGAGATCTTTACATTTACAAATGACTTGCGTATACATTAACCCACTTGAGCCCTCTTCAGACTCACAATAACCCATGAGGTAAGTAAGGCTCTTTATCATCCCCATTTACAGATAAGAACCCTGAGGCACAGAAGTAAAGTGAGTTCCTTAAAATCTATTAGTGAGAGCTGAACTGTGTCTTGAAACCAAAGCCTCTTTGCTTCATACCACATCTGGTCCCAGGGCTGCAAAAGGCTGGACAAGCCCATCAAACTGTCAGTGACAGTTCACAGGCTGCTGCTGCCAAAACTGCGGCCCTGCTGCCTGGGGACAGAACTCATAAGCTATGCCCAGGAGACCAGATGTACCAAGAATGACAGGAAATACAGGGGCAAGAGGACTCTAAGGAATCAAAGATGCTTATAATAAATTCCCTCAAAAAGATCCAGGAAATTGGCTTCTCTTAAGGGACGCCTATCAGAACCAAAGTGGAAGCTGCCTCCTGTGTATTTATGACCTGAGAATGACCATCCAAATAGCCTGCAATTAATGGTCAGGCTTTGTGCAAAAGAGTGTATTAGTCAATGAAATGTCCTTGAAATTAACAAATGTTTTGGGGACAAAAAAAATCAGCATTTGATGCCCGTTGGTGATTTGTCTCAAACCTGCTTTTATACAGTCTCATGTTTTTAAAAATCTATTTTTAATAGTTTTTTCCCCCTATTTTACAGATGAAGTTTGCCTTAGGAAATTTAGAAAAGTCAGACAAGTATAAAGATGCAAGGTGGAAAAATTGGCATCCACCAGTCATGTTGATGAAAGAACATCCAGCCTAAGAAAAAGTCTTATAAGAGTTTGTTTTAGCCAAACTGATGACAATTGCTGGGAAGCAAAATCTCAAGGGATTGAGAAAATGCTCTGGAGAATGGTAGCTTTACAGCTTATTTTATACGTTAGAATCAAAGAAGGGGATGTAAGGAGCATTGCATGAAATTCATTGGTGATAGATTAGGGAGGCAGGAGAAAGCGGGGGCAGGGGTGGGGGAATCTCTGAGATTAGATAAAAAGTAAAACAGAAATACACATACTTCTTTTACATTGGTGAGTACAGGATAGTTGACATTTACAGCACATAGAGATGGTATGCGGGCAACAAGATAACAATGAGGGGTTCTGTGGTCTTGAGCTCTGGTGGGAGGTTGTGCTCTGAGGGGTCTGAAGGAGATTACTCTGATGTTTCAAAGGTATGTTATCTTAGATACAAAGAAACAATAGACAAGCTCATGTAAGGTAAAGATTGACCTTTGTCAAGGAAGCTACAGGCCCCACCATGACTGCTTTTAGTTAGGAATTTTTATGTTCAGACTATCCTATGTGCTTACTTTCTGTCTGAGTTTATAAAGTCCACCATTCAGGCTTCACCTTGAGCTTGTCAGGTTTAATATGTGGCCCCTTTTTTGTTCACAGCCACAAGCAGAATTAACCTTTTTGCCTATTTTCTTCTAGTCATTCTGTTACCGGAGAGCAGGCCCTTCTCGGCGCGGTGTCCAGGTTCTTGGCATCTCAAGCAAAGAAATGAGCAAGACACAGTAATACAGTTGTGAAAGCAGTTTATTAGAAGCGAAAGTGCACTCCAAAGAGGGGGAGCGGGCCTGAGCAGAAAGGATTGGCTCAAGGGCCCCTGAGTAATGAGGCCATGGTGGTTTTTGTCGCTTTTCTTTCTACAATGGGCTACTCCTTCCTAATTGTGGGCTGCTTGATTGATATCTGTGATTGACAATGGCTAATGGTTATGGTAAACAAGGGCAAGTTTGGGCAGGGAAGGGAGGTCTTCGGGGCAGTTATTTCCCATAGACTATGTTGGACGTACAGGAATGTTACCTGATATACCCAGGCATCTCAGAGACCCAATTCCTGCCTCTAACTGCCTGCCTTATGTCCCTCTTGAGAGACATGATCCCCATAAATCTCTATGGGAAGTTGAGGGACAGGAGATCTTTTCTGTATCTGCTTCCTGCTCAGTCTGGCTGTTGTCCCTACCTATTGGGGATTCATGGGACTTTCACCCTATCTGATCTTAGATGAGGGGAAGGGGTCTTGAGATCCACCTGGAGGACCAAGTCGACCTCTGTGGTCAGGATGTACTGGAAGTCTTGGTGGGGCATCACTTTTATCCCCATGACCCATAGCTGAGGAGAGATAGATTTCAATTAATAGAGTTAAAAGTGTTGTCCCAAGAAGCAGGACTCAAAACCATTGACACAGGGCAATTGTGTGATGAAAAAAATTGTTCAGCCTCATGGAGCCTGGCCTTTCTTCTGGTTTAACCAGTCATTCAGTTATTGTTCACCCAGGAGCTGGGCCTGGAAAGAACGCTGTGCTACAATGACTATAGTCAACAAGCATAAATCAGAAGCTTTAGAGTAATTATTTAAAACAGGGATAGGAGATTTCTATCATTCAGATTAAAAACAATCTATTGTGTATGATTAAGAAACTGATTTGAAAAATGATTATAACCAGGGGCTATGGAGCTAAAACACTAGGGAAAAGGAGACTTCGAGTTTTAATGGTGAGAAGCCATTTCATTTGGCCTGATATCAATTCCCTGTATTTTTCTAGAATTTTCCATAGTTGAAATAATAATGTATGTGTTATCCTGCTTTTCTCCCCCATTTAGTGTATATTGTAAGTATTTCCTATATACATTTAACAAATTATTCATTCATTTTAGCCCTTATTAGATGCAAGGCAAACATTTTTAGGCAAGTTATTAGTGGTTTATTGCATCATTTGTCCACAATCCAAGAGACGGTTTAGTTTGGTGGCTAAGAGAACTGACTCTGAAGTTAAGCTGCCTTAGTTTAAATCCTGACTCTGCTACCTCCTAGCTATGTGACTTTGAACAAATTAATCTCTCCGGCTCTGTTTTCTTATCTGTAAAATGAGGATAGTAATATCTACCTTACAAAGTGGTTCTAAAAATTAAATGAGTTAATTACATTAAAAGTACTTAAAACAATGTATGCCATGGTCAGCACCGAGCAAGTGATAGCTATTAGCAATATGTGAGTGCATCATAAATTATTCAATCATTCTCCTGCAGCTGGACATTAAGGTTGTTTTCAATTCTCCACTAGTATAAATAGTCCTTCAATAAACCATTCACTGCACACATGAGGGGAAGGAAGGTGTATTGAAACTCCATTGTGAAGAGGTTAGAATGCCAAGATAAGGCATTAAGAATTAAGAAATTCAGGATAAGTGATCCAGGAAGGAAGTGTTCCTTGGGAGGAGGCTTATGATCAACTTGAAGGGATGATATTTATTTTTTTCTATTTGACAAACATTTACTGAGCATTATGGGCCAAGAAAGGGTCTAGACTAGGTCAGGGAACACCAAAATGAATAGAAGACACCAAGATGAACAAGAGACCACTTCACTCTCAAGGAGCACTAATAAGATTTACAAAAGCTTCACAATCTTTACCACCAGGAGGGTATTTTCACCATGACATATATCTACGTATCACCTATGTGGACAGAGGTTACAAAATGCCTAATTTCAAATGACTACTACAGCAGAAGGTATAAGCTCAGCCAGTCCTCCCTCCTCTCCTCATGAGGAAGGTTTAATCAAGAATCCCTGCTTTCCTTTGAGGTGGTGATGCCCTCCCAACAAGAACATAGCTCTTGCTAAGGAGCTCCTGCATCTCTCTCCAGAAGAGGAGAAGAGGAAGCACAGAAGTGGCTGGCATAGAGCCCCAGTTCCTATTTCAAGGATGTGATATGCCCAAGATGTTATAAAATCATCACCGTCTTTAGCCATGCACAAATGGTAGTTTTGTGTGTTGGCTGCTTCACGGTCCTCTGTCAGCCCACAGGAGGAAAAGCAAGGCTTACAAAAGGATGCTCCTTCAGGAGGAAGCAGCACTAAAAGCCCCCTGAGTCAAGATGAGTGAGGACCCATCCCAAGAAACGCATTTTGGATTAAAAAAAAATAAAAATAAAAATTCCTGCTTCACAGAAGTGTTGTGAACATTAGAGATGGCATCCATAAAGCTCTTAGTATAGTGTGTAGCACATAGTAAATGCTCAACAAATAATACCTAACAGTTACTGAGCACTTGCCCCATGCCAAGCGCTACATCAAGCACTTCTTAAACATTCTATCATCGATTCCCTTGCAGCAATTCTATTAGGTAGACATTATTAATTTTATCATTCATCTTTTATAGATGATGAAGCTAACAGTAAGTGACTTAACCAAGGTCACACAAGACGTGGTAAAACTGGATTCTTAAACAAGGCATTTGATTAATTACAGTAAGCTCATGGCCGGTGCTTGATTCCAATGACTTTGACCTTCAAAGGATTAGGCCATTGTTTATTGTGCTTTTTTACAGGTGTATTTTACACATCTGTCCCCAAACAAAGCTGGTGTTTTATGAGAGAAGCCACACAATACACAGTGCACTGATCTAGGAATCAACAAACCTGAACTCTACTCCTGACTGTCATGCTCTGGCTTGCAGGCCTCAGCGAAAGCACTTCCTTTTGAATACTTCATGAAATGAGGTCTGTTGGACCAAGTAAGTTGTTTCCAAATCTGACTGACCTTTGGAATCACCTGCAGAAATTACCGTAAAACCTTGGTTTGCGAGTAACTTGGTTTGCGAGTGTTCCTCAAGACAAGCAAACATTTCTAATACATTTTATACATTATACAAATGTATTTAACTTGGTAAACAAGCGATGTCTTGCAATAAGAGTAGTTTGTTTCTGGAACAAATTATGTTCACAAACCAAGGTATTACTGTATTTAAAATATAAGTTCTATTTCTGCATGCCCGCCGGGGCTCAAGGGTCAGAGCCCAGATATCTGTAATTATTAACATGCTCTCCAGCAATGTTGGTGGTCAGCAGGATTTGCAGACAAGACCCTGGGTTACTTCTAAGTCTCTTTCTAGGATGTCCCACAGAAGTTCCTCCATGGGGTAAAAAGCCATCAACCACACCTGAGCATGTGGTGTTCCACGGCCAAGGGAAACTTCTCTCCTTGTACTGCCCTTAGTGAGTGACCCTTTGCCAAGGGACTATGAGCTGTAGACAGCTGAGACATGGTTGCAATCTTAGCCACTTTCTCATTGGCTACCGTCATCAGTAGATAATGGACCACAAACAGCTGGGCAATAACATTTGGAAAAGGCCACATTTCCCCAACACTGGGACAGTTCCTAAAGTTCAAATGTCTCCTGAAAAGCTACTTCAGTTTGCTAACCCCTCTTTGCATAGAGTACAATACCAAACCTTGGTAGCTTCCCACAAGAAAGCTGAGTGTACATCCACAGCATTCCTCTGCCAGGAGCTGGTGAGGAGCTTGGTGATTTGAATTAACCAGTCAGATAGGCATTCAGGAGCAAGGTTCAGTGCAGGGAGGAGCCCCTGAACAATGCAGCATTATCCATTACAGCCTTCCTTTGGTGATACCATAAAGCTCTCAACTCTATACAGTTTAGTTAATGAGCAGATGGTTTATAACGATAACGGCCTGCACCTGTCTAACCTAAACAGAACACCACGAGGCCATGTGACCTGAAGGCCTCAGAATGATTCCACCCAGAAGGCAGGAACACCAGGGCAAGCCCACTGAGGCAGAAGACTGGTCTGTGTTTGTGAGGGTTTGGCGACGGGGTGTACAGGCAGGCGTTTACATGAAATACAGAGGGTGCCAAAAAATGTATACACATTTTAAAAAAGGAAAACTGTATTAAAATCTTAATACTCGATATATACTGGTAACAAAAGATGAATACAAGTCACATTTGACTTCTGCAATTACAAGAGGTGCTCAGAGTGGTAACCATCAGCATCTAGACACTTCTGATTACTGTCAGCTACTGCTTGAGCAACATTGACCAAAGTGTCCACTTGTATACATTTTTTTTGGCACCCCTGGTATCTGCCATTGTATTAAAAGGGCTGCATCAAACTGGGTTGGGATCCTATCAAGTGGACTGTAATTCCAGGGAGCAAAGGATACCATCTATCTCATCTCTTTGGTCAGTTCCTCTGTGAGGCCTTTCTCAAACTTACAGGAAGGATGGATTCTAGGAAACTCATTTCCTTGCCCAAAATAGATATAAAGGTCATAAGTTTACATTCAGAATGAACTTCACAGGAGGGGTTTTTATTTGCAGAATCTGGGACTCATCTGATGTTTGGGTTAAGAAGAAAGGGGCACAGTGCACCTGCTTGATTTTACTCTCCCACCTTAATATGTGTTGTTCATTTAGAGGACTTCCGAGGCACTTTCCTATACATCTTTCAATTGATCTCTATTGGACAGATGAATCAACTGAGGCCTAGAAACTTAAATGGCCTGCCAAAGATTGCCTTGCTAAGAAGTAGCAGAGTTGGAATAGGGCCCACATCTTCTGACTCTGTTGTAAATGATAAGAAGGGGCCACAGGGCAGCCAGAAAATACAGAGTGAAACAAAGACTTGAAAAAAAAAAAAACTGCTGTGGGCCAGCCTCACAAAATGAGCCCCAGAGAGGAATCAGGAGCAACTCGTTATATTCTGACTTTTCATAGTGGTCAGGGATCAGGGTTTTCAGCCAGTCTCCTCAAAGAGCTAAGAAAAACATATCAAGTGATAAATGCAGATTGTTGAGAATGACCAGAAGCCCGGTGGAATGTTATTGTTGTTGCTGTGAAGAAGGAAGTCACCCGTCTGAGATAGCTGTGTGTGAAGCCAGACCTCTGATAACGCATTTCCTTCACCCCAGCGGTTTTTGGCACAGAAGGTGAGGTATAGCCTTACTGCTTCTTAGATCACATGAATTAGAAGAAATTGTAATTCTCAGTTATTGATCACTGAGGTGAAATAGAGCATGTTAAGATTAGGATCTGGATATTCCAGAATGATCTGAGACATAATAATGACTTCCTCAAATCAGTGAACCAAGAACTGAACTATGTGATAGTTAATTCTCAGAAAGAACCTGTGCAGTGTGCTTCATTTAACACATTTGGAAATGAGATAGTGAGGCTTAAGCAGTTTGAATAGCTGGTCAAAGGCCAGGCGTCTTATAATTGGCAGAGCTGGGGACTGAATGAACATGTGTCTGACTTCAAAACCACTCTTTAACCTCTATGCTCATCAGGTTTTTCTTGGAGGCAAAGTGATGTGAGGATCACTTGACTCATCCCCCCATTAATTCTTCCACTAGGACATGCTTATACTTTTTCATTCTTCTGAAATGCCCCCTTTCCTCTCACTCTGCCTATATAAACACACCCATCCTGTAAGGTCTAGTTCCACCCTCAGCTTCTCCAGGAAGCCTTGAGTCCAAAGTGATCTCTCCTTCCCTAAAGTCTTAAAGACACTTGCAGAATTTCCTGGGATCTTAATTATTTTCTTTCATTAAATATATAACTAAATGAGATTTGGTGTTCACACCCCTTCAAATAAATATGCATTAGATATATCATAGAAACACTATAAATCCACAAATGAGGATGAAATTTCCTTTAACAGATTCAGGGAGGTGAATTGAATCAGTTCAGAATCTTTTCTCCTCACTTAGCGATTCCCCAAATTCGGACCCAGGATCACAGGGATAGGGAAGTGGGGGGCCCTCCTGGCTCACCCATGACCTGGAAACAGACTTGCTCCTCTTAGTTGACATTTTCCTTTTTGTTCCCTTCCAAGGTCTTTAATAAAACTGCAAAAAGGCTCTGCCTCTGCGAGGTGCCTCTCCATCCCCTAATAACTAATGAGACAGTAGCTAACTCTGTGGGATAGTGGTGCTTCAGCAGGCTTTTGGGCCAAGCAAAATGAAGGGCGATCGCTGCCTTGCTTTTTACTCACCAGGTGGCTTTGAAAAACGCTCTTCACCCTTCTGAGCCTCTGAAATGGGGGTACTGTAGAGTTTGAAGGATCACAGTAAGAATCAGCTATAATGCTATTGTGTGCAGTGCCAGGCATCAAATAGGTACTGAAAATATGGTAGCTATTATAATGATCAGATATGAACCCAATCAAAAGTTGGTGGACAGCTAACTTTTCTAACCTTAGGGCCAATACAGAAAAAAAATCATAATCGTTTACGACATTGCACAAGAAGGCTCCTTCTCCTCTTTTTTCTTTTTCTTCATTCTCCTTTTAATCTCATTCAAAATTAAACATTGTAACTGTAATTACCCACTATTATACACTGAATATTTATGTCCCCCCAATATTTATATGTTGCAAACCTAATGCCCAAGGTGGTGGTATTAGGAGGTGGAGGTGATTAGGAGGTGATTACATCATGAGGCGAGGACCCTCGTGAATAGGATTAGTGCCCTTCGAAAAGCTGCCTAAGAAAGCTCCCTTGCTCCTTCCCCCACGTTACAACAGTGAATCGTGTCACCTGTGAACCAGGAAGCTGGCCTTCACCAGTCAGTGAATCTGCTGGTGGTGTGATTGTGGGCTTCTCAGCTTCCAGAGCTATGAGAAATCAATTTCTGTTCTTCATAAGCCATCCAGTATATGGAATTGTGTTATATTGGGCTGTTGGAAAAGTCATGACGTATTTTTTCTATGTTTTTCATCACAAAAATGTGTCATGACTTTTCTGACAACCTAATAGCAGCCTGAACTAAGATACACAATTTATGAAACAGACACATGTCTGTGAAAAACTTAGCACTGCTTTTTAGCTTCTAAAAGATTCCTGTTCATAGCTAAACACAATAAAAAAGAAGCAACATGGAGACAACTTTTTCATATTTAACCCTGAAATTATAGGCCTTGGGCTCAATGAGAGAGCTAGAGGCCACAAGAGAGTCTTATGGTAATGGCTGCTCATGACCGTGAGAGACAAACCTAAGGTATTACTGGGAGATCTTACTAGACTCATAGAATGCCAAAGATTATCTCATTTCCCTCATGAGGAAACAGACACCAGGCTGATAAAGAAACCTCCCCTGTGTTGCACAGTGACAGAGCCCAAAGCAAAACATGACCTCCTGGTACTCACATCTCTTTCCGCTACCTCCCACCCATCAGTTTAAAGGTATTACTGACTAAACCTTGTGTACTAGCTACATGCTTCTTGGGGGTGCAAGGCAGAGGAGATAGGGCCCCAGCCCTGCAGGAGTTTACAGGATAGAGACGCAAATTACCCCCACACAGCCATGAGGAAACAGCTCAAGGCCTTTATGATCCAGAGCTAAATGGGGCACCCAGGCTCTAAGTAAGCTCCACAGCCCAGGAGGTATACTTGCTTTGTTCACTGTTCTATCTCCAGCCCCTAGAACAGTCCAGCTGAGGCAACATGTATAATTGTTAATGCAATTAATGAACTCCAGAGCCACAGCTGCTGGGATTGGACCCCAGATTACCCAGGGAAGAGCTGAGCAAGTTTGGACAAATTACTGACTCTCTCTGTGCCTCAGCTTTCCCATAGGGTAAAGCATGGATAGCATTGTAAAGATGAAATGTGATAATCCATGTAAAGTACTTTAAAAAGTGCCCACACAGAGTAAGCACCCAAAGGACATTCGCCATAATTGTTATGTAAGCAATCACATTATTAGAGAAGAAATTGATATTTGATGTACATATACATATATAAATACTTGATATGCCATCAAATGATATTTGATAAATAAATGAACAAATGAATGCAATTGGAGTCAGAGACAGAAGGGATTTTGTAGTCTGAAGTACTTGGGGAGGGTTTCTAAGCAGAGGCCAGACATGAGCCAGGCACTTAAGGAAACGTTAAGATCTGAGTAGGATGAAAAAGGAAGAGAAGAAAAATTTTTTAACTTTCAGATCTCTTAGACAAAGACTTATGTTTAAAGATGTGTATTGAAGTGTTATTTTTTTTCTGCAAAATATTGGAAACAACCTAAATTGCCACTGAGACAATCAAATACAATTTGATGAATCGATAAAACAAATGACTTGGTATCCATTAAAACATTTTCAAACAATACTTAAAGACAAATATGTTTAAAGACAATAATAAATTCCAAAAAAATCCCTTAAAGACAAACAATACTTAAAGACAAATATGTTTAAAGACAAATAATAAATTACAAAAAAAATCCCACACTTTATAAATAGTATAATCTCAACTAAGTAAAAAAAATTCATTTGTGTTTAAAAAGAAATTATAGAAATGTTATAAGAAAGGAAAGAATGCAGATATTTTTGTTTCTTTAAATCTTTCTTAATTTTTCAAATTGTCTGCAATCTATTACTTTACTACTTTTGTTGGTATTTAATTGTAGTAAAATGTTACATTTTAACTATTTTTTGGTGTACAGTTCACTAATAATTTTTAGTCTCCTTGTATTTTTCTCAGGTGAAGAAGATTCGCAAGCCTAGGACCTTGTCCACACTGCCATCCTCTCAGGGTGGCTGACAGACGCCATGAGTAGAAGCATGGCCACTGCTCGTGCCTCAACACCTAAACCCCTTGCCCTGGTAAACACCATTATGATTTTGGAGCATGTAACTGCCTGTTGAGCATTGGTGCTTTGGCCCTCCAGTGTGAGGAATAATTCCTCCCTAACGTCAAGCCATTAACAGGTTTATCATGTCTGGACAATGAGGAGCCTCCTCCATTTCCAAGCCTCTTCATGTGGTCTCTGATACTGCTCCAAACACATGCAGTCTTCAGACATTTCCTTCAATGCTCATGAATGCTCAGGGGAGTTACGCTCAGGCTCCAAAATCCCAAAAAATTCCCTGTGGCTCCTGAGAAATGTGAAAAGTGGGATGTGGAAGAGACTCTTCACCCAGTTCTGAAGGCTTGGCCTCATGCTTCAGCCTGCATAAGGAATCACCACACCAGTTAGAGAGCAGCCTTATGTAACAGAAGCCTGGCCAGAGGGAAGAGCTTCCTGGCCACAGGCCTGCGCGTCTGCTACGTGCCCAGGTCCACTGGAGAAGTGCCAACCTTGAAGTACTTCCTCAGTTTTTCTGTAATTCCACCATCTATCTCTTAAGTTCATCTTCTTCCTTCTTCATTTTCATACCTCTAATTCATTTACTCAACAATCATTATTTACCTCCTACTATAAGCCAGGCTCAATGTTAGGGATGAGATAATAGAACTAAAGATAATGGTAATAATCTTATTAACTGCCAAGCACTGTGCTAAAAAGCTTTACCTGCACTCTCCCATTTAACTCTTAAAACTCCACAGAGGGACTGTTTCCCCCATTTTTATAGATCATGGCGTTGAGGAAGGATAGGACATTTGCATGAGAGAATTTCTGGGGAAAGGTGGCAAATGGTTAAATGATCTCTCTCCCCCAACATTTTACACAATAAATAGCAAAAGTAAAAAAAACAACAAAACAGTAAAAAAGAAAAGAAAAGAAAGAAAAAAAATCACCAGCAATTTCTACTTTTGGTATGAACAAATCAGCACCTACCAGAACCTGCTGTTCCATAGATAACATCTATAAACTCTGGACAAAATGTAAACACAACAACCTGAAGGCACAAGAGAGTAAACAGAAGCAGACAGACTCTGGAGGGTGTCAAATCTTGGAAGAACATAATGGCAAGGGGTGAGCTGCCTATTTTTGTAGTTTTTTGCCTAGAAACAGGTTGAGATCAGCACCATATGGGGAGGCTAAAACTCTGATAAAAAATCCATAGTCCTTCTGGCCTAAGAACCAGAGGACAGAGTGTGCTGAAATGTAAACGAGGGAGGGGACGTATTTTAAAGGAATGATCCAAAGAGAAACAGAGGCCCAAATTCTGTGTATAAACTCTGACCAGGATTCTGTCAAATCCTGAACCACACAAGCATAAGGCAGGCTCAAAGCCGCGGAGCTAAAGAGATAGGGGCACCACTGAGCTGAGCGCTGAGCTGCTCTCCAAAGGGCAGAGTTTTGCAATTTGGATCCACCTAAGTCCATCTGCTAGCGAAAACTAAACATCAACATTCTCAGAGTGCTATAATAAGATCTATACTCTCCACAACATCAAATAATGTCTATGATGTAATTCAAAGTTACTCAACATGCAAAGAACCAGAGAATAGAATCCAGGCTTAAGAGAAAAGACAACCAACTAAGACCAACCCCAGCATGATCCAGATGTTGGAATTAGCAGATAAGGATTGCAAGCAGCAATCACGATTATGCTCAATGAAGTCAAGGAAAATATGCTTTCAATAAATAAAGAGCAGGAAATCTCAAATGAGAAATAAATACTATATTTAAAAATAGGCAATGGAAATTCTAGAACTGAAAAATACAGTATTTGAACTTAAAAATTCTCTGGATGAACTTGACAAAAAAAAAGGGGGCTCAAGAACTTGTAGATCAATAGAAACTTTCCAATCTGAAGAACAGAAAGACAAAAGAAATTGAAAATATGAACAGTCTCAAGGACGTGTAGACAATATAAAAATGTCTGCATACATATAATTTGAATTCTAAAAGTGGAAGATTCTACGCCAGGACAATATGCTTATTAATTTAAGTTGAAGGATAATAATAAATGAAAAAAGAAGCCTTTAGCTATCCAGGATAAAAATCCAGTCACCTATGGGGTTGAAAAAAATCAGATTTTCCACTGCAATGTTCTGTGGCAGAGGACAGTGGAGCGGTGTCTACAAGGTTCCAAGGTGCACACAGAAAAAGTGACTCAGAAATATTACATCCCATCAAAATGTCATTCAAGGATAAAAGCAAAAGGCAGACATTCTCAAATATGCAAGCATTCAAGAAACATAGTATGCAAGCATGAGCCCTTCTTGAAAACATAAGCTCACCCGATCAACAGTTGAATAGGAAAAAAAAAAAAAAAACACCTCAGAAATAGAAATGCTGGGGTAAAAACTCCAGTGGTGAGCATCAAATCCACATAAATATCAAAGCAAAGTTAAGTAACAGAGGAAGTTATGGAACAGAATGGATTGTGGCCATCATAATCTGTACAAAGAAATAATACTGACCAACACAAAAAACGGTAGGAGGGGGAACAAGGCAGGAAGAAGTACAGCAGTGCTAGTCTGATATTTTCTAGTAGGCCATCAGTTGGTGGTATCTGAAATTAAAATATGATGTTTTTAAAAGTATAGTAACTCCAACTCTTAATAGCTTTTATAATTCTTTTTTTCCTTCACCTCACACAGGAGCCAGATAGCATGTACTAATAGCAAACATTTACTGAGTGGTTACCATATGCTTACTTCTCTAAGCTCTTTACCCAAATTAATTTGCTTAACCCTGTTGATAACCCCATAAAGTAGGGTCTGTCACTAGCCCCATTTTACCAAAGAGGAAATGAAACACAGAGACGTTAACCAAACTACCCAAAGCCCCAAAGCCAGCGAGTCAGGGAATCAGAATTCAAACCCAAATAGCCCAGCTGCCCAGCGCAAGCACTTCACCCCCACCCTTTCTCATGGCTCAGTGAGCATGTGAAACAGGCCTGAAGGAAGCAATAAGGGGTGGGGAGATGTCCCCGAAATTAGAGTGTGTGCACACCTGCCCCCACTAAGGCATTCGGCTTCTATTTCTTAAAAAAACAAAACTGTGGGCAGCCAAGCAAAGTGCCTCTGTGGGTCACTAAGCAACCTGCTGGGCCCAGGCTGAGGCCCTGCTTCCCAGGGGTTTAAAGGAACAGCTACTATCTCAGTATCGTTTGTGGTGAAGAAACATTTATCTGAATTTCAGCAATCCTTGATGTTCAATAGTTTCTAATTATTGTTGTTTTTTGTTGAATGTGTTACCTTTAAACAATAGAATATGGAATAATCCTATTATAATGTTTTTGTTTATTCATGTATTAATCTAACATACAGACTCACTTGGAAAAATCTATAATCATGCTCACAAGTAATTTTATTTCTGAATGGTGGAATTTGAGGGTCATTTATTGCTTTCTTCCTTGTTCTTTTCTGCATAATATTTATCACGTCAGTAAAAATAAAGATTTTTTTTTGAGAACAGAAAATGAGAAACTTGTTTAAGTTCACATAGCTTGAAGCCAAGATGTAAACTCATATCTCCTAAACTTTAAGAACCATGCACTTAACCATTTATCTTACCTTCTGCACCCTGGGGTTAAAGAAATCGAAGTCTTAATGTGAGTAATAGATAGATATGCTAGGAACTACGGTGCATTTAAAGTCCTTGACCAGCAAACAGTAAGTAGTAAAGAAATGTTTGTGGTTATAATAATGGTAATTATTAGTATTCATTGCTGCTATAGTATGTTATTAGAAATGCTATGATGAAAGAAGTACCGTATTTTGCCATGTATAATGTGCACCCATGTTTTTGGCACAAACTTTCAGAGAAAAAAATCCCTCATCTTAATTTTTTAATTCAAATTTTTATTTGCTTACATTTAGTACTTGTTTTTTGTATTATAAAGGAATTTTAGCATTTATTTTTTAACATACTATAGTACAAGAAATTTCATGTAACATAATTACAAAACATAAGAACAGATACCAAGTACAAGAAATTTTGTGTACTGGTAACATATTTACGATATTTACGCATTATAGAAGGCCACAAACTCTTCGTTGTTGTAAGTTCCTCATAAGTTCAACAAAGCCAATTATTATATTCCAAGGTATTATTTTGCATACAGATATCATTATTGACTTCTAGAGTTACACTTTTAACTCATAAGCATAAATAAAAGAATTAAAAACCATTTATATAGATACAGAATTAGTACTACCCATGTATAATGTGCATCCTTATTTTTCCCTCACAAATTCGGGCCAAAAAGTGTGCCTTATAACCAGCAAAATACAGTATATGATGTCCTGGAAACACAGAGGAGAAAAACCTGCTAATCTAAAAAGGTACTCAAGGAAGGCCTCCTGGAAGAGGTGACAGAAGCTGACTTTAAACAGTCAGATTTAGCCAGGTAAGAGGTGAGGAAAGCAGAGCATCCCAGGCAGGGAAAATAGCATGATGGATTAAAATAACTGGTGTGGCTTCGGACTTTAAACTCAGTGGGAAGCCCCTGACAGATTTGAAGCAAAGAAGTGTCCCACTGACCTATGCCTTTCTGAGAGCTCACTGGCTGCTTGTGTGGAGCCCTGGCCAGAGGGAGAAAACTAGTCATGGCTATTGTAATAGCCCTGCTAAAAACTGATGGGCCCTCAAGCAGGGGCAGAGTCGGTGGGGAGCTGTCTAGCACTGTGGTTCTCAAAGTGTGGTCCATAGACCACTAGGGGTCCCAAAAGCCCTTCCAGGGGAACCGCAAAATCAAAATTATTTTCACAATGCTATTAAGGCAATATTTGGCTTTTTCACTGTGTTGACACTTGCACTAATAATACAAAAGCAAGGATGGGTAAAACTGCTGGTGTCTTAGCACAATCAAGAAGGTGCTACCACACACTAACAGTGTTGCCTTCTTCACCACCATGCACACACAGAAAAAGATAAGTCAATTTCTCTTTAAAATATTCTTGAAGAAGCAATAAAAATGACTAATTTCTTTAAATCTTGACTTTTGAGTCCACTCCTTTTCCATGCTCTGTATGATGCAAGTGGAAAGACACATAAAGCCCTTTAGTTACTGAGAGAAATACAACTGTCTCAGAGAAAAGTCCTTTTTTCGTAAGACACGATTTTGTCTGAAAAAAAAAAAAGACTGATAAATTAAGGTTATACATACTTGAATATTTGGGAGACATGCTCTTGAAAATGGACAAGGTTGCCGGAAGACGTCTGCACCTCAGTATCTGACATGGCCAAACACACTGCAATTGTGACAAATTCTGAAGCTTTGATTGGGAAACAGATACTGCTTTATATCTTAGAAGATTTAAATTCCCCTTTGGATGCCCCCCAGTAGGACGAAGATCTTACACCCCTTCTGATAGATATATCACAATAATTCTATTTTATACACTAAAGGTAATTTTAGTCACACTAGTCTCTTAGTAAAGGTCA
>NW_017731364.1:4593847-4600059 GCF_001890085.2 Hipposideros armiger | reverse complement strand
AAGGGTTTCAGGAGAATCAGTTTGGTGGAAGGTCAGGAGATTAGAAAATGACTCAGGAGAGAGAGGACAAGAGCTTGCACCAGGAGTCCTTGCAGAGTGAAAATGCAGGTCGGCCTCTGGATAGGCCTTCTTGAGCTCAGGTCATTGCTGACATATCTGTGCACCGTTGCTGTGCTCTGCCCACCAGTTAGAACACCCCATACTCAAATGAGGGCCCTATAGCCAACTGTGCGCTAATGGTGGCCATGGAGACCCTCTTCTGTCTGTATCCACAGTGGGGCCTACTCCCCATTTCCTGACCCATCATCACAACTTGGGTTTTCCAGAAGTAGACACTGAAATGAAGTTTGGGGATGCACTCTGTGTATTAGGGATCAACACCTATAAAAGGAAGAGGAAGGGAGCAGGATTGGGCTCAGGAACAAGTTGAACTGTAGTGTAGACCTGACAAATCATGACCCTGGTTGGGAGCTCTGGAGCATGGGCTGTCTGTCAGTGTCTCAGGTCAGGGACAGCAGTCCAGGGCTTTCTACCCCCACTTCATGCAGTCATAGGCTGCCCCACAAATGATGTGGCCATCCATGAGGCCGCTGTACGGCTGAGGCAGAGTCTGACAGAGCTGACCACTGGGGCCTGCCTGCTGACCAGTCCCACAGCTTGGCAGCAAACGTCCCTTGGACGGGGTATGGACAATGCATCTCCATGGTTTCCATCCTGCCCTCCACTCCAACTTCTGGGCTTCATGATCAAGCCAGCCCCTGCCAACCGGCCTCACCCACCTCTGCAGAATCTGACAGTCCAGCTTTGCCAGCAGGGCTTCCAAGAAGGAAGCACCAAGAACCTGAGACTTGAGAAATGCTCTTTATCTGTAATTGTAGCCCCAGGCACCCATAATTAGGAAGGTGAATTTACTTCTAAAGAAATTCTGGGGCCGGCCAAGTGGCGCGTTGGTTAAGAGCTGGCTTGGGACGCCAGAAGGCCCCAGTTCGGATCCCACATATGAGGGCCAGTGGCACTGCCCTCCACAGCTAAGATGCTGAACAACAGCTCAACCTGGAGCAGGGCTGCAGTGAGTTGCCGGCCACGGCAGGTGGGTTGCCATGGGCCACTGTGTGTAGCAAGCAGCCAGCGTGAGCGGCCAGCAGCTGCTGTGAGCAGCCGTCCAGAAGCCAGCGACTGATCTGCCTCTTCCAGGAAGAGCACAATGATGGTGCCAACTTGGGCCAGTGAAGCAACGTCCTCCACAACTAGACTGAAGAACAAAAAAGGATAGCAACTNAGCATAAGAAAAAGTCAAGCTGTACCCTGGAGCATAAGAATTATGAGGAAGTAAAACCGTGATCTAAACTATGTAAAAGAACTTTTTACTGATGAGATAATGGTCAACTGCCCACTATAAAAAGGGGCATGCTGTAGAATAAAGGGAGACACTTCTCTTCTTGAAAAAGTGCTCCTGTGTCTCCGCGAGTCTTTCTTCATTTTCCTCGCCGACTCCGCCTCCACCTGAGGGAACCCCTGGACCCCGCAGGGAGCTGGTCTCCCGCACAAGGTGAACCTGCCATTTCAAGGAAAACAACTGCTCCGTGTTTTTGTTTTAGTATTTGTTATTAATTGTATTTGTGCCCAATGATAAAACTTGAGTATTCAGGCAAAAATCAGAATTTTGGAAACTTGTTTCCCCCACCGTGAATGTGGCCGCTTCCCCATTCTTAAATGTTATGTGTTTCCAAGGAGGTGGTTGCTATGCGCTAAATTGTGTCCCCCTTCCCCCCCCCCAAAGGACGTGATGAAGTCCTAACCCTTGGTACCAATAAATGTGACCTTATTTTGAAATAGGGCCTTTGCAGATGTAATCAAGTTAAGAGGAGGTCTTACTGAATTAGGATGGGCTGTAAATCCTGTGATTTGGTGTCCTTAAGTAAAAAGAGTTCTGGATAAATAGACACAGATACACACATGAAAAGAAGCCATGTGAAGATGAAGGGAGAGAAGGAAGTGATGCAGCTACAAACCAAGAAATGTCAAGGATTGCTGGCAACCACCAAAAGCTGGGAAACAGGCATGGAACAAATGCTCTCTCAGTGCCTCAAGAAGGAACTGACCCTGCCAACACCTTCATTCTGGACATCTAGCCTCCAAAAATGTGAAAGAATAAATTTCTGTTATTTTAAGCCATCTTGTTTATCGTACTTTGTTACAGGAGCCCTATTACAGTGATGATAACATCAAATATGATTATCTGATATTATGGAGGGAAATGCATCAACATTTGAAAGATGTGCAGTGAGACAATGTTTCCAAAAGCCCAATGTCTAACGTCACAAAATAATGCATGGATAAAAGACCCATTCAAAGTGTAAAATACAAAACATTCACTATAAGGTTTCAGAATCCACATCGCAGCTAACCTTTAAGAATCTAGTGCTCGTTGTGCTTTGGAGTAGTGTCAAAGAAAACCATCTACAATGATCTGAAAAAGCTGTTAAAACACCCCTCCCTTTCCCAACTACTTATCAGTGTGAAGCTGGATTTTCTCCAAATACTTCAACCAAAATAATATATTGAAACAGACTGAACCCAGAAGCAGATAGGATTATCCAGCTGTCTTCTATTACACCGGACATTAAAGAGATTTGCAAAAATGTAAAAATGCAATTCTTCTCATTTTTTTTGTTTTATTTTGGAAAATAGGGATGTTTTCATTAAAACATTTTATTCTTGGTAAAATGTGATGGGTCTACTGTTATTCTAAATATTTCAAACTTTCTGTTTTCATTTCTAATACAGTAAATCTCTCTAATTATAGCTCATATACACAGACGCTTTTGAGGCTCTTCAATGGTTTTTAAGAGTGTAAAAGGATCCAGAGACCCAAAAGTTTCACTAAAAAGTAGAAATGATAGGATTTGGAAAACGGTTAGTAGGGACTGAGGGAGAGAACAGACTTGGTTCAGTCCCAGGAACTATTCTCCCAATGGGGATTACATCAAGAACAAGCTTTAAAGGACAGGTGATGTCTTGGGAATGTTGAATTTAGGTTGCCTGAGGGATGCTCTGTGGAGCAGGCCATTAGGCAAAGGGTTATGGGTGTCGAGGTTTAGCTGTCTGAATATACAGAGTGTGCATAGCAGTAGGAATTGAAGGCCCGGGAAAGAACAGTATTAGAAGGGAGAGAATTGCCCTGAGAAGAGCACTCAGGATGGAGTCCAGGGTTACACCAACATTGAGGCATAATGAGAGAGCCAGCTAGAGACCAATCTATGAGTCACAAAAACAGTATCCAGAGGGAAGAGAAACCTCTCAGGAAGGATTGTCACAGAAACAAAGCAAGGCAGAATTTTCAAGAACAGAAGGATCAATAGCAGCAAATATTATAAAGATATCAACTGAGTCACTGCTGACCAGATGAAAGCAGTCTAGAGAAAGAGGCAATGTCATGGAGGCAGCAGGCATGGGCTGCTCTAATGTAACCAGCCTGAGGCCCAGCAGAAGTTAAGACAGTGAAATTTATGTGATGGGCGGGAAGAAGGCCAGAGGAGAAGTAGAAATTCAAAATTCGGAAAAGTGAGGGGTAAACAATAGAACAAGACCCTTCAATAAGGCCAAAGGATAGGATTTTCAAGTGCTCAGGAGACAGTGGGGTATAGAAGGCAAGACCATAAGGGCTTTGGAACCAAATTATCTGATCAAGTCTTGCTGTAGCCATTTGGTAAATACTAGGGACTGAATATTTGTGTTCTCTCAATATTTATTTGTTGAAACTCTAATCCCCTCTAATCCTCAATGCTATAGTATTTGTAAGTGGGGCTTTGGGGAGATAATTGGATCACTAATGAGGGTGGAAGCCTGATGATGGGATTAGCGTCCTTTTAAGAAGAAACAAGAGAGCTTGCCCCTCTCCGTTTCCTTCCCTTCCCCCACCATGTAAAGATAGGAGAAGACAGCTATCTATGAACCAGAAAGCAGGTCCTCACCAGACACTGAATCTGCCAACACCCTGATCTTGGACTTCCCAGCCTCCAGAACTGTGTGAAATAAATATTCATTGTTTAAGCCACCCAGTCTATGATATTTTGTTATAGCAGCAGGAGCTAACTGAGACACTAGATAAGGGACTTGTAAAGCTACTTAAGTTATCTGTGTCTTAATTTCCTCTTCTAAAAATATGCAAAGCAATACAATAGTATATATACCTTAAGGAGTTGTTTAGAAAGCCAGCATGCATTAATATGCATCAAGAATTTAAAATGTTGTCTATCAAGGGCCGGCCGAGTGGCTCAGTTGGTTAAGAGCTCACTCAAGAGTGTCAGCTCTGAGCAACAGGGTCACCAGTTCGATTCCCGGCCCGAGCTGAGCTGCCACTGAGCTGCCAAGAGGTGGCAGGATGGCTCAGCTAAAAAAGTAAAAAATAAAATAAAATAATAATTTAGGGGCCGGTCGAGTGGCTCAGTTGGTTGAGCTTGCTCTGAGCAACAGCAGTTCGAGTCCCAGCCCCAGCTGAGCTGCTGCTGAGCTGCCAACAGGTGGCAGGATGGCTCAGCTAAAAAAAAATAAAATAAAATGTTGTCTATTAAATAGAAAATGCTCAACCAATTCCTGTTACTGCTAAGACTGAAGGGAAGAGTGAAAAGTGAGGGCATCCATAGTCCAAAGTTTCTAGGCTGGAGGGACAGAGCAGAGATGGTGCCTGCCTGATATCCCCACCCTTCTCTGGAGTGCATATGAGGCAGGCAGGTGGTCCAGTTAGAGTTTGAGCGTGGCATAATTTTAAAATATGATTCAGAGGGACATAAACACAATAGTGTTTTCTTTTTCAATTACTGCCTACAACCACACTATTTCAAATCCTCCTTTCTGGTTTATTTAAAAATAGTTTAGAGGTGGCTGAGTGGCTTAGTTGGTTAGAGTGCAAGCTCTGAGCAACAGGGCTGCCAGTTGGATTTTCACATGGGCCAGTGAGCTGCCCCCCAAGCTGAGCTGCCACTGAGTTGCCTATAGGCAGCCAGATGGCTCAGCTGGTGAGAGCGCATGATCTTTACAACAAGGTTGCCGGTTCGACTCCCGCATGGGATGGTGGGCTGCGCCCCCCGCAAGTAGATTGAAAACGGCGACTGGACTTGGAGCTGAGCTGCGCCCTTCACAACTAAAGATTGAAAGACAACGACTTGACTTGGAGCTGATGGGTCCTGGAGAAAACACAATGTACTTTTTTCCCAATTCCCCAACACTGTTCCCTTCCCTAATTCCCCAATAAAATCTTAAAAAAAAAAAAGTTTAAAACTTCAAACTCAACTATACAGGCTGGAGTTGTGTTTCTGATGGTGAACAGCACTTCCAGTGAACAGCGGCCAGGAAGGAGGGGGAGCGGGGTGATGTCCCTTTCCCTACCCAGCCATTGTGTGAGCCTTCCTGCAGTCACTGCTGCTTCTCTGACTAACTCTGGCTGGCCACACTTATCCTCCACGTTTTGGGTGTCCAAATGCAGATTCTGCTGTGAGCTCATCTGAGAACGCTTCTGAGGGACCCCAGACAGGAGATCCAGTGTGGCTCAACTCCCCACTCAGCTGCTGCTTGCACCCAGCAGTCTGCCCCTCTGCTGGCTGACCTGGCACAGCGCACAGCCTTACCCAAGGGGAGGAACCAGCAAGGCAAGTCCACTTGACCTTCAACATCTTGAGCAGGGTATGCTGCTGTTTGCCTTTGACAAGTCTCCATCTCTCCATCGCCCTCCCTCCACCCCAGACTTGGGGGGAGGCAGCGTTTGAGGTGGTCGCTGAGGGTTCTGCCACTTCTTCATAAGCCCCAGGAAGGCAGCTGCACCTAAATAGGCAGCTCTCTTTAAGAGGGAGGGAAAGGGCCAGCTGAGTGGCTCAGTTGGTTACAGCTCAATCAATAGTGCGAGCTCTGAGCAAACAGGGTTGCTAGTTTGATTCCCAGCTTGAACTGAGCTGCCAACAGGTGGTAGGATGGCTCAACTAAAATAAATAAATAAATAAAATAAAAAGGAGGGGATGAGTACTACTCTGTTGGTTTTAACTCTGTGCCTAAAGCAACAAATAGGAAAAGCCCTCCTCAGCCTGGTATGTAGCTAGTAGGAAGTGGGTGAGGCTCTGGCTTAGAGAGGAACACCGGTCCTGATAAGTAGTTTGGCCTGATCTTGAATTTTATGGAGTCTTTGAAGGGTTTTACATCAAAGGAATGACATGGTCAGA
>NW_017731364.1:4574477-4592397 GCF_001890085.2 Hipposideros armiger | reverse complement strand
AAAAAAAAAAAAAAAGAAAGTATGTAACGGCCTTCCTGGTAAGAAACATTTTAGGAAAGAATGTGGTTGAAAAGCCTGAGCTTCCTTGTACAGATCTGTAAATGGAGGTAACCACACCTACTTCAGGTTTATAGCTGAGGCTTCTCTCTGGCACCCACAGGTGTGACTCGCCCCAATTCCTTTCCTGGCATTCCTCTCTCCAGGCAACCTGCCCTTATCATAAAGAGTCACACACACACACACACACACACACACACACACACACACGACTTTAAAATACGTTTATTGGTTTTCTGACTAGGAGAAAGTCTTATGGAGCCAATTCAAGGAATACAGAACAGTATGAAAATATCTAAAAGAACAAAATACCAACTCCCAGAAATAACTACTGCTAACATTTTGTTGGAAGTCTTTATAGAGATCTCCCTAAATATGTGTGCACATGCACACATTTATTTAATGTAAATGATATAATATTTTTCACTAAAAAATACTTATAGGAATTTTTCATGCCAATGAATATGTAATAGAACTACATCACCATAACTACTGCCCACATAGTGTTCTATTCTGTTAGAGCTAAATTCATTGACTAATTCTCCATTATTGGCATTTAGGCTATTATACAAACATTGCTACAATGAACAACCTTGTATATTTATGTAGGTCAAGGTTATTATATTTTTGGTATAATGATACTTTTTGATTGATCACTTGGCTATTGAACTTGCCCCAGCCTGACCAGGTTTCCCTGAGAAAAGACAACTTCTAGTCATTGCCTCTTCAACCCATTTAGCTCCCTCCTTCCCGGCACAATTTTCAATTTAAGAAATGTATTCCCATGTCATCCTCATCCCCAAGTCTTCCAGGTTTTCCAGGGAAGACTGGGCAGCCACCTACCTCTCAGTAGGTAAAAATGAGGATGTTGCTGATATAATCATTGGTGCCTTTCCTTCCCTGTCTGGATTTTTGTGATGAAGTTAGGATCTGAAAGTTTCTACCTGGGCTCTTTCATTTGCTACTCCACGTAAATGACTGCAGTGTGTGTATTAAGGTTGTTGTGTGTTACTGTGGATTCTTGTCATTGGGTAAGATAACATTGAATGCATCATCTAGTCACTAAGAATGTCAAGTCTATTCGATGTCATCAGTAATTGGCATTTTGCTGGGTACCAGTATCTACCCATGTAGATCCTACTCTAAGTCACTATAAATCACTCCCCCAATCTGAGCCTCAGTGTTCTCATATAAAAATAAGAAGATCGGGCAAGAAGATTTCTGTAGCCCCTACTTCACTGAAGGCTATAATGATGAAGGGACTAAACTAAATGAATGAATAAGCATATTACTTGAGGGCAATCTTCTTATGATTTAATTGGAAATCGGGGCTATAAATTGGTGAAAAGTTCAATAATTTATTACCTCAAAAACAGCTCAGGCCAGTGAAAGGAGACTCCTAAGGATATCTTGAGTAATCATGACAATAAGATAATTGAAGGGAGCTCTGAGAAGGTGACGTTGAAGGGTCAGATGGCAAGGGAAGAGATGCCTCAACTTATTTACTAAGAAAAAATTTTACTCTGAATCTTGTTTCTAGTTACATCTGCAATGTTTCAGGTTCTCTAGACTCTTTTCTCCAGCACTCTGTTACCAGATCACCCTGTCCATATTTAAACTGTCCGCCTCACTCCACCCTTCCCGCTACTCAGTGGACTGGCCCCATGATTGGGTTAGAATTCACATTCTTACCTTACAATGGAGGTGTAAATATAAGTATTAACAATTCCAGAGAGGAACCCAGTAATGTCAGTGCCTCATGGAAGATATATAAATTGGGGAAATTGTAGGCACTGGCACAGTCCTGTGGGGAGACAGCATGACAGTGAATGTTTATATTGATGCTGCCATACTTCATATTACAAAAAGAAAGAGCACTATCAGGAATGAAGGCTTCAGGAAAAAGAGCTTTGGGCAAAGTGATAAATTTCCAAATGGTATGGAATTCTCATTCTCATGGTAACTGGTTCTTAAGAATTCTGATTTTCAAGATTTCATATATACCTTTCTTCTCAAAGTGTCAGTCACCTAAGAGCCAGTTCTGATTCACAAGAAACAAAAGGTAATTTCTGCCAGGATTTGATTTCCCTGCTCCCTTGACTCTTCCATTCACTTTCACTGCCTGCTTTTCCCACTGGGTTTGTATATAGTCCTGTCCTGGGAACTTGGCTCCCATCTGTTAGCAGACTGCATCATGCATCTGACAAGCCTAATGGTTGTCCCAGTGAGCAAATGCTACATAACATACCCTTCCAAACGTAGTGGCATAACACATTTTATTGTGCTCACAGATGCTGTGGGTCATGAGTTCAAAATGGGGCACAACCAGGATGGCTCTGCTTGGCTCCAAGATGTCTGGTTTCTCGGGTGAGAGGACTCAAATGTCCGGGAATGATTCAACTAGCTGAGGGTTACAACAGGTTGGTCTGGAGAATCCACCTGAAGAATGGTTTCTCAAGTCATATGCCTGGCCCCTGGCTGGGATGGCTGGAAATCTGGGCTCAGCTGGACTATCTACCAGAGTGCCTACACCTGACAGCATGGCAGTGCCAAGGTAGTCAGACTTCAAAAGATACTTGGTTCCACCAATCCCTAAGTCCTTTGGGTGTTTTGGAACACATAATTTAAATGCTTCTTTGCATCCCCCCTGCCAGCTTAACCGTCACTGTTCCAGTCTGATAAGTCAATTATCATTCTGTATGCCTTATAAATTTTATTGCTCTTGTCTACTCTCCTATTTGTCTTTGTGCAAACATTTATACCTCTAAAAATTTTTTTGCTATTATTTTAGTGGAATTTGGAGAAAGATCAGGGATAAATAAATATACATGTTAATTCCATTTTTAATCAAAAGTCTTGCATGCTTTCTTCTAAAACGTGTGTGTGTGTGTGTGTGTGTGTGTGTGTGTGTGTGTGTGTGTGTAACGTGACCGTGAGATTCATCAGGCTGATGCTTGTGGAATTAAGTCATTCAGTATCACTGTTTTATAGTGCTGTATGTTTGCCAATACAACAATTTATTTATCCTTTTTTTAAGGACATTTGGGTTGTTCCCAAGTTTTGCTCTTACAAAATAATACTACTGTGAAAATTCTTGTGTGTCTCCCATATGACTCTTTGTACACCTGTATGAGAGTGTGTCTTAAGACAGAGAGAAAGTAAAAGAGAATAGATTATAAAACCTCAAGCTCATCAGCTTTACCAGATAATTCCAAACTGATTTCCAAAGTGGCTGAATCAACTTCCACTCCCACCAGTAGTGGATAAGAGTTCTTGTGGCTTCACATTCCCATTAACCTTTGGTGTTATCAGATTTTTTAAATTTCTGCCCATACATTGGGTTTCAAATGGTATCTCCCCCACAAAGAAACAATTGAATCCAGCAGAGATCATCAGTAGATATTAAAACCATTGCTTGAAAATTGCAAAAAGAAAAATCCATCTTTACAATGGAGGAGCTCTGGCTGTCACTTCAGCTGAGTGACCATATTTGGCATGACTAACAATGGGACAATCTGGCATTATGTGTGCCCTCATGTATATAGAATTATCTATGAATAATTCTAGGTTAGTCAAAGATTTTAACCTGAATATCTAATCAAGTCCTTGGCAAAGCTTTCTTTTTTTTCTTCTTTCTTTTTTTAGCTGAGCCATCTTGCCACCTGTTGGCAGTTCAGCGGCAGCTCAGCTCGGGCCGGGCATCAAACCGCTGTTGCTCAGAGCTCACATGCTTGAGCAAGCTCTTAACCAGCTGAGCCACTCGGCCGGCCTGGCAAAGCTTTCAATTTACAAGGAGTAAAGGGGATTGAGTAACAAGAGAAATTATATTATGAGGAAAAAAGACAAGTCGAGAATATGGGACTTTCCACATGTGTTTTGATGCCTTTAACATATCAATATCATGGGGGCACGTAACTGTTTTTAATTAAATCAGAGTAAATGACATAAGCTATAGAGTTCGGACAATTAAGTTAATGAACTCATCCTAGAAAAAGTGCTACATACATCATTGTTGAATATCACTGCAGTCACCTTCGAAGTACTCCCCTTGGGAAGCTATGTACTGACATCAGCACCTAGTCCACCCTTCAAACAATTTTGGAACTCTTTCTGGAATGGCCATCAGAGCTCTCATCATATTGCCCTTGATGTCCTGAATGTCATCAAAATGTCTTCGTTTCAATATTTCCTTTGAATATTTCAATATTTTCTTTCTTTGTTTGGGTAAAGAAAGAAGTCATTGTAGACCAGGTCAGATGAGTAGGGAGGGTGTTCCAATAGAGTTATTTGTGGGGCCGGCCAAGTGGCGTGTTGGTTAAGAGCTGACTTGGGATGCCAGAGGGCCCTGGTTCGGATCCCACATATGAGGGCCAGTGACGCTGCCCTCTACAGCTAAGATGCTGAACAGCTCGACCTGGAACTGGGCTGCTGTGAGTCGCCAGCGACGGCAGGTGGGTTGCCATGGGCTACCGTGAGTAGCCAGCAGCCAGTGTGAGCAGCCAGCAGCCACTGTGAGCAGCTATCCAGAAGCTGGCGACTTATCTGCCTTGCCCGGGAAGAGCGCAATGATGGTGCCAACTTGGGCCAGTGAAGCAATATCCTCCACAACTAGACTGAAGAACAAAAGGATAGCAACTTGTCTGTTCCCCTTCCCCCCAATTCCCCAATAAAAAAAAATCTTTAAAAAAAGACAAAAAATACAGTTATTTGTTTACTGGCTAAAAACTCTCTCACAGACAGTGGTATGTGAGCTGGTGCATTGTCGTGATGCAGAGCCATGAATTGGCGAAAAGTTCAGGTTGTCTAACTTTTTTATGCAGCGTTTTCAGCACTTCCAAATAGTAAACTTGGTTAACTGTTTGTCCAGTTGGTACAAATTCGTAATGAATAATCCCTCTGATATCAAAGAAGGTTAGCAACATCGTTGCAACAAGTTCACAAACTTCATTGTCCGACCTCATATGTATCTTGATTTAACCTTTGACTGGATTAAAAAAATGATATTAATGAATTATTGTTAATATAATTAATTATGATAAATATTAATAAATTTAATCAGTATAATAATAAATATAATTGTAAATTTAATATTTTATTCCAGTGTGTTTATGTATACACAAGCATAGCTAAAATTTTGCCACATTTGCTTTAAAAATGGTTAAATCTAGATAATGCATAAAGGATATAGATAGAATAATTGAACTAGTCATTCTATTTTGGCATATGTTTGAAATTTTTAATTAAATATTATAATTTTAGAAAAAAAATGTACCTCATTGCATTTTTTATTGTGGTAAGACATGCATAAAATAAAATTGACCATTTTAGCCATTTTTTAATGTGCAATTAAGTGTTATTAAGTACATTCACAGTGTTATGCATCTCATTGTGTTTTTAATTAAGTTTATCGAGGTTTAATTTACATACAAAAAATGTACACATTTAAAATGTATGATGGAATGGTTTTTGAAAAATGTATACTGCATATAACCACCACTGTATCGAAATACAGATTTGCTTCATGTCCCTTTGCAGTCAATCCCCCTTACCACTACCTTATACAACAATGACTGATCTAATTTTTACTATTATAACATAGCTCTGTCTGATTTACACCTTTATATAAATGGAGTCACACAGTATTTACAATTCTGAGTCTAGCCTTTTTATTTATTTATTTTAAGGTTTTATTGTGGAATTGGGGAAGGGGAATGGCCTAGTTGTTGTCCTTCAATCTTAGTTGTGGAGGGCGCAGCTAGCTCAGCTCCAAGTCCAGTCGCCATCCGACCACCCATTGGCAGCTCATCTCATGGTGCTGTGTTCAATCTTAGTTGCGGGTGGGCATAGCCCACTATCCCATGCGGGAGTCCAACCAGCAACCTTGTTGTTAGGAGTACGTACTCTCACCTGAGCTGAGCTGCTGCTGAGCTACCAACAGGTTGTTAGGAACCTGTTGTTCCTAACAACAAGGTTGCCGGTTTGACTCCCACATGGGATGGTGGACTATACCCACCCACAACTAAGTTTGAAGGTACCTTGAGCTGAGTGACTGCAAGCTGTTGACAGGCAGCCAGATGGAGACTGGACTTCTCCAATTCCCCAATAAAATCTTAAAACAAACAAAAAAAACTGTTGAAAATCTTTTAAAAATTTTTTAAAAATAAAATAAACAAAAAAACTGCTGAACTTTTTTTCTATAGTGATTGTACCATTTTACATTTCTAACAACAAAGTAGGATTTTTCCAGTTGCTCCACATTCTCATCGACATTTGATATTGTCAGACTTTTTAATTTTAGCCATTCTGGTGCTTATCAAGTGGTATTATTCATGATTTTCATTTATATTTCTGTAATTATTAATGATGCTGAGTATTTTCAAGAGCTTTCTGGGCACTCATATGTCTTTGTAAAGTATCAGTTCATGTTTTTCCCTTTTGAAAAAATAGGGTTATATTTTATTATTGAGTTATTAGGGTTCTAATGTGTAGGTCTCGCTCTGGATTCTCTCTTCTGATCTATTGATCTACATGGTGTGATAAAAAAATACAGTGAATGTTGCTACTCCATGCCATCCAACGGAAACGCAAGGAACTTTAATACGGGAAGTGGTGTGTTAAACCTTAGTAACAGTGTGTGACAAGTTTCAACTTGTTTGGTACAGTCAGTCAGGTACGAGTTATAATTGGGAGAAGGTATGTTTTAAAGTGTGCCAATAATCATGAATCACAAACAACACATTAACATGAAATGGGCAAACTGTTTCACCCTCTATCATGACAACACTCTGTGTCACACATCGCTTCTGGTACGGTGATTTCTGTCAAATAAAAACATTACAGTGTGTACTCATCCACCTTATTCACCGCATCTGGCATTGTGCAACTTCTGGCTTTTCCCCAAAGTAAAAATGACCAAGGTAAACATTTTGAACCAATTCAGAACATCGAGACAGCCACGAGAGCATAACTAAGGACACTCATGAAAGAAGACTTCCAGAACTGCCTCAGAAAGTGGCAAGAACTATGGGATAAGTGTGTTTGAAGAAAAGGGCAGTATTTTGAGGGGGTTTAATGGCAATGTGTCTTTTTCTGTAATAATTTTTTTTTTTATTTAAACATCCACCATAGTGTTTGATCACACCTCGTATGTTGCTTGCCCCCAGCCAGACTCTACGTAGGGCAACCTGTCTCAGCAAACATAATCAGTTCAGTCACTGGGTGTTTAATATGAACAAAGGAAAGCATGACTTAGGGGGCTATCAAAACTAATTTAAACAAAGCAAAGGTTTTCCATTGTGTTTAATATTCAGAAAAACTTCCAGGATTCCTTTTGTTTTTATCGCTATGAGATGACCAAGTAAATTGTTCATCTTAACCCCATGACATATTGAGCTTTTACAGGCTTTAAGAAAGAATTAGGAAACTTACTACTTAACATTTTATAGCAACAAATATAGTTTGAATTCATCATCAGTTTTTCTACTAGTCACTGACTTAAGACATAATACTATTAACAACATAACAAATCATTCAAAACAAGAAAAAGTCTCATTCTGCATATCAAAAAAATGTATGATCACTTAGAAGAAGGCTCTTCCCCTAATAAAATTGTTAGTGGCACAGGAAAAATTACAGTGGCATGAAGGAGGCAACAAAAATGTATTCACTTTGAAGTACTTTTAGCCTTGAATCTGAAAGATAATCACTGTACTAATTAGAAGATACCTGACATTCTTAAATGAAACATGTTTATTTCTAATCCTAATCCTTTTCCACTTAAGAAGAGAAGCTTAAATGCTGTTTTTCCACAGGGCTTTTTGTAGAAACTTTCATGGAGGGTTTTTGATCAGTCTCTCAGTGTCTCCCATCACTACAGACAGTCCTGTGGGGAGAGAATGAATACTTGGCTGACAGTCCTGGACATTCTACCTACTTCTAATTCTTGAACTTCCCATAACCCAGACAAATTCTAGGACTTCAAATCCTCTCACCATGGCAGGCCTTACTATTGGGTTGTCGGAAAAGTCATGACGCATTTTTGCAATGAAAAACATAGAAAAAATGGGTCATGACTTTTCCGACAACCCAGTGTTATAATTTCTCCTGCTTGATTTTATGTTTGATCTCAGGAAGTGCTGACTTTGAGGAAAAACAGAGATTAAAAAAAGGATGTTTACTCAATAGAGGAGGAAACCAAGTGATAAACTGACAAAGGGGGGTGGTACCTCTGACTAATCAGGTCAACTGACTCTATCATAAACACTTCCCCCCTCTTTGAACACTTGTCTTATTAAGGGGAGACCACTTTATGGATGGTGTAGATGCCTGACCACTGCAGTGTACACCTGAAGCTGAAGCTGAATAATACTGAATGTCAACTATAATTTAATATACATATAGTCACAGGATGTGGAGTATAGCATAGGGAATAGAGTCAATGGAATTGTAACAGCTATACACAATGTCAGAGGGGTAGTAGATTGGGGGAGAGGGGTTATCACTTTATGAGGGGTGTAAATGTCTAGCTATTACATTGCTTTGTACAGCTGAAACTAATAAAAAAAAATAGGTGGCCAACACCTTTTCGTTGAATGGATAGATGGATGGATGGACACAATACCGCTATTTCATATTTCGAGGCCATCTAGTTATTATAGATGCCTCTAGTCCTAGGAAGAATACAAGATTTTCAAATGTATCTAGGAGGCACCTGAAAGTCACAGTGCTCATTTTAGAACACAATGAAATTGATATCTTTATTTCATTATACAAATAAAAAATGATACATTATATTCTCAAAATAATGCATAAAGTATTTTGAAGATCATGTTTTAGCAGGATAAATCCTCTTACCAAATTCATGAGAAATTGAAACTAATAGTTTGGACAAAAAGGCTTAATACCAGGTATATTCTTTGACAATTAAATGTTTCTTTCGAGCACAGTACCCAAGAACTTGCTATGCTTTGTTTTGAGGAAATATGGATGGAGTACTGAGTTTACCTGAGAATTCACAGTGGAGGTGGGAAGTCGGATTTTAAAGAAATAAGAAATGCTAGAAGCAGTAATAAATAACCCCAAATTTTTCATAACTCAATAAATCATAACAAAATAAAGGTTTATTTCTTGTTCATGTCATAGTCTGATGTAATTTGTGAAGCTCTCTAAGAAGGCTCTCCTCCAAAGGGTGACTTTGAGATGCAAGCTTCTCTCTCCCCATGATTCTACCATCATCCATCATTAACATTTGGCCCCCACTCTCACTATGGAAGGATAACACAGTGTGTGGGAAAGCACATCAGACAATACTTTAACCTGGAAGCGACACCCATCACTGCTTATATTCCATTGACCAGACCCAGTCACGGGGCCATTCTAACTACAGAGGAAGCTGGGAAATGCAGAGGAACATGCAAATATCAGAGTTCCAGTAGTCTCTGTCACAATTCTTAAGGCAGTAACCAAATCCATTAAAATTACCCTTGAAGAATTACCCTTAAGAAGTTTGAGTACGCACAAAATAGTTTATTTATATCAGTGGCTATAGTGGATGAAAAATAGCCATCTTTATAATACTGGATAATACACAGCCAGGTGAGAAGCTCATGTCCAAGAAGGATACTGAAGGACAGCAAAGGAAACAACAGATTCACATCTCAGTTCCCAAGTTGACTGCGAGAGCTGTAATTTCCTACACGGCTTGAAGACATCTCTCTCAATAAATGTGTATTTTTATGAGACAGCACTATAATAGGAAAAAAAATGGGGCGTAATGGTAGCTTCTTTTGTTGTATCTGGGAACTCATGGCATATTTTATCTCATATTTGATCAGGTTACTGCTTGGAAATATCTTAAATACTATTACACTTGAGTTTCATTCAGTGCTCCTTCCTTTTATCACTGAAGACAGGGAGTATGCTATTGCATAAATTGTGTCACAATTTCCAGTGTTCAGAGACAACACTCACTCATTGAAAGTAGTCTGGCATGCAGACATTCACAGCATTGTATCATTCCTCACAGAATCATCCATCATGAAATTATTCTCTGAGAGAAAATTTTCCAGGGCTGGAAAGCAGCTCAGTAGAACTTTTTCTTCATTTGAATACCAAAATTCATGCTTCCTTTTTTGTGGCTGTAATTTTGTCATAAGTAAGGAAGACAGTTAGTCTAGGATGCAGACTTAACGTATTCCTATTTACTAAAATAAATGAGTCCACTAAGTAAGCAAGACTATGAATCAGATAATATCTTGCTGCCAATAAGTTCAAAGGAATGTGTGAATCTAAGAAAGGGCTGTTACTTCAACTCTTAACTGAACACTGACTCACCCTCTGCCAGTCAACAACTGTGTGTGTGCACCAGTGGAATATTAAGGAAGCTTTCTACAAGCTCAAATGGCAGAAAACAGGTCAGCTTCCTTATGCCTGGATTTTATAAAGTTTGCTCTGTTAATAACACCACTCAAAAACATCCATGTGCCTGTATGGCATTCTCCTCGTCTCCATATTTTGGCTGTAATTAATACTGAGCCAACTAGCTCAGAGCGGAGATTTCTAAGTTATTTGGGCTCTGACACCAAAATAATCAGGCATTTTGCCCCACCTCTATACACCTCTGCCAACATGTTCCATTTCTAGGTATAAGCATTATCCAGATAAGTCACTATGACATCCTGCTATGGACTGTGAAAGGTTCGCTGAGGAGAGAGGGTGCGAGAGACACCGATATTCAAGTGAGCAAGTTTATTAACCTGCTGGGCTGAGCCCACGAGTGGCGTCAGCCCCGACTAAGGGAAGGGTCAAGTTTTTATAGGACCGAGTAAGTAACCGGTGACAACGGCTGGTGATAACGGCTGGGGGCAACGGCTGGGGGTTTTCGGAAAATTTCTACTTGTGCCAAGCAGGATACGGATGATGTATTTCCTGCTGGGTTTCAGCCAAGCAGGATGCGGGGTGTGCACCCGTTACTGCATGGCTGAGCTGGCCTTCAGGGTGAACAGCACCTTTCAGACTGAATATTTGTGTCCCCCCAAAATTCATATGCTGAAACCTGAATCCTCAGTGTGATGCATTTGGAGGTGGGGCCTTTGGAAGGTAATTAGGTCATGAGGGTGGAGCCCTCAGAAATGGGATTAGCACCCTTATAATAAGAAACACAAGAGAGATGATCTCTCGCTCTCCACCACGTGAGGACCCAGCAAGAAGATGGCTGTCTGCTAACCAGGCAGAGGGCCCTCCCCAGTCCTTACCATGCTGGTGGTACCCTGATCTTCATCTTCCCAGCCTCCAGCACTGTGAAAAATCAGTTTCTATGGTTTTAGTCACCTAGTCTACAGTATTCTGCTACAGCAGCCAAACTGACTGAGGAACATCTATATATAGAACATTATGCACTTCTACAAAAATCACACTTACAAATTATATTGCATGACACAGAAAAACATTCAAGTTATTTGAAAAGGCAGGGCAAACACTGGATGTTCCGCCTGACCCCAATTTTTGAACAAATATATTGTGTAACCCAAGTTTCCTCTTCCTCTTATACCTTTTAAATGATGTGTTTTCTCCAGAAAAAACACTGGAAAAGCAAATATGTTGTGTCTTAGGTCACTTCAGGTGGCCCTCTTGAGTGGAGTGGCTCTGCAGCTTCTCCCAGCTTTGCCACAGGCCACAACTGCGCTGTCAAACACTTCTGAGCCCAAACCCCACAATTTAATGTTTCCTCTCCACGGACACTCGAGGTTGATATACAGTATCTGATACTGTAATGAAGGGTACATGCCGTTATATATTTGCCCAAACCCATAGAATGTATAACACCAAGAGTGAATCCTAAAGTTAACTATCGACTTTGGATGATTATGATGTGTCAACTTAGGTTCATCAGTTGTAACAAATACACCACTCTGGTTGACAATAGGGGAGGTTATGCATGTGTGGGGGTAATGGGTATATGGAAAATCTTTATACCTTACTCTTAATTTTTCTATGAACATAAAACTGTTCTAAAAATAGTCTGTTTTATTAAATGAGCAATAGAAAAAAAAAGAATATGTACAAATAGCCATTATGTACATTAAAAAAAAAAGTTCAACCTTATTAGTCATCAGGAAAATGTAAACCAAAACCAAGAGAAAATCTCACTTTACACACAGTAAAATAGCTAAAAGTAAAACGTTTAAAAATAATAGGTGTTGGCCAGGATGCAAGCATAAGGAATTCTCATATCCTGCCAATGGAAATAAAAAACAGTACAACTACTTTGGAAAAGAATTCAATTGCTTCTTGAAAAGTTAAATTTTTCATTACCATTTGTCCCATAAATTCTACTTCTAGGTAATTACTTAAGAAAAATAGCAGTGTATGTCCACAAAAAAAAAGTTGTACACAAATATTGGAAAAGTCCTAAATGACCATCAGCAGATGGCTGAATAACCAAATTGTGTTGTATCCATACAGTGGAATAATACTAAGCAATGAAAACTGCTGATGTATGATCAACATGAATGACTGAGGTAAGACTGTCCTGAGTCATGGCCTCTAGCACTGCTTACTTACCTAAGAAGCCCTCAGCTATTGTTCCTGGGAGAATAGTTCCATTTGTAAGAAGTGTTATTCGGAAAGTTTTATGAGTGGGACGGTTACCAAATCCCCATCTGAACCCCTAACACTGCTTCTAGACAGAAGCCCACTCTCATGGTTTGGTTTGGTTTTGCTTTACTTTGGTTGGTTTGTTTGTTTTAGAGGGATGGGTCAGCGTTCTAACTCAAAACTTGATATTCTATATTATAACTCAAAACTTAGTATTTTTTCTCCAACAATATGAGCTTTACCTCAAAATAGCTTTTCACTTTATTGTTAGGTTTGAAACTTTCAATCTTTCTAACTGTATTATCTCTTTCAATTCTAAGCATTATTGCTTTTTTTGGTTGGTTATTTAATTTCTTGGTTTTATTTCTTGAGTTTAGGTGCAAGAAATGGCACACTCTTCCCAGCCAAATCTGAATAATGCTGGGGTTTTTTCCTTTGTTGAGGACAGGATGGGGGTCGGAATAGGTAGGTGGTAATAGTTTGCTCTTAAAAATCCAGTTTGTTTATTCAGTTTATACAAGTATTGGGTTATCGGAAAAGGTTGTTTATTTATATGAAGAACAAAGATCAATCAATGACATATTGCCCATTTTGTTCTACAACCTTTTGCCATCTTTCAGTGAGCTTCATAGGTCCTCATTCATAGAAAGACCTGTCTTTATTTGCAAAAAAACTAAACAAGGTGCTGATTTATAGCCTCATCTGAATTGAACATTATTCCATGCAACGAGTTTTGAAGAGAGCAAAATAAGTGGAAGTCTGATGGCACAAGGTCAGGTGAGTATGGTGGGTGTGTCAACACATCCTATCCAAGCTCCAACAATTTTTTATGGGTGATCAAATTTGTGTGTGGTCTCGTGTTGTCGCGATGGAACACAATTCCTTTACAATTAACAAGCTCTGGATGTTTCTGGATGATGAATTTGTTCAAACTGTCCAATTGCCAACAGTACTCATTTGAATTAATTGTTTGGTTCCTTGATAGGAGCTCAAACAACACGACACCTTTAAAATCCTGCCATACTGAGAGCATAAACTTCCTCTGATGAATGTCTGCTTTCAATGTCGTTTGAGACGAAACATCATGTGGGGACCAAGACCATTTGCACACCACATTGTTGTAAACAATCCACTTCTCATCACCAGGTATCAGTTGCTTAAAAAAAACATCGTTTTCCTCATGTTTAATGAGCATATTGCAGATGTTTATACGCGCCGTCAAATGAACTTCTTTGAGTTCATGCGGGACCCAAATATCGAGCTTGCTTACGTATCCCAGCTTCTTCAGGTGGTCATGAACACTTGGATGATGGATGTCAATGTTTCTGCAATCTCTCGTGTCATCTAACATGGGTTTGACTCGATCAATGCCTTTGTTTTGTCGACATGAACCTCGGTGGGCCTCCCTGATCAAGGAGCGTCATTGAGATCAAAATCACCAGCACGGAATTTCGTGAACCGTCGTTGGCACTGATGTTTTTGTAGAGCATTGTCACCATAAACGTTATGCAACTTTTCACAAGCTTCACGCGCGTTCTTCCCTTTATGGAAGTAAAACAGTAAAATATAGCAAAAATGCACAGTTTGGTCTTCCATCTTCAACTTGTTGTAAAATCTCCAAAACTGAACCAAATTGCTCAATTTTTTTTAGAATGAAGCTAGAACTGTCAGCTGACAAATGACATAGCAATAACATAGATACAAATGACTCTAGTACTTCCAAAAATGAACTAATGCCATCTGTTGCAAACTTGCATCATGACTTTTCTGAGAACCTAATAGAACCTGTTTGTTATAGAAAATTGTTATATTTTTCTCTGATCATCCCTCTTTCCTCACATATTGGAAGCATCTTTCCTTTGGATCGCTCATTAAAAGTGATTCAGGTGGGACTAACTCCATGCACACAGCTACCCCCACTCCTCCACTACTTGCAACAGAGGTGAGTATGTGCCCTTTAGATAAAGGTGGTCATGTGACCTAAACAAGGTTAACCACAGAGTGGGAGGGATGGGGGTGACTGATACATACATATCAGAAGAGGGAAAATTTCTTTAGCTCTGGGGATAAAGACTTATAAGAATGATAGAAGTCGAAACCTTTTTCAGCCATCTCTCTGGTCTCATAAAAAAAGCCTCCTCTAGCAAGGAAAAATTTTATCGATGCACTAAAACAAGCAGAAATAAGAGTGCAAGCTTTGAGCAACAGGGTCGCTGGTTCAATTCCCAAGCTGAGCTGCCACTAAGCTGCCAACAGGTTGCAGGATGGCTCAGCAAAAAAAGAAAAAAAAAAGAAGCAGAAATAAGATGAAATGAGAGGACAACTAGTTCATGATCATGTCAGTGGAAGCCCTGGGTTTTGACTGAAGTAAGCTCTATCCTTGTAATTTTTGGTTTCTTGACCAATAAATTCCTATTTTTGTTCATACTGGTTGCAGTTGCATCTGAGAGCCTTGACAATAAAATAGAAAAGCATAAAAAGGAAAACAAATACTCTTATTTCTACCACCAAAAGACAACTATTTTTTTAGTATTTTTGTGGGCTTCCAATCTCTTTCTATGCATGCCTAAAATCATTCACCATAATTCTGTATCTTTTTTTTTTTTTTTTGCTTAACATAATTATATAAGAATTTCTTGGGCCAGCCGAGTGGCTCAGTTGGTTAAGAGTTAGCTTAAGAGCATGAGCTCTGAGCAACAGAGCTGCCGGTTCAATTCCCACATGGACCAGTGGCACTGCGCCCAAACTGAGCTGCCACTGAGCTGTCAACAGGTGGCAGGATGGCTCAGCTGGTGAAAGCATGTGCTCCTAACAACAAAGTTGCCTGTTCAATGGTGGGCTACGCCTGCCCACAACAAAGACTGAACTCGGCACCTTGAGCTGAGCTGCTGCCCAGATGGCTCAGTGGATAGAGCATGTGCTTTTAACAACAAGGCTGCTGGTTCAACTCTCACATGGGATGGTGGCTACACCAACCTGCAACTAAGTTTGAACACAGCACCTTGAGCTTAGAGGCCACAAGCTGCCCACGGGTAGCCAGATGGCAACGGGAACCCTCTACAACTGAGATTGAAGAACAACAATTTGGCTGGTCCCCTTCCCCAATTCCCCAATTTAAAAAAAAAAAAAAAAGAATGTCTTGGGTAATTAAAAATTGTTTGAAAATACCATTCTTCATGGATGTTTTGGTATGTTTTGGTATGCAACCATACTATAATTTTTTTTAAAGATTTTTATTGGGGGGTTGGGGGGATGGGAACAGACATGTTGCTGTCCTTTTGTTCTTCAGTCTAGTTGTGGAGGACGTTGCTTCACTGGCCCAAGTTGGCACCATCATTGTGCTCTTCCCGGGCAAGGCAGATCAGTCGCTGGCTTCCGGATGGCCTCTCACGGAGGCCAACCATACTATAATTTTAACTGTCCCTCCATTATTGAATTTGTTTCCTATTTTTCTCCATTATGAATGATACGGCAACAAATATTTTTGCACCCAGAGATTTCTTTTCCACATTTAGGATTATTTCCTTCATATGTAATCTCAGGAAATTAATTATTGGGCAAAATGTATGAACATTTTAAGTCCATGATAAAAATGTGACAAGTTTATTTCCAAAGAGTTGTATAATTAATAACCTTGCAAAAGTCTCTAACAATGCCAAATTCATGTCCCCACATCTACATTAAGTATTACCACTTAAACCAATCTTTTATTACTTGTATAGTTGAAAAGATATGGCATAACTTTGTTGTTTCAACTTGTATTTATTAGAGAGAACATGTATTTGCATAAATTTATAATTCATTTATATTTTCCTTTTTGTGGCTTGTCTTTTCATGTTCTTGTCCATGTGGTTATTGGGGCCACTGTGTTTTTCTTATCAATTTGTTCACCTCTTTATATAGCATGGGTATTGTGCTATATTCATTACAAATAACATCAGGTTTGCTGATTGCCTTGTAAGTATGCCCATTTTTTTTAAAGCACTGAAGTTTAAAGCTTTATATATAATATTTATTTATCTTTTCCTGTATTGCTTCTCCTCTCATTTTAAACTCAAAAGGTCTCCTTTCCTATGTGGAGCCTTGATAGTCACTTTTATGTGCTTTCAGAGTTTTTAAAATAGTTTTATCTTCTAATTTTAGCTAATTTAACTATCTGACCTGTTTGTAATCTTTTTCAAGCATATATGCATAAAGGACCAAGAATGTTCCTTTGTTCTAAGTAACTGAAATGTATAAAGCTTCTTTTATCACATATTAAATTTTCACATATCTTAGGGTCTAATTCAGAGTAATCTTATTTTCCATTAATCTGTCTATCCTTATGCCGGAAATACTGTTTTAATTGTTCTCTTTTGTAATATATTTCAGCACCTAGTAAGGTTAGCTACAAACCCCAACTGTAAATTATTTTTAAAGTTTCATTCTTATATTATTGTCTCACATGTTTGCTCTTTCAGATGATCATCACAAGAGAAAAAACAAAAACAAAAACATCTAATACCTCTGAAAATTCACCAGCAGTAACAGAATAAGAAAAGGGGTGTAACTACAAGTCATAAACTTCAAAATGTGGCTATTGAGGAAAGAAGCAAGAGATTCTGATAGACCAAAGCACAACTTCTAACCTACAGCCTCCTACCCACCACGATTAAACCGAGGAAAGAAAGAGGCTGGAAAAATTCCTAAGCGTTCTCACTAATACTCCCCAGCGTTGGGAAAACAGACTCAAGAGGTAAGTAAGCAGCCCAAGGAAACACCAATCAGAGTACAAGCCCCAACTTCAAGATCTCAGTAGCCACAAGGAAAGCCCCAGGGAACTATCAGGAATCCAGAGGTATTCCACCATAAGAGTAGGATGCATGGCTAACAGGATGGAGTAATTCCTGGTACAAGATATTTAACATCATTTCAGAAGAGAGAGTGAAACCCAGGTTACTCAACAAAGGCTGCACACGGCCCCAACAGAGGTCTGCTCTTACCCTTTCTGCCCTCAGTCTCAGAAGGGCATAGAGAAAATAAAATTTTAACTCAACCCCGTAGCTTGGAGGTGAGACATGCAATTATCAGTGATGGAAGCCATAGAAAAATTCACCCTCACTACCTCAGGGAGAACTGAAAGTCTAGAATGAGCTGCCCACATTCAACACAAGCAAACTAGAATCAGTTAAGTATACTACAGAAAAACAAAAAGAAATAAAGTGTCAAAGAGGAGCGAAGAACCCAACCTGAGAGAAAAAATATAAACCAAGCAAAAAAAAAAAAAAAA
>NW_017731364.1:4569260-4572809 GCF_001890085.2 Hipposideros armiger | reverse complement strand
CCATGAGCTACCGTGTGTAGCCAGCAGCCAGCATGAGTAGCCAGCAGCCGCAGTGAGCGGCTGTCCAGAAGCCGGCGACTGATCTGCCTCTCCTGGGAGGAGCGCAGTGATGGTGCCAACTTGAGCCAGTGAAGCAATGTCCTCCACAACTGGACTGAAGAAAAAAAACAACAGCAACTTGTCTGTTCCCTTCCCCCCAATTCCCCAATAAAAATCTTAAAAATAAAATCAGGACCTTACTTGGTACCAGCCTCCCTTGGTCAAATAGCTTTTGGTACCTCCACATTCTCTCTTCAACAACAATCTGTCTCAAAATTGGACTTATTTTCTTTGATTTCCATCAACTTTACAATACACTACATGCCTTCTTGGGGTTCCCTCAGTTTCTTCTCTTTCTTCAGGAGTATCGTGGGACATGAGATGTCCAGTACCAGCCAAGATGGAGTAAGACAACTATAGTCTACCTTTATAGTTATTACAACCAAAAACTGGATGAAATGCAAAAAACAAATATATGGAAAGTCAGAAAAGTAATCAGTAGCCGGCATATTGAGGACTATAGTAAAAACTTGAATAACAACTCATGAGTTTTATGAAGTTTTTTTTTTTCTTTTCTGTCCCATGGATCTGATCTGGGGGCAGGTCAAGTCCTGGTCTTGTGTATCCATCTCTCTATGTAAAAGGGACTTTGCTGATCAAAGAATGTGAGACATCCTTGCTCCTTTATCTTTCTTCCTTTCGCTTGCTGCTTTATCCCCAAAGCCAAATCCCAGTAGCACAGAAGAGCACAACAGTGCAGAGAACTAAAACTTGGAGAGAAGCCTAACTTCTTGGTCATAAAAACCAGGAAAGGGAGAGTCTCTGGGAGGTGGAGAATATAAGGAAATGCCAGAGAGGAGAGAGCTGGAAAAGGACGTTTTTAAATTCTGAATGGGACCCTACATAAAGCCCCTACGTCATCCCCCAGTTGTACACATGCAGAGCAGACTCAAAGAAGCGTAACAAAGGCTTTAAGAACTGAACAACTAAAGTCTGAGTAGTACAAAACGCATAGCAAAGTCTTGAAAACTGAATTGATATTGAAATTACCCACTGAAGGTGAGACACAACTTGCACTCTGAACCTAAGCCAATTAATTACTGCTAACACAAGCAAACAAACAAACAACAATAACAACAACAAAAAAACATTCTCTAGAGGATTTTAACAGAACCCAGAATCTCATAACATAGTATTCAAAATATTCTGGATACAATTCGAAATTACTTAATGCACAAAGAACATAGAAAATCTGACCAACACTCAGGAGAAGAGAAAATCAATAGATGCCAAACACAATATTAATCCAATTGGAATTACCAGGCACAGACTTTAAAACACCTATCATAACCAGGAGGTAAAGATAAACATTCTTGATATAAATAGAAGAATAAAAGTTCTCAGCAGAGAAAGATAATTTTTTTAAGGAAAAAGCTAAATGGAAAGAAAATCTTAAACTGAAAGATAAAATATCTGAAATTAACAATTCACCAGATGAGCTTGACAGTAGAATGGAGACAGCAGAGGAAAGAAAGCTTCAGGATAGATCAATAGAAATAACATAAAAAGAACAGAAAGAAAAAGATTTTAAAAAATTAGCATAGCCTTAGGCACCTGTCAATCTAACAGTCATATCATTGGAATCTCAGAAGAAAAGAGATTGATCCAGAAAATATATTTAATGAAATAATGGCAGAAAACTTTCCAAATTTGATGGAAGACAGGTATTTATAGACTCAGGAAATTCAATGAATCCCAATCAAGGTAAGTTCAAAGGAAACTATACCCAGACACATCATAATCAAACTGTTGAAAACCAAAGGCAAAGTAAACATCTTGAAAGTAGTCAGAAGAAAAATGAATTATACTTAAGGGAAACTGTTAACTGCAGACTTTATCAGCAACCATGGAGCCCAGAAGACAGTGAGACAACATTTTTAAAGCACTAGAAAATAAATAAATAAAAATATAAATAAATACATACATACATACATACATACATATATACATACATACATATATACATACATACTCAAATAACTGAAAGGAAAAAACTGTCAACTCAGAGTTGACAAAAATATCCTTCAGGAGGGCTGGCGAGTGGCGTGTTGGTTAAGAGCTGGCTTGGGACGCCAGAGGACCCCGGTTCGGATCCCACATATGAGGGCCAGTGACACTGCCCTCTATGGCTAAGATGCTGAACAACAGCTCAACCTGGAGCTGGGTTGCCGTGAGTCTCCGGAGACGGTGTAGGCTGCAGCCCCTGCTGCAGTGGGTTGCCATGGGCTACCGTATGTAGCCAGCAGCNCCCCCAATTCCCCAATAAAAATCTTTAAAAAAAAAAAAAAAAGCAAAAACCTCCCGTGAGTGCCTGTTCTATGGAAGACTGTAATAAGAATATGAATAAAATATGAGGGAGTTCAAAGATTAGAGGAAGCAACAGAACTTCTAAAACGTAAGTAAGAATGGTGAAAGCAGCCATCTTTGTTTTGTACTCAATTTTAATGGGAATATATTTCATGTTTCACTATTTATTACAACACTGGACATTGTTTAGAACTTGTTAGTCTTTATCATATTAAGGAAATAGCGTTCTATTTCTAATTCATAAAATATTTTAATAAAAATGGCTAAACATTGACTCAACCTATTGCAGCTGGCATAAACAAGCTATTTTGCAAGATCGTTTTTTCTTCTTTATATCACACAAAGAACCTCAGTGCAGTCTTCAGAACTTGCCCACATGAATGACGAATGAGACATTTCATCATATTTCCTCTAATGACCAGACTTTCCGTCATATAGCAAATATAATGATTCATTTTACAAAGGCAAGTTTTTCCACTACTAGTGTTTACATGATTGTTGACATTAAGGCTACAGGTTGTGTAAATACCCTATCTCCCAAATGTCTTGAAACCAGGAGGAAGAAAAGACAGACCCTTTACCTGTTCTCAGCCCTAACTCTGACCACAAACTAAACTGCACATTAAACCTTAATACTGACCTGGGAATTCCACTTAACCTGATCTTGTGCTACATATATAACATATATAATGAAGTGAAGAGATCTCCACATTTTTATTGCTTCATTTACTTTTAGGAAATGTGGGTTTTTTTAATAGTGAATTTTTGTTCAAAATCTTGTTTACTTGCTATAAAATACCTGAGTGAAACCTAGATCAAAGCAAAAATCTAGTTCTTTCCAAACATTTCTAAAAACCTGTATATTTCCAAACATTCCTTAGTAAAACACTATATGAATAAAATTTCTAAAGTTGGAGGTAAATTTCTACTTTGATTCCTGTGGGCGCAGCCATGCCAACTACTTTAGTCTCTACAAAGCATGTGGTGTATTCTTATCAATCCCTCAGGACACAGGAAAAATCAGAGGCTGGGATTAAAATCAAGACCTTACTGGGCCGGCCGAGTGGCACGATGGTTAAGAACTGGCTTGGGATGCCAGAGGGCCCCGGTTTGGATCCCACATATGAGGGCCAGTGACACTGC
>NW_017731364.1:4554925-4566335 GCF_001890085.2 Hipposideros armiger | reverse complement strand
ACAGCAACTTGTCTGTTCCCCTTCCCCCAATTCCCCAGCACTGTTCCCATCCCCCCAATTCCCCAATAAAAATCTTTAAAAAAAGAAAAAATCCTTCAGGAATATAGGCAAAATAAAGACATTCTCAGATGAAAGGAAACTAAGAGAATTTATCACCAGCAGACTTGTTTTAAAAGAAATGCTAAAGAAAGTTCTTCAGAATGAGGGGAAATTACACCAGAGGGAAACGCAGAACTTTAGGAATGAAGAAAGAACAAAAGAAATGATGAATATCTGGATAAAGAGTATTTTGTCCTCTTAAATTCTTTACAATATGTATGTCTGTTGGAAGCAAAAATTATAACATTGCAATGCTTCAATGTATCTAGATGTAATATATATGACAACTATAACGTAAAACAGTAGGATAAACAACCTATGTGGTTATAAGGTTTCTACATTTTACTTGAAGTGGTAAAATATTAGTTCTATGTAGATTATGAAAAGTTAGATATATACATTATAATCCTTAGAGCAACTACTCAAAAAGTACCACAAAGACATACAGCCCAAAAGCCAGCAAATAAATTAAGATGAAATATTGTGAAGTATTCAAATAATCCAAAAGAAGCCAGGAAAGAGAATGAAATAGAGGGGGCAAATAGTACACAAATAAAACAATAGCTTTAAATCCAACCATAACTGCAATTATATTAAATATAAATAGTCTAAACACAAATTAAAAGAGAGAGATTTTCAGACTGGATAAAAAACAAAACTCAATCACATGCAGTCTATAAGAAAACCTATTTTAAATATAGTAGTAAAGATAGATGTAAAGTAACATGATGGAAAAAGACATCCCATGAAAACCATAATCCAAAGAAAGATAGAGTGCCTATATCAACTTCAGACAAAGTAGACTTCAAAATAGGGAAAATTAGCAGTGATAAAGATGCACATTATATAATGAAAAAAGGGTAAATTCACCAAGAAGATGTAATCCTAAATGTGTATGTACGTAACAAGACAGTTCCAAAATACAGGAAGCAAAAGCTGACAGAGTTGAGCAGAAATAGACAAATTCACAGTTACACTTGAACATCATGAGACCATTAATCCTAAAGTTTTGGCCACAATTGCTCTTCTTAGTAGGTGTTATGAAGATTACCCCTCTCTGTTACAACAAAGAAATGATCCTGCTCCAGAGGGTTTAGAGTAAGTGTGACATCATGTCCCGTGCTGTGAGGATCCCACCCTAGCCAGATATGGGACTGTGAACATGGCTGGACATTAGCTACTACTAGATGAAACTATAGAGAAAATCAATAGTAATTTTCCAGGAATATCTGTCTGAGAAACCTGAGAAAACTCAAATGTAACATTAACAGTTTGTTGTGAACAGGTGTTGTTTTTTACATTCATCATCTGTTCTGCCACTTCTGGTAACTGTATCCAGATTTTGCTTTAGGGAAAATACCCCTTCCCCAGCTTAAGCAATGATCAACTTAAGTCAATAAGTATAGTCCACCCTCCTGACACTAGTAGCTGGTCAGAGATGAGTATACCACCCAGCCAGAGCCAACGAGATGCAAGGACATGCTTGCTAGGGCTTCCAGGAAAGAGACCTTCTTCTTTCCTCTTTGGGAACCACTAGAAAAGAGGATGTCCCTTTGGCCAGATGATGTGGTGGGAGGATATGATGGCTGGCAGGCTAGTCTTTGTGATATCATGAGGGAGAGCCTAGAACTATGCTATGTAGCGTGTGAGGGGGAAGCTTACACTGTTGAAGGCAGAGTGGAAGGATAGACAGAAAAAGGACTTTAATGATATCATTTGAGCCTCTGGTTGACAGAACAGCTCTGGTATTTTCCGTTATGAAAAAAAACAAAATTTTTTTTGCTTAAATTAATTTGAGTTAAATTTTTGATCATTCACAACACAGAGTTCTGACTAACATAAGGTTTACTCCTTCATTCCTCTCTAAACCCCATGTCTTTCTCCAAAAATGAAAACAAAAGCCGTGTGATTCAAGTGATTCTATTTTAATGATGGGCAGTATCTTTACTTGTAGAAAATAACAATATGAAAGTATTTTAAAAGACAAAGCTTTATATGTAGAAATAATCATCACTTAATGAATAGTAATACACACATAAAAAGTAATCATTCAGGATTTAAGACTGTAAGCAAAAAAATAGGTTTTTCATGTCTATATTTATACAGAATGCTATTAACTCTGCTTTTACTGAAAACTTTGAAGAGTATTGCTCAAGCTATTGTCTCCTGTGAGAATGTTTACCACTATCAGCCATTCGTAATTCCTTTTTTTCTTTTTGAGGACTATTTGACAACTAAAAATTGTATATATCTAAGGTGTACAATTTGATGATTTGATATAGGTATACACTGTGAAATAATCACTATAATCAAGCTAATTATCAGATCTATCACTTCAGACAATTATTAATTTCTTTTTTCCTTTTCTTTTATTTCTCTTTTCTTGGTAATTCTTAAAAGAACAAGAACAGATTCTGAAGGCCCAGGTCTTTCCAGACCCTGTTGGCACTCAAGGGAAGAATGGTTTCCAAATTCCTTCGTGGGTTTTGCATTGCAGGCTCAAGCTACCTCCTTGAGGGAAAATTCTTTAAGTATTCTGGAAGGCACAGTCATCCCTAACCTCAGTGGAAACGATTCAAACTGTCTGGTGGAACAGGGATTAGGTGCTTAAAATCAGGGAATTCTGAAAATGAAAATGTTTTTGTAGATAAGGATTATTTATATAAAGAGACTGAATAGTTATATGAAAAGAGTTAATTCTGGGTAAAGGTGAGGTTCAAGAGACTGGTCTTCATGAGGCTTTGATCAAGGACCATCAAGGGGACTTGGAAGTGAAGTAAACATGGTCCTTCAGGGAAGCTGTCCCTGGCCTGGTGGGGGGATGTCTCCCATACCCAGGACTGTCATCCACGATAACACGTGAAGGAGCACAGGGGCACAGTGTACGAGGAAGGTTTGCAGGAAAGCAAAATCACGTCAGAGAAGTTTCCTGACCAGGTGGCTTTGAGGAACAGGGAACATTTCAGCATGTGGAGATGGAGGTGGCTTTCTGGTCTGCAGACAAGAGCATGAGGAAAGACACAGAGAAAAAGACAGTACAGAGTAGTGCAGGAGCCATTGAGTAGTCCAGCTGGAGTGGGGCCTGGTCATAGAACCACCTGTTCTGAGGGAGCTCTACTGGGGAAAGGCTTAATTCATGATGAAGACCAATTCAGAGGCCCTCAGGTGAGATGGATGAGAGACCCCCGACTGACATCCCAAAGAGGCCACATACACGGTGTAATAGAAAAGATCCATGGCCCTGGTGTGATTTCCAGCTCCACCATTTAATACCTGTGTGACCTTAGGCATTCCCTTAACTCTCTCAGCCTCAGGACCCCGAGTCAAAAAAGAGGAGAATAATATTTTTTCTGTGTACCTCACCGGATTAGCATGAACAGGAGGAGAAACAGTGGGCACACAATAGCACTGCCAAATACTTTGTCATAGTCGGTTATCTCGTCATATGCGACACTCCCCAGTAAATTCTTTATTCTTTTATTGCCACTAAATACCAGATCCCTGAGGTCAGGGAACACGTCTTCTTTAGAACTGGGAACATAGTATATATAATTTTTTTAAAGGTACTTGATGAATGAATGAGTAAATGAATGAATAATGTTCAGAGCCCTTCAACGAGATAATAACATCAACCTCCTAACTACACTGAAAGCCTGTGTAATGTTCTTTGACTTGGCTTGTTTGGCCCAGTGGAGGCTCTGAGTTAGTGGTGATCAGTTGATATCATGGTAGAGAAGGAAGCCTGTGAAGGTGGAGTCGTTGACATTATCTGCATAGAGCCCATTATGTTCCCCATCCCCATACACTTGGAGCCACACTTGGTCACCCGACGCCAGATAGAGGAGCACAGAGCCAGAGGCTTGGTCCAAGTTCTTGTCTTGGTATTGGTCAAAGGTGAAGAGCACAGCCTTGTCCTTCTTGTAGAGGCTGACTTTTACATCCTTCAAGTAGACTGTAATGTGGTAGGAGAAGTAGTATAGCCCAGGAATGTTGCAATGGAATTTGCCAGTGGTGCTATCATAGTGGTTTTGTTGATTGTAGAAGATTTTGGTAAAGCGAATGGGAACATTAGGGACAGTGACTCGGGCCTCCAATCCCACACTGAATGCTGAGCGGTATACAAAGGCACTTTCTCCAGGTTCTCCTTTCCTGCCTTGGGCTCCCGGAAAGCCTCGGGGGCCTTCAAACCCAATCGCTCCGGTTTCACCAGTTTCACCCTTAGGACCAACAAGACCTAAAAAATAAAAACACTTCAGTGACCACAAGAAACAGAACTCCTGCCTCAGTTGACCCCAGCCTAAAATACTGTCTCTATAACCCCTATCCAAAACCTGCTTGACTTACAGAGCAAAGAACCAATAGGAGCTCCCAAAGCAGAGAGATATTCCTCTTCCTTCCACATCCCCCCAGCAGGCTTCCATAAATTCTCTCCAACCTTATCTCCTATCGGTCTCCATCATCGCCCCTCCACCTGCTTTTTTTTCTTTTCTTTGTTTATGGTGTATCGACCTTTATTGAAAATTTTCAGGTCAATAACCACCTGCCAGCTCTTTATGTGCTAGCTCAACCAACCATACTTTTGCTCTTCTATCCCCTCTATCTTGGATGCCCTCCATCAATTATTCTGTCCATTCATCCTTTAAGGCCTAGCGCAAGTTCTTCCTCCTCCTTAAAGCCTTCATTGTTAATCCAAGTCTTCCCTGAGGGCATTTTGTCTCTGTTCCATACTTTGAGCATTTGTCCACATTCAGTTTGGCATATTTGCAATATTTGTAGACTTCCTTATAATAACTTCTCACAGAGTCTTGTGCATTAGACTTACCTTCTTAACTAGACCAAGAATTCTCCAGGAGCAGGACTGTGACCTGCAGGAGGTATACTCTAAGTGTGGTTGAATGTCACTGGATGGAATGGGAATTAAGTGGAAATGCATGGCAATAGGAATGTTAACAGATTGGGAATAGGGATGGATGAGGGTGGGGATGAGAAAGGAAATGGGGAAGGAGATGTGGATGGAGCAGAGTCAAGGGTATTTGATTTTACAGGTACCACATAGTCTCACCACTGAAAGGTCAACTCCAAATCCATTTTAAGTTGCTTATGGGTCACATCAGAATGTTTTGCTTCTTCCCTGTGTCTAGGCCTTAGTCAATAACAACACCCTTATATAGTTCTAGAAGCACTCCTCTACCCAGAAGTCTGGTAGAGGAGGTCAAAAAAACTTGTTCTTACCTGCATCTCCTTTTTCACCCTTCTCACCAGGGGCGCCATCTCTGCCATCACGACCTGGGATCCCATTGTGGCCAGGATGTCCTGGGATGCCTGCCATCCAACCAGTGCAGACCCCTTTGGGCAGGGGGAGCAGGGCTTCAGGCTTTTCAGTTATGAATTCCTGGGCGTGACTGGGCAGGACTAGTAGCAGTAGAACAGCTTGTAGCAACAGCATCCTGAGCCCTGGAATCTGGACCTGCAGTGTCAGCCATGAGAGAGCAGACCCCACACAGCACACCCATTCAGGACCTAAACAAGACTCGGGCCATCTCAGCAGAGTCCACTTCTGAGACCTGCTCTCCCAATACTCAGCTCTTCCAGGAAGACTTTTCTGACTATTGCAACCAACCTTGATCTCTTTCTTCCCTGAAATTTGCAGTATTCAGCATCATTCCTTGTGTGTAGTCTCCTTTCCTCAACAGAATTGTAAGTTCGGTGATGACAGGACAGCATCCCACCAATTTCATCATATCTGAGCAGAGGACCAGGCACAGGGAAAGCTCCAAGAGGCAACGTGTCAAGAATCTTTCCCTTGAGTTTTCCAAGCATGTTGACAGGTCATTCCATTCAGCTCTCACCAACTTCTCTCTCTAGGCTCCTTCCTTTTCCTTCTTCATTTCCCTTTCCCTCATTTATGTCTGTTCTTCCTTTTTCTCCCATTCTCTTTCTTCCTCTCCCTTTCTCCTTAAATTAAACCATTTGGTATCTTACGCACATGTACACACACACACACACACACACACACACACACACAGAATTGCCTTGGATTAGTCAGATCATCAGAGACACATTGTCCTATGAGACTATCCACTGGCTCTTTGCTTGGACCACCCTTAACTGCACCTCCTCATGTGCCTGATCCCTACACAGCCTTCAGGGCATAGTTGAGATGTCTTTTCTCAGGAGACCCTCCTGATTCTTCCTCCCCCAACTGGGTTGATTATTCCTCCTCTCTGCTCCCTCCATGCCCTCACTTATCTCTAGCATTGCACTTCTTGCGCTGTACTGTAGTCCCTGATTTGCTCACCCATTTCCCCCATTAAACTACAAGCACTGCGCAGGGAGCAAGGAGGGGTAGCAAAGCCTAACATACTACCAGCTCAGAGTAGGGGCTAAATAAATATTTTTTAAATGAAAACAAAAGAGCATAAAGCCAGAGAGAGGATGAAAGGAAGAATAAAGGGAAGGAGAAAAGGAGAGGAAAAGAAGAAGGGAGGGTGGAGTATATTTGAAATATGTATTATGGGAGCCCTGGCAAAAAGCTCAAGTGACACAGGTAGCCAAGGATTTCTCTGTCTCAGAATCATCCTTTAATAGCCCCTCCCAGAAGATGGTCCTTTACATGCATAGGAACTCTGGTTCCCTTCTAGCTTCTGCTGGTAAGCTGACCTTAGCCCCCACATCGGATTACCAGGGTCTTAGTGTCCCTGTCCCTCTCTCACCAGGGAGGTGAAAGCACCACTGAGAGAGAAATGGGCCCTAGGATCCTGAACTACAGGCATTGCTAAGACCCTCTGTGGAGTTTGAGAGGTGGTTAATCCCAAGAACCTGACTCTAACCAAAACACAATCCATGAGCATGTTTTTACCCTAAAAACTCACTAGTGTTCATCAGTTGGCCTGTTTCTTATAGCTTACACAGTCTCCAGAGTTGGGTTTGGCTTAGGAGACAGCTCCTTTGGGAGGGATGCAGGAAAGACTCTGAGTGACACAACCAACTCATCTTTCATATATATACTCATCATCATATATATACATATTCATATACATTCATATATATAGTCACCTTTTACATACACACTCACACAGACATTAAAACTAGTAATAGAAACACTCTGGAAACTAGAGAAAACAAAACAATTCTCCATCCCAAGAATTTCTGTTGCTTTTCAAACATAGTGGAAAACATACTTTATGTAGGAATTTTATTTCCTCATTTTTGCCTTGTCATTTTCTAGTTTTTATAATCATTATTTTAAATGTATGTGTGCTAGTCCATCAAATGAATACAACCAAAATATACTTAACCATTTCCATTTTGTTGAATTTGTAGCTTATTTCCATTTTAAATTTTATTTTAAATCAATAACAAATATCCTTAGGCATATAGCTTATTCTCAAATTATTATTCTGTTATGACATATTCTCAAAAGAAAACTACTGGATCAAAACGTACAAACATTTTTAAAGCTGTTAATGCACATTCCCAAATTGTAGTTTGTTATACTGTTACCCGGTAGTACTGTTATACTGTTACTGCAGTATGTCAATGTGTATATAAAAGAGCCTATCTTAACCACTCCCACCAGCTTTGGATATTATCATTAAAAACAGGTTTGGTTTTTTTTGTTAGTTTAATGAATAAAAGAAATAGTGCCTTCCTACTTTGATTGTTAGTGAGTTGTATATTTTATTAAAAGCTTATTTTCTAATATACTTTCTTATCCTAGTTTCCTCATTCATGATACCTCTGTTAGTGTTTTTTGTCACTTAATTTACTAGGGACACAATGTATTTTTTAAAATTAATTTGTATGAGCTCTTTATGCCAAAACTTTGTCATATATGCTGTCACTATTTTCTCTAGTGTGCAGATCATTTTTTTGTTTTGTTTATACTGTTTTTTAAGTGACAGAAATTTTAGTTTTTATACAGTCAAGTATGTTGATGTTTTTCTTTGCTTCTAAGAGTTGAACAGTCTTTATCCATGCTAGGGTTTGGTAAATGTCCTATTTTATTTTCTTCTATTGTTTGGTAAATTTTAAAATTCACTTTTTAATCCACCTCTGATATTTTGTTTTGGTGTAAGTTGGGATCTAAAATACTCAAATGATTCCTCCCTATTTGCAGACTAGTTATTTAAAGACACCTTTAATTGAATTAATATGTTCCCTCTCTAGTGATCTGATACATCATTTATCAATATCAAGTTCTAATGTGATCTTATAAGTAAAGTGAGAATTGAGAATGAGACCAGATAATGGAGAGGACGAGAGACAGAGAGACAGAGGCAACACAGCAGCTGAGATGGGTGCTGACAGACACCAATGCTGCTCCTTGGTTGTGGAGTCTCTAGTCAAGGCTCACTCTTACTATCTACATATATCTTTGTCGCCCTCTACTGGATTTGGAGGGCTCAGAAAGGTGTTCTCAATAGCTGCTGGAAATAAAATGAGACAGATTAGGCTTAGCTTGTCCCAGGATAAGAGAAGAAAGAGGAGAGTTAAATAAGAAGACAAGGAGGAGAGACCACCTGAACCCTTTTTGTATGTAGGAAGAATACTTGTTCTGAGACTTTTAAGACTTCATATGTCTTTAAACTTTTCCACTATTTGTCACCGCCATTCTTTCTCCTTCTGGAGTTAGCAATAAAACTCCTAAGAAGAACTCTGAAAGACTCTGTGCTTGTTTTCTCCAGAAATGAGGAAGGCAGAATCTATGGGGCTGTGTTCTTGTCCATAGGGACATAGGAGAAGAGAATCCAGAATGTGAGAACTGGTGGAGGCAGGTACAAAGGGCCCCAGAGATAAAGGGTGATGGGGGGCTTCCTCCAAACTGTTGAAAGGAGTACATTCTCCCAGCCCAAGGAAAGGCATTCTGTCCTCAACACTTCAGTGTTATGGACAGATTTTTCCACTAACAGGAACAATTGGGTTCCATGACAGTAGCATGGGGAGGAGGTACTGAAAGGAGGGGTGGGGAGAAGATGGATACAGGATTGTAGGAATCTCTGATGCTACAAACAGATTCTGAGTCAAGGGAAAGGTTGTCTTCTAACCTAGTTCTGGGTGGAAAAATCAGCATTTGATAACAATTGAAGATCAGTGCAGAGCTGCCTAGTTTTCAAACAAACTATTCTAAAATTATGTGTACACTTTGTTTAAATACAGCAATTGTTACACTTTGATTTTGAAAGAATTCTATTTCCATAGGAAAAAAAAATTATGAAATGAAACTGTAATCTAAGGCTGCAATCTAAGACTCGGTCGTGTGTATAAAGAAAACTTGTACATGTATCATGAAGCTAAATCCCAAGTTCCATGTATAATTCTTTGTCATTGTAGAATGCCATTTATAAAGTTCTTACCTTACTTAATATCTCATTTAATTCTCACAACCATCTTGAGAGACAGTGTGTGGTAGAACGGGGAGAACATGCTCTATGATCTCAGTGCTTGGGTGAAAATAATTTGTCTTTACCTGTAACATGTTTCAGTCATATACTTCTTGGAGGATTAAGTGGTATAGTCCATATAAAGTACTCAGAACGGTGTCTGGCACATGTCAGTGCTCAATAAATCTTAGCTATAACTATATCCATTTTAGAGATGAGGAAAGTGGGCTTCAGGGATGTTAAATAACTTATCCGGAATCCCAGGACTACAATGTAGAGGAGTTGGAAATCAAACTCTGGTCTTCCAAAGCCCAACAATGGACTCTTTGGCATAATCCAGAGAAGGAAAAGAGCATTAGGGTCACACATCTGCCTTTTACTATTCCACCCCGTAGGATGGGGATATGACAGACAGCAGAGTGAACAAACCTCCAGGTCATGATGCAAGTGACCTGGCTTCTAGTCTAGGCTCCACCATTAACTCACTGAGTGACTTCCTTCCTTCACCCCCCTTCTTGGACTTCATGCTCTTTGCCTGCAAATGTGATTATTAATGATATTAATCCTTTCTTAGCCAATTTCACATTATTATTGTAAGAACCAATTGCCTAGAAGTATGAAAAAGTATTTTATAAATTTATACGGTGATCCACACATATAAATGAAGAGAAGGGAAGCAAACGAACATTTATGGATCACCTATATGGATCACCCCTTTAATCTTATTTCATCCCCACAATTCCAGGAGGTAGGTCTCAATTCCCATGAAAGGAATCTGAGGGCCAGAGAGATCTGGTAACTTCTGCCCATGGATAACAGGAAAGAGTGCAGAGGTGCACTTTGAAATTCAAAGACTGGATTCTTTTCACCACGCTGGCTTTCATGGCACACCGTGTACAGGCATTTACTCGCTTTTAAAAAATATACAAGGGAATGTTCCTAATATTCTATGGATCCTGAAGGGCTGTAGTATAATGTCCCATTTTCATATGTTAAAATGTATGAGAAATTCCACTTTGAGCTGTTGGAATTTCAGTAACAGCAGCAGAATCTTGTGAAATGCAAGAATGGGGTCTCCTTTGGGACTGGCAGGGGACACAGCATGGGGGAAAGAGGTCACCAAATCCAGTGCCAACCCTTCCAGCAGGAAAGGGCATTAAAGCACAGTTCACAAAGTCCCTGAGAGACAAAAGGGACCCCAGGAAACCATCTCACCTCTGCCCTGCTTTTACAAATGGGAAGCTAAGGGGAAGGAAAAGGGTGCATATATTAGATCCTCCTAGAAGCCAGCTCCCACACGAAGAGCTTTTACACACTATTTATTTTATTTATTATTTATTTTAATTTTTACAAGAACTCCATGAAGCAAGGAAAATCACCCCAACTTTGGAGATGGGAAACTGAGAGATTAAGAAGATCTCTGTGAGGATCCCGTGCTGACGTCCAAACCAGTGAGCTTTCCATCACATTATACTGCCCCAAAAAAGCCTTCTCAAGTTTAGTTTTTAATTTGCTGAATGAGGGCATGTGTGATGAGGGACGTGAGAATGCTTTGAAATTGCCAAGAGTACTTTGGAGTATAAATTACATAAGGCACTTTCAAACCTTATTTCATTTAATCCTCCCCATAGCTCTGCTTTGGACTCCACTATATAGAAGAATCTGAGACTCAGAGAGACCAAGATGCTGGCTCAAAATCATGCAACTCTTAGGTTGAATTATATGAGCTTGCCATTTTTAAAGGTCAAAAATAGTAGAATACTGGCAATTCACATGGCGCAACCTAATGATAAATGAAAGAATGAGGAATTAACTCAGGAGGATTACCTGAAAGCTTTTACTCAGCACTGGGAGAGCTCTCAGCATCCCCATTCCCAAATAAATCTCTCTCTCTCTCTCTCTCTCTCTCTCTCTCTCTCTCTCTCTCT
>NW_017731364.1:4487895-4554810 GCF_001890085.2 Hipposideros armiger | reverse complement strand
CACACACACACACACACACACACACACACACACGTATTCTCAAGGAACTGGTAAAGCAGATCATCCTTCTACCACATTTTTAGAATCAGTCTCTCTCCACATGAAGGAGTTCCTCCTGATTGAAAGCTCCTAGTCTCCAAAGCTTCTACCTCCTAACCTCAGGCAAGTGTCTGAGGCTGCTGTTCTCCTGGCTTCACAAGGAGTAAGTGAAAAGTTTGTCCCCACAGCCACCTTAGAAAGGACAACAAGCAAGTCTTGTGTCTCTCTTTACAATTCCTCAAGAATTACGGGAGGGCAGAAACAAGGACTGCCAATTAAGCTGCAGGGTTCCCTTCCCCTGCTCTGCTTCAAGAACAAAGCTGACACTCTCATGTTCCTTTGGGAATTTTCTGCCATCATAAAGGCTTCCCTTGCTCCTCAACCTTGTCAGGAGGCTCTGGCCTTACCCGTAATAAAGGAGTCACTAAGAGTGAGGTGGTTGCACTCCTTGCAAGGCTTGATCTGAAAACCAGAACCTCCGTAGAGCAGGGAGCCACATCCTCTGACACACATGGCCTGGTAGGATCTCTAAAATACCTCCCACTCTGACCTCTGCATCTACAGCTGAAAAAAACCAGGATGCCTGAATCACTGTGCTCACTGGGGCAAGCAGAATTGGGTTTGACAAAGGCCAGGTAGATCCAGTTGTTTCTGTCAGAAAATGTCTCTAAAAATAAGACTGCTCATAAGCTCCCAGTCTATGCCAGGCCCTTTTCTCACTTTGTCTCACTTGAACCTCTCAGTCACTCTGTGAGATAGCCCCACATCTGTGCAGATATTCTCTTATCTACAGATTCCCCCACGTCTATAGACAACAACCATGCTCACTCGTTTTGGCATCTCCTAAACCCAGCCCAGTGCCTGGCCCATAGAGTCTGCTCAATAATATCTGCAGAGTGGAATCATGTGGGAGGTCTGGATGCGAAACTCAGCCTCAGGTCCAAGCTCAGGCTTTTTCCAAGCTGCCTCTTCCTGTGCTTCTTTCTTTGAGAAACAATTGATCCCCTTCTCCTCTAATCTAATTGGACTCTGTCACTGGACCATCCCTCACACCTCGCTGATCCTAACTTTATCTCTGGGTAGGCATCTTGCTCCAGAGTGAATTGGGCAAAATTCAAGATGGTACCAGGCATTTTGACCAGAGGAAGAGTCTCTTTTTTCTTGGAGCTGTGAGAGAACCGAGGAAGCTGCTCTGGCCAGAGTTTTGCCTGTATCCATCCCCACCCCTGCTATCACAGGACAATGTTGGCACACCACAGCCAGAGGCCCCACTGCGGGGCAGCCACCCCCACCCCCAGCCTGGAACTTTAATCAAATTTCTCTTACCCTCAGGTGTGGAATCAAACCCATAGACTGCAGTCAGCATGGAAGTGAGGAGATGGTCCAGCCTCGGCAGCCTGGTACTCATGGGGGCAGGCAGTCCCCACCCCACCGCTGTCCCTTCCCATTGGCCAACCCAGTGAGGGCCAGAGACCGCTGGGCAGGCATCTTGCTCCTGGCAGCTGCCCTAGGTTTCTCCCCGCCCAGGGAACCTAGTGCGACCCAGCTTGGGCTTGGGAGGCCAAGTGGAGCTTCAGTCAAACACTCACGTTCCCAGGCCTTGGACCTTATTTTTGCTTCCTAGGACAGCAACAGAAGATGGGGTAAGGGTCAAGGCCAGAATCAGGAAAACATGATATTTCTGCATCTGATGGAGAGACTTCCTCATGTAAAGTGAATCGCCCAGTGGTCCAGGAAAACTCCCTCTCCCTACAGAGTTTCCCTACTAAGTTAGAGACACCAATTAGCACCATCCTACTCCTGCTCGTTGTGCACTGTGAAGTGTGAGACTGTATGGTTCTTCAGAAGGGGAAACAGCCAGAGTAGGCTGCAGTAGAGTAAGAAATAGAACACATCCTCCGTGCTTCAGCCTGGACCCCAGATTTGGAAAAGACTTTGTGTGTTAATCTGAGGTCTGAGGTGACAGGAAGTTTCTAGGGCGGTGTGGGGCAGGGCAAAATTAAGACCTTTAGAGCTTCCAAATTCTGAAAGATTATGGAGCCCCCACGCCTATGTAATTAAAATTCAGTACAAGAGAATTTGTATTACATAAAATGTGATATTAGAAAACCATCTTTCAATATTTTTCTGTTTCCAAAATTGCAAATAAGGTTTTGAAAGCTAACTTTGTGTGTGTGTGTGTGTGTGTGTGTGTGTGTGTGTGTGTGTGAGTTCTCGTTTTGCCAGCTTCTTAAGCATGTGCTTAATCTATCTACTGGGGAACCCAGCTCTGGGCTGCAGCAGACTGGAGGACCAGAGGCTGCCACCCACATTGGTAATCCTAGAAGGCTTAGGCTTGAAATGACAACATTCATCACCTTGGACTCTTTCTTGGCAAACCCATATTCTGTTTTAGGAAGGCCAAGTTAAAGCTGGTTCTTGAAAACCACAAATTCTGATGCATTAAATCATGATCCCAGCAAGGTCCCAGTAATAACTTTTACAAGACATTCAGAAACAGAATGTTCTCAGGCAGAGGCTGGGCAAGTGTCTACCTGCCCCTGAATACCACCTCCACTGGCCACACTTAGCCTAAAAGTCCATTAGCAAAGTAAAATAAAAGTATGACTCAAGGACTAACATAGTAAGTCCTCACTTAATGTCATCAGTAGGTTCTATAACTTTAAGTGAAGTGACGTCAAATTTCAAAAATGAATTTCACCATAGTTTAACTGATTTAAACAAGAGTTAAATTCCTATAGCCTCTCGGGCCGGCCAAGTGGCTCAGTTGGTTAAGAGCGCAAGCTCTGAGCAACAGGGTCGCTGGTTCAATTCCCACATGGGCCAGTGAGTTGCGCCCGAGCTGAGCTGCCACTGAGCTGCCAACAGGTGGCAGGATGGCTCAGCTGGTGAGAACACGTGCTCCTAACAACAAGGTTGCCGGTTGGACTCCCCATGGGATGGTGGGCTACACCCCCCCCTTCCCCTGCAACTAAGATTGAATATGGCACCTTGAGCTGAGCTGCCCTGAGCTCCCCATGGGAAGCCGGATGGCTCAGTGCTTAGAGGTGCGCTCTTAGCAACAAGGTTTCTAGTTGGACTCCTGCATGGGATGGTGGACTACGCCCACCTGCAACTAAGATTGAACACAGCACTTTGAGCTGAGCTGCACTGAGCTGCCCTGAGCTGCCGACGGTAGGCCAGTTGGTGACTGGACTTGGAGCTGAGCTAGCTGCACCCTCCACAACTAAGACTGAAGGACAACAACTTGGCTGTTCCCCTTCCCCAGTTCCTCAACCCTGTTCCCCCTCCCCAATTCCCCAAACTGTTCCCCTTCCTCAATTCTCCAATAAAAAAAATCTCTAAAAAAAATTCCTATAGCCTCTCATCAACATTATAACATTGAACAAAATGATGTTATTCTAGGACCTGCTGTTTGCAAATATTTCTAGAGAAGTCAGTCACATTAAGCCATTAAGATAGGAGTCCTGAGGCCCACTGGCTTAGATAAGGGGCCTGTGAAAATTAGGTTCTATACAATGTACCAGGCAGGTTGGATCAAAAAGAAAACAAAGAGAAACTGCAGCAACTCTCAGTTGCATCACTATTTCATTTCTGTTGTGGCATTTTCTTATTTAACTTTTGGTCTTTGTTACTATCTGTCTCTCCTTACTAGAATGTAAACTTTATGAGAGCTTGTGCTTTGCCTATTCAATGTTATGTCCCCTAGACCCTGGAATAAGATTTGGTACGAGGTAGGCTATAATAAATATTGAATCAATGAATAGATGAGTGATCATATTTAATCTTCCCTTTTAGACAGTTACGATTGTCTCCCATTTTATAAATGAAGTATCTGGTGTTCAGTGGGTTAAGTGACTTGTCCAAGGCACAGATCCAAGCTTTGAACCCAGATCTGTCCGACTAAAAAACCCACATGCTTCATAATACCTCATGTCATTCACCCCTCCTGCTGGACTCTGAGACCCTAAGATTCATGCATGCATTTCAGGGTAGCTTTATGCCAACCTCAAAAGTTGGCATAAAAAGTATCAACCTTATGGGAATGCAGCTGGTTATTGCAAACTTTAACTATTGCGCAAGGTGGAATAACTTTAGCCCTAAAATCACACCAAGACTGCGCTGCGTCTGGCTGGCAGCCAGTGACATTGCAAAAGCCTACAAGTCCAAGGCCTCAGGGAAACCTGCCATTCCCCACAAAGGCCATCATATGAAAAGAGGCAATTCTTTGGCAAAGTGGTTTAGAGACTGTAACTGAAAAATCTTCAGCCATAAACGCCTAGAGGTTAGTCTTTTTCCCAGGACAGAACTGTTACTACCTAGAATGAAATAATAAAAAAATGTGATCATTTCCTCCAAGGTACCATGACTACAGTTCAATCCCCTTAAGCATGTGAATTGGGATATTGAAACAGCAAGCCACATATGCCTAAGTTTCCCATAAGCATGGTTAAATATTGCCATATATTTTCCCTTCTTGTCATTTAAAAATAAATCTTAATAAGCATAATCACTGTTTTGAAAAATAATACAGAAGATTGGAGTAAGAGAGCAGAGCGAGCGTGCCCTGTAGCCTTCCACTCCATTCCCAAATCCCGAATAGCAGGAAAGGAAAAAAATTCCTTTATCTCTTCCAAAGACAATTACACTTCATGCAAGGCAACCTTAGATATTAACTTAACTATCTGGTTTGCCACTCAAACTTTAGACTAATAGTAGCCCACTTCTATGGGCAAGGAAGCCAATTCAGATAAGCAACCCTAGATTCATATCTATGAGAGCCTGTGTCCTTGGACTACTTCCAATACCAAAACACTGTATTAGTCAAGGAGTCTGCCACAGTAATTTTGGAAAAGCTGGAGAAGCAAAGGGAGGGGGATGGTGTTGCCCAGAGATCAGGAAGCAGCTACTACCTGTGAGCTGTAGCCCATAAGCCTACACTCACTGGCTGTACTGCTAGCGGTTCCACCACTGCACTGAACAGTAGCCAGGGACACGGACACTGCCAGAGACACCACCTGAAACACAGTGGCTTCTCCCTTCTTCCCCGCTTCAATATTGCATGACTGTCTCCCATTTGCATAATCTAATGGACACTCATCTGGCAAGGGAGTCTAGGATATGACATTTCAGACACCAGCTTCAGGAATACAAAAGGGATTATAAAAAAGCGGATGTAGGACCAACAGACATGATCTGACATAGGCCACAACTTCAACCAATAGAAAAATTTACACCCAAGGGACCAAAGCTAATAGCAAAAAAGGGGGGGGCATAACTTAAGTATAATTATTATATTTAGAGAGATGACAGGAAATAGCATACATGAAAATAATTATTGAATATTCTACCACAGTAGGAGGTGAAAATAATTTTCTCTTCTTTAAGTCACCATGTTTGTGGTAATTCGTTATGTCAATCCTAGGAAACTAACACAGGCAAGTCAAACTAGGGAAAGAGTTCTTACATATGACACCAAAGACAGATTATTAAAGAAAAAATGGTAAATGAGACTTTATCAAAACTAAAATTTTTCCTCTGCAAAAGACCCTGCTTAGAGGATGAAAAAGCAAGCTACAGACTTGGAGAAAATATTTGCAAACCATATATCTGATAAAGTATTTGTATCTAGATTATATAAGGAACTCTCAAAACTAAACAGTAAAATAAAATATCCAATTAGAAAATGGGCAACAGACATGAAAAATAGTTCACAAAATATGATATATGGATGGGAAATAAGCACATAAATAGAAGTTCAACATCTTTAGCCATTAGGGAAATGCAAATTAAAACCACCAAAGAGGTATCACTAACACATCTACTATAAGAGCTAAAATTAAAAATAGTAGTAAGAAATAATATAATGGTGGATACATGTCATTATGCATCTGTCAAAATCCATAGAATGTACAACACCAAGAGTGAACCCTAATATAAATTATGGACTTTGGATGATTTTTTTTTAAGTAGGAAAAAGTAGATTTTTTTAAAGATTAAAAAAACATTGAGAATACTAAATTTGGGAAATGACACAATGAAAGGGTTCACTGATAATTTGCCAGTGGGAATGAAAAATGGTACAGCCACCCTGGAAAAGTTTCTCAGTTTCTTTAAAAATTAAACAGCAGTCATACTCCTGAGTATTTATTCCCCCAAAATAAAATGTATGCCCAAACAAAAGTCTACACATATAAACCTGACTATCCCTGTTCATATATATCTTTGCTCATAAAATAAATTACTAGAAATAAAATTGCAAGATCAAGGGGTATGCATATCTTAAACAGTCTTCCTACCTGCCCTGGACTGCTACATGAGATAGAAATAAACTTATTGTGTAAGTCATGATATTGTTGGGCCTCTTTTTTGCAGCAGCTGACTAATACACATGGCATGTGGCATTCCACAAAGAAAAGAGTTCTGCAATCAAAGAGTTTAGGAAATGAAGTAGTTAATAAAAATATGCAGGTTTCCTTCCTATAAAACTTCTCTGAGCCTGAATAAATGTTTTCTTTTCTCCTATATTAGAACTTGAGGGGGGAAAATGCTCATCTCTTGTATTCTCTTACTGCTTCTGAAAAACATCTGGAAAATCCTGATTTAGATGATTTCTATTTTCTCTAAATATTGCATAATGCATGGCTAGTGTTTAGTATGCATTCAGAACACCACATTATAGAGAATCAAGGCTGCCTTTAGTCCAACCACTTCAGCTGGAGCATGTTATTTCTAGGGGACAACAGGCAACATTTTTAAGCCATAGAAAATATGAATAATTCTTCCAAAAGTGTTAGATTTTGATCTCATTGATGTGTCTTGTTTCTCATCTAAACAAATGCGAAGATGACAAAAGTTTTACCCACAGAAGAGTCATCCTGTTTATTTATTTTTTTACTTTCAAAGGGCTTTGAAAATGTACAGCAACCACAATTTATTCAGCAACTATTGGGTTGTCAGAAAAGTCATAGTATTTTGTCTGTTTTTCAAAGGTCATTTATTTATATAAAGATCAAAGATCAATCAATGATATATTGCCCATTTTGTTTGATATCCTTTTGCCATCTTTAGTGAGCTTTATAATTCCTCTTCATAGAAGAACCTGTCTTTATTTGTGAAAAACTGAACAAGGTGCTGATTTACAGCCTCATCTGAATTGAACGTTATATCATGCAAGGAGTTTTGAAGAGAGCAAAACAATTGGAAGTCTGATGGCGCAAGGTCAGGTGAGTATGGTAGGTGTGGCAACACATTCCATCCAAGCTCCAATAATTTTTGACGGGTGATCAAACTTGTGTGTGGTCTCGCGTTGTCGTGATGGAACACAACTCCTTTACAATTAATGAGCTCTGGATGTTTCTGGATAATGGAATTGTTCAAACTGTCCAATTGCCAACAGTACACATTTGAATTGATTGATTGGTTCCTTGGTAGGAGCTCAAAAAACACGACACCTTTAAAATTCCACCACACTGAGAGCATAAACTTCCTCTGATGAATGTCTGCTTTCGATGTCGTTTGAGGCAAATCATCCCGTTGGGACCAAGACCGTGTGCACACCACATTGTTGTCAACAATCCACTTCTCATCACCAGCTATCATTTGCTTCAAAAAAGGATCGTTTTCCTCACGTTTAATGAGCATATTGCAGATGTTTATACGCGCCGTCAAATGAACTTCTTTGAGTTAATGCAGAACCCAAATATTGAGCTTGTTTACGTATCCCAGCTTTTTCAGGTGGCCGGGGACGCTTGAATGATGGATGTTCAATGTTTCTGCAATCTCTTTTGTTGGGCAATGTGGGTTTGACTTGATCAATGCCTCTATTTTGTCGTTATCAACCTCGGTGGGCCTCCCTGACCAAGGAGCATAGTTGAGATCAAAATCACCAGCACGGAATTTTGTTGGTACATCGTTGGCACTGATGTTCTTGTAGAGCATTGTCACCGTAAACTTTATACAACTTTTCACAAGCTTGATGCGCATCCTTCCCTTTATGGAAGTAAAACATCAAAAATGCACAGTTTGGTCTTCCATCTTCAACTTGTTGTAAAATCTCCAAAACTCAACCAAATTGCCCAATATTTTTTAAGAATGGAGCTAGAACTGTCAGTTATCAAATGACATAGCAATAACATAGATGCAAATGACTAGCACTTCCAAAAATGAAGTAATGCCATCTGTTGAAAACATGTGTCGTGACTTTTCCGACAACCCAATATTTCCTGAATGGCAGCTGTGCACAAGTCCCTGGAGAAGACCCAAGTTCCACTGGGCCAAGTGGAAGGTCAAAGTGGGCCATCCTGGAGCACCGGGGGGAAGCACCTGGGAACATCAACACTAATAACTGGTCTTGAATGGCTCCTCTGGTTGCCACCTGTGATGTGAGGCTTGTGGTGTTTCCTTCTGTGAGGCCTGGGAAGTCTGGGCACTTTGCACTCAGCCAGCACCATCAAGTGTGGACATTTTCAAAGATTCAGAAAACCACTGAGGTTCAAAGGATTGGGAAAGCTTTGGACTGTGTTTCTGTATGAGTGGCTGGCTAATCAATGGTTAAAAGCACTTCAGTGGATCCAAGTGATGTATGTTCTGACTATTCTAATAGTCAGAACCTTAAAGAGTCTTCTGTCCAGCTCTAGTTCTTACATTTTGTCATTGAGAAATGTATATATTGTGATTGATAAGGTAATTGGAGAGATCGAAGCAGAGAAGTCTGCTGAGATACATGTATCAAGACTGACTGTATGAATGTGTATTGCAGAAAGTGTGAAAGTATGCCACCATCCATTGTGCTGGACTATACTTTCTTTTTACTTGGTAGATATGGTCAATGCTGTTAATGCAGCAAAATACTCTGTGTTTTATAAAAAAATTTGCTGACTCAAAAGCCTAGGTTGGATCTAAAGCAGGCTTCCCCCTTTGGGGAAGGCATCCTCACAACCTTTCAACGGTTGTTGAATGCAGATGGAGAAGGTCATAGCTGGTTATGCCAAGAGCCCACTTCCCACCATGTTGGTCTGTTAAACTCCCAAGATCCTGCAGCAACACTCTTCTGCTTTTCTCTCCTCTGCTTCCTCTGCAGCTGACATCACTGTGCATCACAGCTGGCTGGTCTCAACCCTCCTCCTTCTCTACAGATATTTAAGAAGTAGGAATCAAAAGGTGGAGAAGGGTGGGACTCACCTCCAAGGGTAAGTAGGAACAAATGAATGAACCAAGGATAAAGCCAGGAATGAGCTGAAGAATTCCAGAAATACAAAGTCACAAGGTCTTGTAAGCTATGGTTGGAACAGTGAGATCAGGAAGAGCACTAGCTCCTGAGGTTGTTTCCTACTCTCTTGTGGGATCAAATAAGGCCGTATCTGTCAAGCATCAGGCCCAGCCTTAAAGGCAGCACCTGTCTGAACCCTGTGGCCCAGTGGTTTCTGGCAACGCATCCTCCCTGCTGTGCATGGTTCCTTGTGCCTCTGTGCCTATGCACAACCAGGATGTCCTGCTCCTTCTCCACCTGGAGAAAACACTTGCTCCAGGAGGCCCAGCTCAGATGTCACTTCTTCTCTGCCTACAGCAGGAAGAATCAGTGGCAGGGTTCTGAACCCCCATAGTATTTGTCACACCATGTTATGATGATCTGTTTCCACATCTGTCTCTCCCAACTGGACTGAGAGCTTCTCACTCATCTTTATACCTCCCTGGTCTCTCCTGGTACCAGCACCTTCCATGTGATGGGGATGCTCAGGAAATAGGTGTTTGAAAGAAATGAGTGAATATCCATGAGTATATAAATAAATAAATGTTCTTATGGTAAAAATGGAACAGTGTGGGTTGGAAAATAATCAGATAGAAGGAAATAAGATTTCCTATAGATTTGAGAACTTTATTTTGTTGTGCAAATAATAACTATAGTAGTCCACCAATTTTAAATCACATCCTATCTCCCAAGGAAGATATTTTGTCATTTGGACAGGGGGTGGACAAGGAGAGAGTAGCCCCATAGCATAGGTTAACTGTAACAGAGAGTCTGGCTTCATTTTTGATATTTGACCACTGACAACTTGCAAACCCCGCCTCTCTCTCCCCCTTTTGCCCACATCTGGGCAAACTAACAAGAAAACATGTACACTCCTCCCCTTGGTGCCAGACAGAAGTTCAAACCATGCAAATTCCAGCTTGCGCAAGGAAACCCCACTCTGGCCCCACACCAACCACAATACAAAACCAAAGCCACTCATCTCTCCCCTCACTCAAGCCGTTTCAGACCAGCTTGGGTGCCTGCCCTGCTCTCCCCATAATGCCTCATCATGTGAGTAATAGACCTGTTCCTACCTTTTTTATTTATGTGTGGTATCATCATCAGTGTGGACATGAGAATCAATTATTTTTGGCAGGGGTTGGGGGTGTGTACTTGTTGATCCTGCCCTCTACAGGGCAACCGCAAGAAATTAACATTCTGAAAATTTTTGAAATACACTCTGCATCTATGAAGAATGATATTTTGTTGTTAGAAAACGGGGTGGGAGGGCCGGCCGAGTGGCACGTTGGTTAAGAGCTGGCTTGGGATGCCAGAGGGCCCCGGTTTGGATCCCACATATGAGGGCCAGTGACACTGCCTTCTACAGCTAAGATGCTGAACAACAGCTCAACCTGGAGCTGGGCTGCTGTGAGTCGCTGGTGACGGCGGAGGCTGCAGCCCCTGTGGCAGTGGGTTGCCATGGGCTACCGTGTGTAGCCAGCGTGAGCAGCCAGCGTGAGCGGCATTCAGAAGCTGGCGACTAATCTTCCTCACCCAGGAAGAGTGCAATGATGGTGCCAAGTTGGACCAGTGAAACAACGTCCTCCACAACTAGACTGAAGAACAAAAGGACTGCAACTTGTCTGTTCCCCTTCCCCCAATTCCCCAGCGCTGTTCCCATCCCCCAATTCCCCAATAAAAATCTTAAAAAAAAAAAGAAAGAAAGAAAATGGGGTGGGAGAAGGTGGCCCCATAACATAACTTTCTGAAAATTTTCAAAGTAAAAGCTGCCAGGCAATTATGCCAAAGAGTCCCTCCCTGACCCCTCTCTGTCCCCTCTCTGTCCCTTAGCCTCTGCCCTTTGTTGGCCACGCAAAGAGCTTCTTTATGAACAGGAGACACATTATTCTTGTTTTTCTTGACTTTAAAGTGATTTTCTTGAGTCTCATGGGAGCCACTCTTCACAAGTGTTTGTTGACCCACTCCATTCCAGGAACAAATCAGGCGACTCAGCCAGATTCCACATCCAGTGAAAAGTTAAAATCAAATCGCCCTAACAATTCCAAAATGAAATAAATCCAAAACTAACTCTAAAACTAGTAGCTCCAGAGCCCAATATGCTATTTATTAACTATGATTTCTCGGCTTCCAGCCCACCTTTCTGTGCTGTTTTGTGATGTGGGGCCACTTTGCCTCCTTTGCCAGCTGCTCCCTGTCAGGGCAGGCTGACCAGAGGCTGGGGGGAGGAGAGAGAGACATACACTCCTTCCTGAGCTCCTGGGTTCCTATCAGCATTCCCCTAGCAACTGGTCTTCACCCTGAGAGGACAGTTGGTTCCAGTAGCTGCAGTTTTCCATTTTCCCAACACTTTATAACCAGCCTCTTCACGCCTCTGCAGACACCAGCGCCAGCTGGTAGTGCCCCCTCCTCAGAGTTCTACATCCAGCTCCTGGGGCATCTGTCCCATCAGGCAGCGCCTCCCCCCAGAGGGCTAACCCCAGCCATAAGGGGCCACCTCCAACCTCTTCCCTTTGTTCCCTCAGCCCATGGGCTGGTAGCTGCTTCTTGCAATTAAAATCTCAATGATACTTCAATATCTTCTTTTCCTTTTTGCCTTTTTAGTTCTCCAATAGCTGAGTAACAATATTTTATTTTATTTTATTTTATTTTTTAAGATTTTATTGGGGAATTGGGGGAGGGGAATAGCACTGGGGAATCTGGGGAAGGGGAACAGACAAGTTGCTGTCCTTTTGTTCTTCAGTCTAGTTGTGGAGGATGTCGCTTCACTGGCCCATGTCGGCATTATCATTGCGCTCTTCCCGGGTGAGGCAGATCGGCCACCAGCCTCTGGACGGCGGCTCTTGGCAGCTCACACCAGCTGCTGGCCACTCACGCTGGCTGCTGGCCACACACAGTAGCTTATGGCAGCCCACTGCAGCAGGTGCTGCAGCCTACGCTGTTGTCTGCGACTCACAGCAGCCCAACTCCAGGTTGAGCTGTTGTTCACCATCTTAGCTGTGGAGGGCAGTGTCACTAGTCCTCATGTGGGATCCGAATCAGGGCCCTGCTGCACAGAGCTGGTGTCCCAAGCCAGCTCTTAACTAATGAGCCACTCGGCCGGCCCAACAATATTTTATATTACACTGTTTCCATTAAAATAACTGGTATGTGTCTTATCAGTGATTTGACCCTGACTGATAGTAATTCTAAAACTAAGCAATTTTGAAAATAAACTTTAAAATTAAATAAATAAAAACAAAGAACAGGAAAAGAAATTTAAAGGAAATAAAATAATTGACAATAAATATCTCTGAAGAGATCTCAAAACTAAATGACAAGTTTCAGAAAATAAAAAACTCAAAAATTAAGTAAGTCTGGAAATAATTCAGTAACTAAAAGCTAAACAATTAAAAAACTAAATAAATATGAAAGTATATAGCTTAAAAACTATAACTAAAAAATACTGAAAATAACTCAAACGTTAAATAACAGTACAAAATATAGACAAAAACAAAATTGAAAATAACTCAAAATCACAATAATTGAAAAGAATAAGTACTAAAAATAACTCAGACACTAAGTTTAAAAATAATTTTTTTATTTAATTTAAAGTAATTCTAAAAGCTATTTAATTCAACAATAATTAAAGATAAGTAACTGAAAACTTTGAAAAAAGTAATTAAAAATAAACTGAAAGCTACCAAATTAAATAACTGGAACACTAGCTAAAGAAATTAAAATTAATAGCTAATAAAAATAAAAATAAAAGTAAGTAACTATATATAAACGTGAATTTCTTAGAAGTTAACTTGGAACCCACTCTCTCTGAAACTACACAGTCTTGGCACTAACTGACTCGAGCTCCACGAAACAGTCCCCGGGCCTCAAGTCGCGGCCCCTTCCGTGCAGCCGCGGGACCTGACCGGGGCGCCTTCCGGGCTCTGCTGAGCCCCCCGGGGCGCGGCCTCCGCGGAGGTCCGCTCTGAATCCCTAAGCTCGTACACTCCTTGCTGGATCAAAGTTCGGGAAAGATGGAAAGAATCTGGGGGACTGTGGGGGACAGGGGTGGGAGTAGGGACCCTGCTGCCAATGACAGGTGTTCCCCGGAACCCATGTTCCCCATCTCTAACTTCTACTCTCAGGACCGGACTGCTTCGCCTGGGTGGTGAGGGGGTGGGTCTGTGGTCTCCCGGTTCCCTTTCCCAGCTCTGAAATTCTGTAACTGTGACGAGAAGACGTGTCCACGTGGTGTTCCTAGCCCTATCTCGTGTCCTCCAAAAAAAAACCCTCATTGTCTTTTGCTTGATTACCTTTCCACCTTCCGTCCTTCCTCTCCTCCTTTGCCACCCTCCTCTCTTCCTTGCCTCCGCTGCTCTCCCTAATTCCTGCCCACTTCTCTTCTCATTGGCAGCCTCTGCCACATGTCACTGCGCTCCCCGTGGGAAATCCAGAGGGACTAGCCCACCCTGCCTCCCTCTCCGATGAATGGATTAATTGACCAATCGTCACCACTGTGTACCTGGTATGTGCGCAGGCTGTTCCACACTGTGGGGAACAGCAACCCCCACAAATATTGAAGCTGCTCGGTGCCTGGGGGGATGTCAGGACAACCGTGTAAGGGCCTTAGCCCCATTTTACAAACGAGGAAACTAAGATGAGAAAGGAATCATCACTTGGCCGAGTTCCCTTGGCCTGTAAGCCCTGCCGCTGGATTCTATGACATTCCTGCTCTTTACCCCACTCTCTAAAGAGGCATCTCTGCCCCACACTTGCTCACAAGGCAGGTCAGGGAGGCAGCAGAAGGATCCCATAGGCAGCCCCAGGCCCGGCGGCAAGGGAGTGATCCATCCCCAGGGAACCTGTGTGTGGGAGCGTTTCCTGGTCAGGTGAGAATTCGGGGGGTGAGGAAAAGCATTCTGGCAGAGGAATGGCCTTGGTGAGGGAGGGGAGGGAGCTTGTGGTTGGAGGTGCGGTGGGGGCACAGCTATCTCACAGTTATCTCAGAGCAGGCAGCAAGCAAGTGGGACCTCCTGACCTGCTCTGCCCACAGGCCCTCCACCCAAACTTTGCTCTGGGTGTTAGGTCTCTGAATGTCAGAGACGTTGACTCAATGTTAATTCTCTGAGTGTTAGGTCTTAGGGACATTGACTTACAGACAGAGTCATGTCTACAAGAAAACAACAAAATGTCTGTTGACCTGCACCTGCAGACAGAACCCAGCTTGCAATAACAAAAAATGCTCCCAAACAGCTACTGGCATACAGGCAGTCAGCATTTTCTGTTCAAACAATGCTACTGTGACATCACCGCCCCTATATAACCCTCCTCACCCCCTCCCTCGGGACTACAAGTCTCCTTTAGATGCGCAGCCCGGGCTGTAGCCGTCTTTGCTCAGCCTGATAGACGCTCTCTTAATGGAATAGACTTTCTTAGGCTTTCTTAACTTGCCTGACTGTGCGCGTTCCTTTACTGGCCGAACTATCACTGGGACCCTCTCCAGAGCAGGTCAGTGGAGGCTGTGCAGGCAGCACCGGGAGCAGCCGGGCGGTTCCTCTCTTGGAGGCCTCCAGAACTAGGGACGGTTTCCAGGCAGCTGGACGCAGCCCTCTCAGATTGAAGCAAAACCTGGATTAATTCCTGGGCTCTGGATGTGGCAGGGGTAAGGGGTGGAGGGCAGAAGAGAAACTGGCTTATAGCGCCCTCCTCCAGATGTGACTTCCGGACATCCGCAGTGATCCACCCTCGGAGAGGCCTCTTTAGGGCAATCATCCAACTCGGGACCCCTATGCCAGGAGCAGACAGTGAGGACTGAGGACTGACATTCCTGCTGAAAGGCTGCAGAGGATCGGAGCAACTGTGCCCTGACCACCCCCTGCATGAATGCAAGGGCTGTGTCTCGAGGGCCTCAGTGCCCCAAACAATGCCGGTTCCAAGGACCCCCAAATCCAACCAATGGGACACTAGGATTGGGGCCACGCTTTGGCCGCTGTTAGCCATAGAACACTCACAGCCCAGGGGAACTGAATCAAAGAACACTTTTTTGGTAAATTCTGACGTTGACAACAAAATCCTAAAATCAATCATTTTGCTCTAATTTTTTTTCCTATCTTGTCCACTAGATGGCGGAATGGAACCACTCTGGATCCTGCTGGTTCCGAAGCAGCTTTTCCTGTACAGATTTTAAATGGTCAAACTATATTTTTGTTTTGGTTCCTTCCAGATTTTTCTCCCATCTATTGGAAAACAAAGGGAAACATTGTATATACATTTTAGGGCAATGTCTAGCATATAAAGAGGGTCATTTTGACTGATGAATGGAATAGGCATATAATGAGGACCACCATTCCAGCCTAACGGTGTTTAACGGTGGCACTAATATTTGCCATACCCCTTCGTATGCTTTGTTTTTTATTTACCATCTTTGCTGTGGAAGGTAGGGTGGTTTTACAAGCTTCTACTTGGCTGTCTCCACTATAATAGCCCTAGCCCCACAGGCCAAGGAACCAGTGTGGGTTCTGCCAATACTTAAGTATGGCCATTTCAACTGTTCTTTTGGGAACCAGGGAAATAACCAGCAAATGAACTGTGGAGCCAGTGGAACTACCATGAGCCAGTCCTGGGTCAGAACTCCATTTATTACCTGACCCCTTATCCACCCACTCCAATAGGGGAAGTGCTTTGGGTCCCGGGCTATCTCAGCTCAGACCTTGTATCCAATAGACCTTGAAAGGTTTCATATTTCTCTTAGTTATATGAGTAAATGGCTTTGGGAAAGACTGTGGAAATCATTACCTTATACTTTTGACATGATGTTTGCAGGGTTTTTTCATGAGGACCTAATTTCTCCATCAGTCAATGAGACTTATATTGGAGAACTCAGGTCTGGGAATTTAGAAAGTGAACATGATTTTTTATTATTGTGGCTCTGGTAAGCCTCCTGATCATCCAGCTTTGATTTATTTTGGTTGCATAGATTGAGCAACACACTTGTTTGTTGCTCTATCATGTCCCTCAGGATGCTATGCTGTATTGACCACCTCTCTAGCTATCTGAGAGTCAGACCTCCCTGACTGCCTCTGAACTTGCCACCCATGGTGACAACTGCACCTAGCTTGCTTTTGAGATCAAGCATTGCCATCTGACCTCTATTATTTTGGAATTCTATTGTCCTCATTGCTATCAGAAAACTCTATTCTGTCCCAGCATCTCCTACCAACAGCCTTGGCCTACAGAGGACACTGAGCTTCTTATAAATGCTAGAGACACCTGATCAGCACATTCCTTATCACTTTGGACAAGAATGCTATCTCAGGAACAGAATATATCCCACTTCTCTGAATCTTTTGATTACTTCCTCCAGTGTTTGCTACTGCAGTTCTGGCATTTCTACTTTACTTATTATGGGCCATTGCTTCTTCCAAGCTTCCAAGCGCCAACTAAATACTATTACCTGGGGTCTTGCCAAGATATTAAATCCTATGTCATAGGTTTATTCTCCCCTTGCTAACTTTATATTCTGTCCCCTTTCATCCAGCACAGTCCCATACGTGCCTCCTGTCAGTTCATGTTGTCCAGTCCTGCAGCTCCTTTAGCATATAATCCTTTTTCACCTTTAGCCAGTCCAGCATTTCCTCAGCTGGGGTGCATTGCGACTTAAGCCTGGCTATCACTCTGGTGGTCAAAGAGTGGGGTAGTCTGTTGGGGAGTAAGGAGAGATATGTATTGTCTGAGAAGGCAAAAACGTCTACATTATCAAGCTTATACATACATCCCCATGAGAGGAGCATCAGCCTTTAACAGAAAAGAATGGGTTACTTCTGCAGATCAACAGCATTTAGGGAAATATGGAAATTAAGATTTTCAAGTGCATTGATCTAGATGACCCCATTTTAAGTCTCAGCATCCATTCCCCGCTCCCCCCCCCCCCCCCCGCCCAATTAGGGCCTTGACCTTGGTATAGAAGACTTGGTGGGGTTGAGAATTTAAACTTGTCTGGAACTTTTCTACTTCTATAATTTAGTTTTTGGGTCTGGTGCACAGATTTCCCCCCGCCCCCACCCACCAGCTACAGGATATGTGAATAATTTTATATGCTGCCAAATACACTCTCTGGCTTTCACATTTGGTCTGATATTAGCAATAAATCATCCTCAGTCTTTTTTTATAGTCTTTTTCTTTCATTCTGAGTGAGCCCCCCCCCAAAAAAAAGTGGCCATCCAATTCCAAAGCTCTTATAATGACTGTTTCCTAGAACCCCTGAAATATTGGGTTGTCGGAAAAATCAAGACATAGTGTTTCTGTTTTTCGTTGCAAAAATGTGTCATGACTTTTCCGACAACCCAATATTTCATCTGTTGGTGCACTCCCTTCCACAGGCATTCCATTCCAGTTTGCCATTGATGAAAGTTTTAACAACTGCCATAGCATTCCAGGGGCTATCAGTGTTCCACTACCACCAGTGATGGGGTTCTCATTACCAGCAGGCTAGCAGGTAACCCAATTTCAAAATTTCATCTTAAGAGTCTTTTCCAGGGCTGCTTCTTGTGTCAATGCTTATTGGTTTAATTCCTTAGGAATCACATTCTGTGATTTTGAGATTTGCATGCAGGTTTTTTATTGGGTGGTACTCTCGGAACCAACATCTGAAAGGGGTCAGTCAAGACTGACCATTTGTACTGTGATGCAGAGATCTAGAGTCCACAATGCTTGTGACCTGGTGAAGTTGGATATTATTATCAATCTTTTAACTTTTATTAAGCATCTGCACCACCAGATTTCTGGGCAAGGCTCTGGGGTTAAAAGGTGACCATAGCTGCATGGCAAGGTCCTCCCTCTCACCAACAGGCATAAGGTATAAGTTATATGCACCCAAAAGGGGAAGGAAAGACATCTTCTTTAGACGTCTCTGCCCTTAAAATACGCAGTTAGCTCTGCGACGACAAAGCCAGAGGGAGGACAGGGATCTTCAGGGTGCCCTCTTCTGGCGAAGAATCGACTCCACCCTCCCCAATCCTTGTCCTTCGGGGAGCAGGTTGCAAGCCGAATTGTGTCGCCTCAGAAATGCCCGTGAGAAGCCCCATGACTACCAATGAAGTTCACAGCGAGGTACAGGTTATGCAGGCTCGTACCCAAAAAAGAGGGTGGGTAGTTTGAGACCTTGGGTGGACCCGCATACGGGTCCCCAACCGCCCTCGCGGGTGAGCGACCGCGGATCCCTCCCGGCCCATGTTCGCTAAGCAAGCCGGGGAAGCGCGGTCCCAGCGTCTCCTCGGGACTGTCGCCGTTAAGTGCCCTTGCCCTGCAGTCTCCAATGGGAGAAACGCACACGGACAGACTGGAACTTTATTTTCCCCTCTTCAGTCATTCTCGTCCTACTCTACACATCCCTAAACGTCTCTATCGCCTAGTCTCTTTAAATGAAACGGTACAGGAGTAAACGGTCCCCTTAAGCGGATGCCGGAGAGCGCGGCGTACCGGAACTGACGCATTACGTGCCGCGTGTTCCCGCCCACCCTTCGCCGGCAGTTCCGTGGCGGGAACCGAGGCGACTGTGCTGATCGCGGGGAGTGTCACCCTGTCCGGCAGCTCGGGCCTTTCTGCGCCTGCTATTCTCCAATTAGGGAACGGAGCTAAGACTTTGCGACCACCTCGCCCTTTCATCGTCCCGGAAGCCCCAGGAACGAGCCGGCGGTGTCCTCGCTCCAGAGTCGAGCGGCTGAAAGGCCCAGGCAGTGCCCAGGAATACGCGCGGGAAGCCGGGGATAACAGGTGACCAGCTGGAGAAGTTGGGAGTGTTGCCTTCGCCTTCCCTTTCTCCTGCGTCCTGATGGCCCTGTGATGTCTGCCACCTCCGTCGTAGCGCTGCAGCCGAGCTACATCCTACCCCTTCGGGAAATGGTGGCTCAGTGCGGCATCTTTCAGAGCCCGGCACTGAATTGTATTACTGTTTAGCAAAACTGGCAGGGATGGAGTGATCCAATAACGTTAAAAACCTTGGCTGTTGACAGTTACTAACAATTTTATTTATTGAGTATACACCCATATGTCAAGCACAGAACTATGTGTTTGCTAAATTCTTTTATTTAACTCAGTTGCCTTATGGAATAGGCCTTAGCTCTTTTTACATAAGGGGAAGCTGTGTCTCATAAATGGTAATTCAGTCATCAAATATTATGGAGCATCTGTTATAGACCAGTCACTGCACGAGGCCTGGGGGGATACAGCAGTGAAAAAAATAGAATTGCCACTAAAGCTGGGAGTTTTCTAGCAAGCTAATGATGCCTTTCCATCCGTAAAAACAGCCTTCTGCTGCCTGGAAGAATGTTTACCTGAAAGTTAATAGTGGTTATTTTCTGAGTGAGATTTTTGTCTGAATTTTTTAAACTCCTCAGGCTTTTCTGCGTTGTTTTGACTTCTTCAAATGAGCATGTTATCAAAAAACAGCTGTTTCCATTTTAATAACAGATTCCCCAACTGGACCAACCTTCCCCAGAAAAAAGCCTCTGAAGGTAGTAATTGGCCCTGCCAGTAAAACAGGCCCTTGAATGGAGGTCTAGGCCCAAGGAAAAAAGCGGAGGTTCTTGTTTGTAGTATCAGCACTGCTGATACACTAATTCCTGAGTCCATTCCAGACTCTGAGCTAGAGCTAGGCCAGAGACTGTAGAAGCCCATGTAGAGGTAGAGTTTGGCCATTAATGACATTTATTGAAAGGTTTGGAACTCTTAAAAAATTTACCTTTATTCTATAACTCCGTCATTATAAATAGATTCTAAATTTCTTAAGCACTTTGGCCTCTTTTATATCCTTGTAGCTTTCAGTACACTGCATTCAGAGGGTGATAGGTCATGGGGTGATATCCTTTATTTAATAAGTAATTATTGAATATCTTTGCACAAGGTTAAGTGTGCTTTCAGGCCGTACTTTTTCATAATGGTTTCAAATGAGCTTTTCCTTTTCTGTCTTGCACCTGGTCAGGGTGAAGTAACCATGCAAGCATTTCTAAAAGGCACATCTATCAGCACTAAACCACCATTGACCAAGGATCGAGGAATAGCTGCCACTGCCGGAAGCAGTGGAGAGAACAAGAAAGCCAAACCTGTTCCATGGGTGGAAAAGTAGTAAGAACGCTTGTGTTTTTGTTGAAATAGTTAATAAATTACATCTCTAACCAGTTTTGATCACTTTTTTTTTTTTAACTTAAAGGGGTATGATTTGCTTTACTTAGATGTTGTCCTTGAAAATCACCCCATTGTGTAAGTCATAGAACCTTGGAACTGAAAGTTACTTTAGAATGATCTAGTTTAATTCCCTTATTTTACAAATGAGCTAAGGTCTTCTCTGTAGCTCAGGTCTATGGTTTGGTCAGGAGTTCTACTTAAGTCCAAATAATTTGTTCCCCTTTCATGACTGATAGGTGCAAATTGTTGGGGTTTTCTTTATAATTTTTTGCAAAAACAACACTTAAAGTGGCATTTAAATTTCAGTCAGCTAAATAATATTATGACAAGTAGCTGTAATCCTTGGTGTAGCTTCTGTTATTACCAACAGTTTGCAAATAGACCAAAAGGCCCTCATGTTTTGTTTGACACAACAGTGCTTTTAAAAATGGAAAATATCACATAAAAATCTAGATTTTTTTAAATTAAAAAAAAAATTATACAAGGGAGAAAAATTTAGATTTTTCAGCTTCTCAAGAGATTAGGCAACACTAGATGCAAATTCCCACCTGACAAGTTAGATGGACTTGAATACTGCTTCTCATTTTTGAAAGGTTATATGTTACTCAATGGTTAATAGTCCCTATTTTCTCTTCCCTTATACTCTGCCTTTTTCATATTTATTATTGGCCTGGCCTCTGCAGGTATTTGAATATGAAATTCTGGTTTATAACATACACTGGTTTTCCGAGAAAACATTATCTAACATGAAATTCCGCCTGGCACTGACCTGATTAATCAGAAAAGGATGGTTCTAAGATGAGTTTTTGATTAGTTAACTAAGCACAAAGTCTAATTTTAGGGTTGGAGTATAACTGTTCTAACTTTTAAAATCACGAATTATTTAAGATAAAAATTATGTTATACTTCATATTGGTTAAACTTATTTTGTTAGCCCTCAATGAAGTGAATCGATAAGCATTTTTGTGTGCAATTAGGTGATGGAAGAAATTGATACTAACCAATTAACAACATAATAAGTACATTAACCAAAATAGTTACCTATTCTGAGATTACTAAATAGTTCTTTTTCAGTTTAGGTACGTGATCTTGTTAAAATATAATATTACTTTCTAGGCAAGTGTTCACTTTAAATTTTTAACCAGTTGGCATTTGTGGTGTAGTAAAGTAAAATCCTTTTAATTTTTGTAAGTATAACAGATGTAAACCATGTATCTAGAAAAGTGATAAATGACTTCACTCCTTCAGTATGTATTTGCTTAAGGTAAATACAAATGGGATTTGCATCTATTATACTTCCAGTTATGAAAGATTCTCATTTCATTACCAATATATGAGAATTATCATTGGTAGTTTAGCAAACAGAACACTTACAGACTTTTCTGTGGTTACTAGAATATACTAAATAACCTCTTTTTTATTTCCAGTCGCCCAAAATGTGTGGATGAAGTTGCTTTCCAGGATGAAGTGGTTGCAGTGCTGAAAAAGTCTTTAGAAGGAGCTGATGTGAGTAGTACATGATGTTTAATGTCACTGGGAAATTTAAGACTTAATTTATTCACCCTTTTCCTTCCTTTAAATGCTATGCTATATATACAGTAGGCCCATGATGATGATTATTTGTACAATGGATGATTAGTTTAACAAATATTTGTTGAGCATCTCCTATTCTATCCTATGGCATTGTTATATAGGACCCAAGCATAGACCATTGAGCAAGACAGGTACACAACATTGTATTTCAATATTTGTATACTTGATTGCGTGCTCACCACCCAAAGTCTAGTTTCCTTCCATTACTGTAAATATTTGATCCCCTTTACCCATTTGCCCTCCTCCAACCCCCTTCCCCTCTGATAACCATCATTTTGTTGTCTGTATCTGTGAGTTTGTTTTTGTTTTAGCTTGTTTGTTACTTTTTGTTTTATATTCCACATGAGTGAAATAAAACACTTTTTGTCCTTTTCCATCTGGCTTATTTCACTTAGTATAATACTTTCAAGATCCATCCATGTTGTCACAAATGGCAATATTTCATCTTTTTTTTTTTTATGGCTGAAGTATTTTACTGCACATATATACCATATCTTTGTCCAGTCATCCACTGAGAGATACTTAGGTTGTTTCCATGTCTTGGCTATTGTAAATAATGCTGCAGTGAACATAAGGATACATACATCTTTATGAATTAGTGTATTCATATTTTTTGGGTACCCAGAAGAGGAATTACTGGACCATGTGGTAGTTCTATTCTTAATTTTTTAAGGAACCTCCATACTGTTTTTCATCGTGGCTGCACCAATTTATATTTCCACCAACAGAATATGAGGGTTCCCTTTTTTCCATATCCTCACCAATACTTACTTCTTGTCTTTTTGATAATAGCCCTTCTAACAGGTATGAGGGGATATCTCATTGTGGTTTTGATTTGCATTTCCCTAATAACTAGTGATCCACATAGTTCTTGGATGCACCTTATATATCAGACTGTTACATAATGTAAGTAAGGTTTAATAATTTTACCATGTTTTAAAGAATTTAAATTAATGTATGTGATAGTTAATCTGGATGAATCGTTACAGAAATTGAGGTTTGCACGGATCAAAATAATAGTTATAACCTTAAAGCTGAACAAACCTAGGAGTTTTTTTGGCTTTGATTTTTTAGTGAATCTCATAATTTGTATCTTAAGTTATATGTTACCAATGTAACAGTCTTCTAATTAATATATTTATATGCTGATTTGTTTATTTGGCATGGATTGAATACTGTACGAGATGCTGATAAGAATAGATATGCATAAATATGAATAGGTTCTTGACATTCTTAAGCTTACCATCTAGTAAGGTAGACAGGTATTTTACGATTAAACCCAACCATTAAAAAATAAATAATTGCTAATTGCATCAAGTGCAACAAAGACTGATGAGAGAATAATAGAGACCCCCTTTAGATTGGGTGGTCAGGGAAGGCTTCTGACATGTAATGCAGTAGGAGTTGGCCAGGCAGACTAAATGAGTTAGACCCTAGCTTATGGGGGACAGCATTATGTGCAGGTTATAACATGCTTAGCTGTTGGAGGCTGTTGTAAATTGGAGCCTAGAAGGTAAGTAGGGTGGTAGGCAGATCATGGATGACCTTGTTGGTTAGGGTAAGCAGGTTGATTTATTGGTTTGTCTGTTTTAGTTTTTCTACATGGAGTAGGAAGCAAGTGAATAGTTTTAAGTAGCAAGCAGAGTGACATCTGATTTGGGTGAAGAATGAATGGATGGGAAGGGGGTTGGGTTAGGCAAGAGTGGAAGCAAATCAAACTGTACTGTCTAGTTTACTACGTGCAGTGATTTCCCTACATAAAAGGACATAGTGAAGAATGTACAGTTTCATAACAGAGCTCATTAGAATTTAATACGTTTATTACTCTGTACTGTAGATCAGTTGTCTGCTTGATAAGGAGCCAAGCTACCTAGACTTAAGATATAAAAGAAGATAAATGGTTAATTTTATCTTATCCTTTCTTTCTCTGATGCATTCTCCCTGATGTATGCAGGCCTCCCGACGGTACATGATGAGGTGGAGCAGCTTGCCATTTCACAGATGCTTAGTATTCTTTTTTTTTGATGCTTAGTATTCTTTTTTTTTTTTTTTAGCTGAGCCATCCTGCTACCTGTTGGCAGCTCAGCGGCTGCTCAGCTCAGGCCTGGACTCGAACCGCTGTTGCTCGGAGCTCAAACTCTTGAGTGAGCTCTTAACCAACTGAGCCACCGATGCTTAGTATTCTTAATCGTTCTATCCTTGCAACTTCAGCTCATCCAAAGCCCTAATATGTCTTTTTACTCCTTTTTGCTCCATATTGGCCAGACACAATTGCTCCTTTGGTTTATTTCTTCTTTGAAACACCTGACATCTTTGTAAAATATAAAATCTTGCCCAATCCTGAGCAAAAGGGTGGGATAGGGAACTGACAGAAGCCTGGGGTTCCCTTTAGAAATAAAAGGTTTCTGATTTCAGCTTTGAAAATTCTACCTAAGTCAATTAGGTATAGAGCAATCATAAATATGATTCAGCTTAAGATATTAGAAATACATCTTGGGGGAAAAGTGATAGTATTATATGAAAAAGCAGGATTTAAAACTGTTATTATGATACCAGTTATATTAAGAAATCTGTGTATTAAGACATATGTGCCTTCTCTATTAGGGAAGTTACTGCACTGTTCCATAGACATTTTCAGTCATCATTTTCATCTATTGTGCCAGAATACAATTTTTTTTTAATATAATAAAATTTAACTTCTACAGCTTCCTAATCTGTTGTTTTATGGGCCACCTGGAACTGGAAAAACATCCACTATTTTGGCAGCAGCTAGGGAACTCTTTGGGTAAGTTGACATCTCTCTCCCTTTTTTTTAGACTTGACACTGAAAATCTCTGGTACTGCTTTTGTTTCTCTAAAAATATGCATTTGGTTTCTCTGTGAAGTTGTTGGGTTTTTTTGTTTCTGAATTTTTTATTAGTCTGGTTGGGCCCATTTCCAGCTCCTCCCCTCCAATAAATTAGCTTGCTTACATCTTTTGTAACCTTCATTCTGAACTTTAATTTGAATGTAATACAAAATTTGAATGTAATACACAGAGAGCCTTGTGATTTTTTTTCATCACTTTAACTTCTTCATTATGACTTTGGAGCCCAGAGGATCCAACCTATCTCATGTCGATAGTTTCATCACTCTCTTAATGATTGTGTTCACATCTGTGTCATGAGATAGAGTCTGTTGTGTCTGATGCTACTGACCCACACACCTCCTCTTCTTGAGTTCCTTCTTCCTCTGGATTTCCCAGGCCCCGCCTCTGAAGTGGCTAGGCCAGATCCTTGCCCTCAAGCATCCTGAGTGTAAGCAGAGTATGTTATAGCTGATGCAGTATGATTTCAGGTACAGCAGAAAAATCTCTATGAGCTACTTCTTAGATTCCTCTTCCTAGTGACTGTCTTGGTTTAGCCAACCATTGTATAGGAGCCCTTTACCTAGAAAAAGATATATCAGCCCAGGTCTGATACCCATGCATTATGCACCAGCACAGCAAAGGATCTTAAATTTATCCAGAATTTTCTCATCAGGCTATAGCCAAAGGATACATCTGAAATCTTACATGTGAAAATAATTAGATGCCTCTGCAACCATCAAATATGTAAGAATAATTAGTTTTATTGAAACATGAAGGGAGAGAAAAGATGAAGCTGCTATAAACCTTATATTGTTATGGACAGCAACTTTTGCTTCTTAAGGAAATTATAAAAGAGGTTTGTTTGATTATTCCACTGTTATTAGTCAGTAGATCCAAACTGAACCAGCAGTAGCAATGTAGTCTTAATGAGATTATTAAGTAGTTTATTATTACTCTAGATTAGGTCAGTCCAAATGATAACTTCTAAAATATCCTTTTAAAAATAATGCCTGTCCTTATAGAATTTACTTTAATTATAAATTCCACATTTGTGGAATATATGTGGTTTTAAACTAGAAAATATATGCACAGAGCTTCTTAAATGTTCATGCCCATAGAAAAATACTTAGGTTATGTATTGCAGCATTATTTAAAATTGTAACATTTAAAACCATAAATGGCTAACAATAGAAGGATGTTAAATAAGTAAATGATGGTATAGTTGTAGGATGGAATGTCACATAGCTATTAAAATGGTATTTACAGTGGTTCTGATGACATAGCAAGATGTTTATGATACAATCCTAGGTGGAAAATTGATTTAAAATTTTATACATCATGTGATATCATCTACCTTTTTTTTTAAAGCATGGAAAAAAGCCAAGAGGTTAACTGCATGTCTCTGCAAAAGAAAATACAGAAGTGATTGTGTGCCTTCTATCCATATTATGTATTAGGTGGATTTTGAACTACTGCAGAATGTGCAAGCATTAAAATGTGGTTTAAACCTGGGTTACTTAAGTGCTCTATGATATTTCATATTTGTTTCCTTTTGACATAGGCCTGAACTTTTTCGATTAAGAGTTCTTGAGTTAAATGCATCCGATGAACGTGGGATTCAAGTAGTTAGAGAGAAAGTGAAGAATTTTGCTCAATTAACTGTATCAGGAAGTCGTTCAGAGTAAGTAAGCTCACCTCCCCTTCTCTGTACCATGTCATTGCATTTGTTGAAACTACATGTTTCTGCCAAATTTACAACTCCTTTTTCTATTTTTATCTAAATTATTCAAACCCAGAAATGACCTTTCATTGTAACATTTTGTTTAGCTGTCAAGGGTTTTTCACTGACATTTTGTCTAAGGAGTATTTATTAATTACATAATTTGGTGTTATAAAGTTCTGTAAGATTATCTTAAGCTTTAGTGTATATTTCATAATTAGGGTGACTATATAAGTTCTTGTCCAAATTGAGATGTTTTTAGAGTGAAACAGCAGGTATTATTAATAATTAAATAGGACTGCCCTGAGTTAAAAATGGTATTTAGTCAATTTATACTCCTTAGGTAACAAAGGTCCAAAATTAAAGTTTTGGTACCTGGTATATATGTAAATTTATATCAGAGTGCACATTAAGTACTTGTAGAAAGTGAATGACTAATTTTTGGTAGCCACATTGATTTGACAATGCATATAAATCACATATCTGATAAGGCACTTAGATCAAGAATATATAAAGATCTCTTACAACTCAATAATAAAAAGACAACCCAATTTTAAAATGAGCAAAGTATCGGAATAGATGTTTCTCCAAATAAGATATACAAATAAATGGCCAATAAGCTCATGAAAACATGCTCATAAACATCATTAGCCATTAGAGAAATGCAATCAAAACTATGATGAGATCCCACTTTACACTCACTAGGATGGCTATAAATAAAAAAGACAGTATATAACACAACTATTGGCAAGAATGTGAAGAAATTGGAACCCTTATACATTGCTGGTTGGAATGTAAAATGGTGCAGCCACTTTGAAAAGTTTGGCGATTCCTCACAAAGTTAAACATAGAGTTACCACATAACCCAGCAATTCTAGTCCTAGGTATACATATACCTACAAGAAATAAAACATATCTATTCAAAACACGTACACAAATGTTCATAATAGCATTATTCATAATGGTCAAAACATGGAAACAACCCAAATATCTACTAATGAATGGACAAATAAAATGCAGTATATCCATTTGCCATATTGGCAATAAAAAGAATGAAGTAATAACACTACAACAGAGATGAACCTTGAAAACACTATACTAAATGAAAGAAGCCAACCACAAAAGACATTATACTGACATCATGATTCCATTTATACGAAATGTCCAGAATAGGCAAAGCTTAGAAACATAAAGTAGACTCATGATTGCCTATGGCTGGGAGAGTTGGAAGAGTAGCGACTCCTAATGGGCATGGAGTTTCTTTTTGGGATGATGAAACTGTTTTAAAATTAGATTGTCATAATGATATCTGAATTATAAATTTTAACTCCTCTGTTTCTCTGAATCAGTGGGAAGCCTTGCCCTCCTTTTAAGATTGTGATTCTGGATGAAGCAGATTCTATGACCTCGGCTGCTCAGGCAGCTTTAAGACGTACCATGGAAAAAGAATCTAAAACCACCCGATTCTGTCTCATCTGTAACTATGTTAGTCGGTATGTATATTGCCCTGACAATGGATGCTAGGCAGCCTTATTTTGATAATCCCCAATTAGGGAGAGAAAAAACTTAAATGTTTCAAGGCTACGTAAGGCTACGTTAATTTCTTCATCGAATCTTGATTATTCTTGATAAAAATGAGTTCTTTGAGGGAAATTCTTTAAACACTGACTTTTTTTCCCAATCTTTTACAGAATAATTGAACCTCTGACCTCTAGATGTTCTAAATTCCGCTTCAAACCTCTGTCAGATAAAATTCAACAGCAGCGATTACTAGACATTGCTGATAAAGAACATGTCAAAATTAGCAATGAGGTAATTACTAATTCCTTGATGAATTCTTATGAAGAGGCCCTGAAAGGAGTCCTATGTGCGTTTCAATTTCTGATGCCAATTCTTCAAGCAAAGTTAAGCTAAGTGAGCAACAGTTGGAATGTATAGGCATTACAGGTTCAGTCTTTCAGTTACTTTTAGAAGTTTAATAGTATTTCAAACCCAAAACTGAGATTTCATACATATAATGCATCTTCTGCAACAACAAATCTGCATGACACGATTTGAGTCCCTAGCTAATACTTCAAAAACTAATTTGGTATAAAATTCTGGTACAGATGGTATAGGCCTCTTAGTCATAACAATTTAACCCTATTTGAATTGTTTTATGTGATCAAGAAAATAGGATGAGAAGTATGGAACATATGTCTTTGCAAATGTGTTTCAAAGACAAGAGATTTCGTCTCTGTCCTTACATCGGACTGATGCTATCTCCATGAATTCTTCCACTAAGGACCAATAATATTCCTTCAAAAACAGAAATGAATTGTTTCTAGGCTAAAATAATAGTGCTTTTCTCTTTACTAAAGCCAAAAAGTCTAACTGACCATTAAGGTAAAAAAAAACTTTTCTTTTCAGGGAGTATCTTATCTTGTTAAAGTGTCAGAAGGAGACTTAAGAAAAGCCATTACATTTCTTCAAAGTGCTACTCGATTAACAGGTGGGAAGGAGGTCACAGAGAAGGTGATCACCGATATTGCTGGGGTAAGAGTACTGATTATTCTGACATTCTTTTAGGTGGCTTTTACAAAATTTTCATCCAACAAATATATACAGAATGCTTATGTGCTTAGTCCATTCAGGTGGCTGTAACAAAATACCATAGGCTGAGTGGCTTATAAACAAAACAGAAATTCATTTCCTAGTTCTGGAGGCTGGGAAGTCTAAGATCAGGGTGCCCACAGATCCAGTGTCTTGGTAAGGAACCGCTTCCTAGTTCATGGACTCCTGATTTCATAGATGGCCTTTCTCACTGCCTCCTCCTGTGGCAGAAGGGAGCTGAGGCCTCTTATATGATAAGGACATTAATCCCATTGAGGGGCACTTCACCCTCAAGACCTAATCACCTCCCAAAGGCCCCATCTCCCACAACCCCCTTTAGGGGTTTTTAACATGAATGGGGGGTGGGGGGAAGCGCACACATTTATAGCATGTGCCAGTCACTGGCTAGGAACAGCGTAATAAGGGAATAAATAACCTGGGAGTATCAGGGATGTGGTGAACGATTTGAGAGATATATCCATTCTCATAAATCTATTCTGATTAAGAGGTCATATACGAACAGCGAGCATATAAACAAGCAGCATATTCAACTCATAGAAAATGGAGAACCACTTGTCTTTGGATACTCCCTTGTCAGGCCTCACCTCAGGACCTAGAGTCCCTAAGGCATTTTTCACACCATAATGAAACTTGATAGGCATTTGTGTTGGTCCCTTTGTTTTCTGGATAGAAAGGTCTTTTCAGGCTAATGAATGTCATTAGTGGCATCTTTACTTGGAGAAAGGACACTTCCCCTTAAAATTCCTTTTCAAGCTACTTGTTTGATTTTAACCACTGCTCTTGAGGAATTACAGCAGTTGGGTTATCAGCCAGTTACAGTGGGGAGAACTTGATCATCCAATTTCATCATCATGGGTCCAAACTAAAAGAAGCAATTTTTGTACACTCGCTAGAGCCGATTTGATTTTAAAAGGAATATGCACCACCCTGACAGCATAGTAGTGACTGGACATAGCCAAGGCAAGAGATTATCTGGAGAGCACATTTCAATTTCTAGCCTTTTATTTTCCTTTGCCTTCCCAGGCATTCCCAATTCAGTATCAGGAGAGCCGTTTTGTGCACAAAGAACCACCCAAGCACGGAATAAAAGGGAGTTGTGTAGGCTTGACAGAGTCCCAACCCGTCACCCCAAAAATAATTTTTAACTTTTTAGGTAATACCATCTGAGACAATTGATGGAATATTTGCTGCATGTCAGAGTGGCTCTTTCGACAAACTAGAAGCTGTGGTAAAGGTAAAACTGCTTTATTAACTTTGAGGGGGAAAGTTAAATCATACCACATATCAATTTTTCCATTACAGGACTTAATAGATGAGGGTCATGCAGCAACTCAGCTTGTAAATCAACTTCATGATGTGGTTGTAGAGAATGATAACCTTTCTGATAAACAAAAGTCCATTATTACAGAAAAATTTGCTGTAAGTAGGCACTTTTGCACATTTCAGCAAAATGTTTATACCTGAAAGGGAAATTTAAGGGACATTTACTAACATTTCTTTTTCTTGTAGGAAGTAGACAAATGCTTAGCAGATGGTGCTGATGAACATCTGCAACTGATCAGCCTCTGTGCTACTGTGATGCAACAGTTAACTCAAAATTGTTAAAATTACTCAATTTATATTTTCTTTAAAAAATAAAATGACTAAAGCACCTTTAAAGTGAATATACAATTTATTTAACATTCAAACTTCATTAAGACATGTGCAATATGGCAATTTTACTGAGGGTTTAACCCTACCTAGAATATGATTGCTTGCTGGGGCTTAGCAACAGGGTCCAGTTCACACTTAGCACTAATTAAATACTTTATTGAATAAATACAATACCAAACAAAATGCATCCAAATGCTCTCTAAAAAAAAAAAAATCAATTTTAAAGGCCTTTCTATTCAGGCTAATGACAAACACAGTAAAGGCAGATAAGCTAGTTTAACATAATTGGCTGATTTTATACAGCACTTATATCTTTTAGTCCACAAGTATATTATTAAATGATAGAGAACATCTAATACAACCATTTCTACAGAACTAGGAAATAAATTTCTAAGAAAGAAAGATTTTACAGACCCCATCTTTTATACCCAACCCCAACAGTCTAACTCTAAAGAGGATAAAGCCAATGACTTTCCTCACAAGAGCTCACGACTAAAGTCGCTTTGCTATCAAAAATCTGTATTTCTGATCCGTTATGAGCATTGAGACAGGATTCAAATTCCCAAAGAAAGCACAATGCACGTTGTGATCGCCTATTCAGCAACAGCGGGCACTGCATTCAAGACTATCTCATCCCAGGAATTAAATAAGGTCAGCCACATTCATAGGCATTTCCTCCACTGTAGTATTGTAGAAAGTCTCAATGTCACGAAGAATCCTCTTGTCTTCTTCAGTAACAAAGTTTATAGCCACACCTTTCCTCCCAAATCGACCCCCTCTGCCAATTCTGTGTAAGAAAAGAAACCAGCAATTAGTGTTGTTACTTTTGCGGGTGTGAGCTACTGAACCTGATGATCCATGTTAACCACCAGCTGCTGTTTACTTATCAAGGTTATAGTTCGCGCTTCTAATTGCAGCACTATCTGCTAATCAATATCTAGAGAAAGAAGTCTTCCTTTGCAGTTAGTGCCAAAAGGATTCAAGGCTTGTCTGGCTGCAAAATGAGATTTTATCAGGCGTCTTGAGCATTATTACTATTTTTAAAGCAGATGACAGTATTGTGTTTGGGGTAGTGAAATTTAAAAGCCCATACCAAAGCGGGCCAGCCAAGAGCAGATGTCAGCCTGGGACAGATGTAAACACCAGGGATAAAACAAAGAATAGTTATGCAATCCATTTCGACGCACTTCTGGAACTGTAAACTGTAAATACAAATGCTACAAGGTTAACTATTGTCTAAAACTTACTTTTTCCAGTGGGAAAACAAGTATTTGGTATGGTAACCCAAACTCATCACTGCTTTTTTGCTCAGTTTCACACGTTGTAACTCAAATTACTCAAACGTGTTTACCTCCAAAACAACTTTCTACCTTCCTGATAGAAACCAGACAATACAAACCACCTAATAGGCTATAATATACAAAAATGCCTTGGCCGGAGCAACTTAAAATATCAAATAATCATGACAAAAGAAAAACAAATATAAATACCGACTCGCTCTTTATTCAAACAGTGTGCTGTTTCGCTTATGATTCCACGTCCTAAATTACGTCAACGCCGTTTCTGAGTGCCATCTCGTCATCAACTGCGGCTATCGACTCCTGTATTTTTTAAAAAGTCTTTTTTTACATCATATAACAAAGTACAATTCAATTTATTTAGGGATAAAGCCACTATAACTAAACCAGGGACTGCTCAAATTGCTACCAGACGACACCAAGAAAATCCCAACTATAAAGGAATCACCAAGAAAGCACATGGACACAAGAGCATCACTAAAAATAAAGTTCAAAAATAAGCTAAGACCAACAGATCTAAAGCAATCTAATCCGTATGTATGCAAGCCCACAATTTGGGCAACATTTACAACTGTTTTCCCACTGTACATGACCAATCTTCCCAAGTACGATTTTAATTACTTCCTACCAAGTTTATTGTCTACTGAACCAATTTCCTGAGTTGAGGTAACGTTTCAGACAAATCAGTCGACAGAATAAAAAGCAACACATGAACTTGTTTTACCAATACAGTAACAGTCAAGGTGCCACCTACTCACCTGTGAATATAATTTTCACGATTGGTGGGTAGATCGTAGTTTATAACCAATGACACTTGTTGCACATCAATCCCACGAGCCTGAAATACAATGGTTATGTTTAAATTCTAATTAAACTAGACTTCTAATGTAGGCCACAAAATAGTAGTGAACTATATGTTTAGTGATATAGCCCACTGTGGAGCGTGGTCTTTTCTTTATTCTCCCAAATAGTCCAAGTTGGTAAAGGTTATTGTAAACCTTCCCCCAAAAAACAACTTTTGGTACGATTAAGAAAAACAGCAGTTAAGAGACTTACCAACAAGTCAGTAGTGATCAGAACACGGCTTGACCCTGATCGGAATTCCCTCATGATAACATCTCTTTCCTTCTGGTCCATGTCACCATGCTGCAAATTAACAAAACTTAATTCCAGAATCACCAGTCAAATGAGTATTATTTAATTTTACTGATATGTATGAGACCAAGCGTCCCTGGCTGCTACAGGAGTATTAACAGACAGGTATAGTTAAGAAACAACTTTATTTTGAGCAGGGGGAACGACAACACAGCACTTAACAGCTATATTGTAGTCTGAATCCTGCTTTAATGAAAACATAAATATCGTAATTACCATTACTAGCTTAGAACACCTCTTACCAGAGCAGAAACTGTGAAGTCCCTGGCATGCATTTTCTCAGTGAGCCAGTCCACCTTGCGCCTTGTATTGAGAAAAATAACAGCCTGTGTGATCGTCAATGTCTCGTACAAGTCACAAAGTGTATCCAATTTCCATTCCTATAGTATTTCCAAGAAAAAGTTAATCACTAAAAACAATTTAATTTCCAACTTAAAATCATTAGAAATTAACTGTTAAGATGGGTAAAGACATATTGCACCAAATCTTAAGACAAAGGACACTGGACATTAAGAAAGAGGTCCACCCCAGTCTTTACAATCTAGTGCAGTTACTTTTCTTCTTGTGTGTACTCTGCTAGCATTATTACAAAACCCAAGATGTGATCCTAGTTTCTGCAATTTTAGCACAGTGCTTATACAAGAAGGTCAAAAAAACCTGGCTACATTTTTATGTTTAATTAGACACATTACCTCTCTTTCAACATTAATATAAAACTGCTTGATTCCTTCAAGAGTCAATTCTTCCTTTTTCACCAGAATTCGAATTGGATCTCTCATGAACTTTTTGGTCACTTCCAATACATCAGTTGGCATTGTGGCAGAAAGCAACACCACCTTAAAAAGACAATGATGTTGTCACACACGTAGCACAACTTTCAAAATACTCAAGAAAACATGTTTGAGGCCAAGCGTCTCTGTCTTGCTATGGAATTGTGCTAGACAGAGATAGTTATGCATCAATTGCTTTAAGCAGGGGGAACGACAATAAAACACTTCAGTTGTATTGTAACTATACCTGCATTAAACATAACCACCTCCACATATAGATGAAAAGTAAAGCTCACCTGAATACTTGTATTTAATTTTTGGAAAATCTCATAGATTTGATCCTTAAACCCTCGGCTCAACATTTCATCTGCTTCATCCAAAACGAACATTTTGATCCATTTTGGAGCTGTTAAAAACAAAGTCATACTATCACCTCTACATTCTCAGGGATACTATTTGAATTTATAATAGCAAAAAAACTTATGCTCTCAATAGACAAAAATGCTTACAAAGGTATCTTCTGTTTAACATATCAAACACTCTCCCTGGTGTACCAACAACAATATGTGGAGCTTCAGCCTGCAGCTTCTGCATTTCATTTCGAACATTGGTTCCACCAATGCAGGCATGACAAGTTGCTCCCATGTAGTCTCCAAGAGCCAGAATTACCTTTTGGATCTAAAAGCAAAAAGCCTTAATTATTATCCAACAGAATTACAGGCTGTGATTAAATCAACTTCTAAAGCATAATGGCAAATATCTGGTCTGCAAACAGCTTTTATGCATGCAACGCACTTAACTACTTCCAAGCTTAAAATGCAGACTGATCTAACTGCTTCCAGATAAAAGTCCCTTAAATTGTCTTTCTTACACCTTGTCAAACTTGGGATCCTGTTGCCCCAGGTACCAGCTAGATTCATAACTAAAAACATTTCCTTCATTACTCTTCATTGTGTAACAAAGTGTAAACAGTGGATCAAGCTCTGCAATTACAGCTAGGACAAGATAACTTTTCCCACAAGGCAGTGACATATACTCTTGACTTTGACAAAGCCTAGTTTTATTAGCAATGTTTCCTTCAAAGCCAATATAGACAGCAGTGACTTTGAAAACATCATGCACCAGAGGCATCACAAACTACTGAAGACAGTCAAGTGGTAACATGTCACTGCAGTTTTCATGTTGTACAACTGCATTCAAACTTAAAAATGGGAATGGATCCAAGTCCACCCTAAACAGAAAGCTTTGGTTTCTCCATATTATAACCCTGCAAACCGTACCTGCACACCCAGGTTCCTATTTACTTTCAACAAAAACTCCCTGCATGCATGGACAGTTAGTTAAAAGGAGGGCTCTGATAGGACCAATTTATACTAAGTTTAAAATTTTTCAGTTGTGAAACCTGAAACCTATGCAACACGCAAGCAGTTTTTTTGAACTACACTATCAATACCTGTTGAGCCAGTTCTCTGGTGGGGGCCAATACTAGTGCTTGGGTCTCCTTGAACTCAATCTCCAACTGTTGCAGGATGGAAATAGCAAATGTGGCTGTCTTGCCAGTACCTGACTGAGCTTGAGCAATCACATCATACCCTAAAAAAAGTAGGATACATATTTACCGATCCCACATCAAAACGTCACTTCTACTTCACACCATGTATTCCATTTGGAACATGAATTATGCCCAAATAATCAAGTGATCAGCAATGAGTATTCTCTTCATTTCAGGTCAGTCCCGAAAGATGATTGCCATCATTTCACTTTAAGGAATACAAATAGGTGCTAGTCCCCAAGTTGTTCTTTTCCCTTTTATGGTGCAGGTCTATGTCAAACAGTGACTTTTTTAAAAAAGTGCCAAGTTCTTTTACCTTTAATACAAGGAATAATAGCTCTCTGCTGAATAGCTGAAGGCTTCTCAAAACCATAAGCATAGATGCCCCGAAGAAGAGACTCCTTTAAATTCATATCATCAAAGTTATCAACAATTTCATTCCAGTTGCTCTATAAATTAAAAATAAATAAATAAATAAATAGTATGAACCAACTCACCTTTCCAGAATTTCAAAATCCACATACAATTTCTTACCTCGATGACACCATCGGGGTCCATTCCCTCTGGGCCTCCATGTTCTCTGCAAAGAGCAACGCAGTTAGATAACCATTTCCCAAGCCATCCTAACTGCACATTAGGGGGATGGTCCTTTACGACCAGGCATCAGGTTACCCTCCCCCTCCTTGCACGTGTCCACTTCCAACTAAAACAGCAAAGGAAGCTGGTGGTGCAGGGCACGTAATTCACTGTGCACCTGCCCAAAGGCTGAGAACCCAGGGAGGGCGAAAAGGCCCCACGGACACTGGCTTTCCCCCAAGCCCGTGCGCCAGGTGCTCCCGTCTCGGCGGCGGGCCGTCTCGCGAGAGCTCCACGCGCGGAGCTCCGCCCCTTACACTGCGCAAGCCGGGGTGATTGACGCGGGACAAGGCCTGGTCAAGGCTATGCCAACGGCTCGCCGAGACCCCACTGCTGCTCTCTGGTCCCAGCGCTCCTCCAGGCCGCGGCGAGTGGGCGCCGCTGTCACCCTCCCCCCCCGCCCGTTCTCTCCCCCCACCACCCCGACCTACAGTCTTAACACTTCAACTCGCGCGACCGGCTGCAAATAAAGCTTTGGGCCCGGGTTACACTGTACCGAATGCGGACTGCGCCACTGCTTTAACTAAATGTCGGGCTCCGTACAAGCAGGGGAAAAATCCGAGATCTCAAAGTATCTTCAGGAGAAAAAAACACCCTTCAACCACTCCGTTTTCGTACCCTTGTCCTGTGTTCCCTGCAATCCGGGGCTCTACCCATCATGGAAGCTTCTCGAAGGACACAGGGGTCCCTTACCCCAAGGAAACGCCTATGAACCCGGAGTTCCCCTGCCTCCACGCCAGCTACTACAATTTCCTCTGGCGCTACATTAGCTTCACCACAAAATACCACCACCGACAATGCCCCGTACCTGTTATAATCCGCGGAGCCACCAGACATGTTCCGGAAAACCACTCAGCGCCCGACTGAAAAGACAGTCAGACCACCCCACCCGTTTTTTATAGGCTCGCTGCCGGAACCCGTTTTCTGCGGAGGAATTTTCTCGTCGTTCTTCATTAGCCACAAAATTGTGATCCTGATGTCCTTACCTCAGAAAATATCCTAAGAAGGTCGGTGGGAAAATCCAAGTTCGTTATGTCAAGATATTACAGGGTCGCTGAGAATCCCTGGACCGTAGGAGAAGGAAGGGACTCTTTGCTTGGCGGCGGAAGAATATTGCAGTAAGCTCATCGAACGAACCGCGTTCCCCTCCCACCCTGCTCCTACGGGGTTTCCGCGTCCCTGAAGCAGAGGCGGCCCGGGGGAGCCGGGCAGGACCGCGAGGCGGAAGCCTAAGGCGCGCTGCGCACTGGCCCGCCCAGGCTTCCCCCGGGGCAAGAGGGGCCGAGCTCATTTTTCGCTGCTGGCGCTTGGTGCCGGGGAGGCAGGCACCTCCACATTCTGCACTGGAGGGAGATCGGGTTTTTCCGCCCGATTAAATAGCTGTGGGAAAAGGTTATTTAGTCACGATAAAGAGCCGCCTGGCTTTAAGCCCGAGCGTTTAACATCCATTCAGATTTTAAAAGTGTGAAACTCTTGCTAGGGAAAATGTCGGCCACCCAGCACGCCCCAGAAAACCCGGTTTACCATACATTGTGCGGGGCGAGAAAAAACGTGTATCAGTTGCATATGTCTCTGGAGTGGTCAATTCCATTCTCATGTTGCTTCTAGTCTTCTCTCGCTCTCTTTAAAATAATGCTAATAATTTTAACAGGTGTGAGGAATACCTGATAAATCATTGTAAACTTTTGCAAACAGATAATAGCTAAAGAGGAGTAATTTCCCTTGTAACGCAGGAATTTAAATGGATGCTTCTGACAGATACAGCTCCATGCTGCTTTGGGACTAGATGGTTTTGATTCTGGTCTATATTGGTCATTAAAAAGAACAAAGACTGAGTTTTAATTGCTTATACATTATGAATATTGATTTACCGAAGTTGAGAGCAATACAACCCTTGCTGCTTGAATAAACTGCATGATTCTTTAAGCTCCTTTAGGTTTTCAATTGTAGCTCTAACCCAGGCCCACTGATAGAAACAAAACAAAACAAAAACAAAAAAAAACCCCAATGTATTTAGTATTTAGTCATTTAACTTTAAAGTACAATCCTACCCATGCTACAAGATATCATGACAAATATTCAAGAAAACATTTTCTCATTAATTCAGAAGACCAACCTAAAGTCTGATAACTGTAAAAACTGACGCTTAATTTTCTATATTTATATATCATATTTGATATATGTGGTTATAAATACCACATGTATTTTTAAAATCATTTATTTATTTATTTGAAAAGTATTATCATGCCAGGAACTGTGACAAAAACTAATGCGTACCATGATCACAAAGTGGACTTGGCCTTCAGTCTAGTGACGCTATCCATCCCCCTGTAATGTTCAAATCCAGATTTGATATAATGCCAGACATTTTCTAAGAGTGGAAATCAGAGTTCCTTACTGTCTCATGTAAACCCTACTAAAAAATCTCCTGGGATCTAAGAAAGTGAAGAAAATACTAAATTAGAAAAGTGACCAACCATTTAGTCTCACTTCAGTCTTTAGGGTGAAATCAATCAATCACAGGGTGAAATCAATCAACAATTAACACCTAATTGTTGAGTGTTTTCTTTAGGTTTAGCTCTACTGCTACATGCTGTGGAGGATTTCCAGAGTCTCTTAAGAGGAAATAATCAAAGGCTAATCTCTGGTTTAGGTCAAAATGGCTCAAGTTGTTTTAAGGAAAGAAAGTTTTATAATTTAAAATTCAGTCAAAATCCAGAGTCAAAATCCATAGCCTGGACAATGTATTTCTAATGAATGGTGTGCTCACCACATTTGCTTACTAAATAACATAAATAAGTAATATATGAGTTAAAGACCTAAAACATACACAAGTTTTGCATATCAACTTAGAGCATACTTTTTTATGTTGAGATAAATTTTTCTACTTACCTGAGATCTAAAATTAGGTAGCCTTCTCAAAGTCAACCACAAATGCTTCTGTACTAACCTGGAGCCTGTGAGGCCATTTATACTGCAAATGATACTAAAAATCAGATTCCTTCCCTATGTGAACCCCCTAGTTTAGATTTGCTCTTCAGTATCCTCAGCTGACACTCCTAAACCCATCTAGCAATTGTAAGCCAATTCTCACCGGAGGAATCAAGGAATTAGTACAAAGTTGTCAGTATGACATGGAAAAACAATAAGAAAACCTTACAAGAGTATGCTTTATGTTGGTAGTGACATCTTCCTATAGAAAGTACCATGTATTCTCACCATTCAGGGAGTGTTGTGTGCCATCTTGAGGTTTTCACATTATTTTAAGTCCAACAGTTGATTTTAAGTGATAGCTATGCCTTAAAGCAGTGTCTTGATAAGCTTTTGATATGCAAAAGTTTGTTAAGGTATGTGTTTTGGATCTTTAACTCATTTATTACTTATTACTGTCATTTATTATTTAGTAAACACCCAGTATAATACATGCTGTCCGTTCATCTATAATTTACATGTTTAAAAAGAATTGCCTTGAGCTGGATAAAGACAGTAGTGCTACTCACTTCTTTATTATTCAGCTGCTGAAGGAAATTAGAGGCTAGATTGTGCTTGAATGTAGGCAGTGTCCACTGAAGCAATTTGGAGAGTGGTACTCAGTGCCACATTCTTTAAAATAACTTTTAAAGCCATTTACATAAAGATAGGTAAAGATATTAATAAAGTTGAAGAAAATGGAGAAAAATTAAGGAAGGGACTGTTGAGCAATGTAAAGACTGGGTTTAAATCCATTAATCCAAGATTATTAAACTGTATTGTATAACCAAGATATGGAAGTTTTTCTAGCTCTACCCTTATAAAGACTAAAATAAAAATACATTATTGTACTTCAATTCAGTACATCTATAACTGGTATGCATAAAAATCAATGGGAAGATCTATTTGAAATGCAGATACATGTGGACTGTGCCCTCCCACCCAGATTCAGTTGATCTGATCTGAGGAGGAGCCACTTTTTACTTTGAAAAATTCTAAACTTAAAGAAAAGTTGCAAGAATAAAGCTTGTCACCAAATGCTTGTCACACTTACCAACTATTAACAGTTTACTACATTTTCTCTCTCTCTCATATTATCTATGACTTTTTTTTAACTTCCTGAAAGTCACAGACATAGTAGTGTCATGTCACTCCTAATAGTTCAATGCTACATCCTAAAAACAAAAATATTCTTCTTTTGTAAAAACCAAACAATCCTATTAGAACATGAGCAAAAGACATGAAAAGACATTTTACTGAAGAGGATATACAGATGACAAATAAGCACATAAGAAGACGTTTAACATTATGAGCCATTTGAGAAATGCAAATAAAAACCACAATGAGATATTACTATACATCTACTAGAATGGCTAAAATAAAAAATAGTGACAACACCAAATTCTGGCAAGGATGCAGAGAAACTACATCACTCATACATTGCTGGTGGGAATATAAAATGGTACAGCCACTCTAGAAACAGTTGGGCAGTTTCTTAAAAAACAAAAAACTAAACATGGAACTACAATATGATGCAACAGTTTCACTCTTGGACATTCACTCCTGGGCATACGAGAAATGAAGACTTATGCTCACACAAAGATTTGTGCATGAATGGACATAGCAGCTTTATTGACAATAGCCGAAAGCTGGAAAAATCCACATGTCTTTCATGGGAGAATGGTTAAGTTGTGGTTACATCTACACCATGGAATACTACTCAGTAATAAAAAAGAAGGATCTGTTTATTGATACACACACAACCTGGATGACTCTCTAGACTATTATGCTAAGTGGGGGAAAAAAACAAACCAATCTCAAAAGGTTACATACTGTATGATTCCATTTATATAACGTTCTTGAGAAGAAAAAATTATAGAAATGGAGAACTGGTTAGTGGTTGCCAGGGTTTAAGGAGCGGGGTGGGGCACTAGAGAAGTGAGTGTGGCTATAAAAGGTGAACAAGAGACATACTTGTGGTGAGGGAAGTTTTCATATTTTGGCTGTATCACTGGCAGTATCCTGGTTGTGATGTACTGTAGTTTTCTGAGATGTTACTTACCATTGGCTGAACTGGGGAAAGAGTACATGTATAATCTTACAACTGTATGTGATCTACAATTATCTCAAAAATTAAAAGTTTGGGCCGGCCGAGTGGCGTGTTGGTTAGTTGGCTTGGGATGCCAGCTCTGAGCAGCAGGGCCCTGGTTTGATTCCCACCTGGGCCAGTGAGCTGCGCCTGAGCTGAGCTGCCAATAGGTGGCAGGATGGCTCAGCTGGTGAGAGCACATGCCCCTACCAACAATGTTGCCAATTCAACTTCCGCATGGGATGGTGGGCTACGCCCATCCGCAACTAAGATTGAACACGGCACCTTGAGCTGAGCAGCAGTGAGCTGCAGATGGGTGGATGGATGGCGACTGGACTTTGAGCTGAGCTTGCTGCGCCCTCTACAACTAAGCCAAGGACAACAACTTGGCTGTTCCCCTTCTCCAATTCCCCATTAAATCTTTAAACAAACAAACAAACAAAAAACCAATAGAAGACATTTAAAAAATAAAATTTTCCCTTACATTAAGGAACAAAGCTCAGTGTGGCAGGACATTTCCTCCTGTCTACTGCTTCCTTAGTTGCTTTGATACTGTGTCTTCTGCTAATGTCATTTGTGAATTTTGTTTAGTGAATTTGCCCAAATTTGAAGCTGGGCCTGGAGCATGGTTTGGGTAATGGTGGCCCTTAGATCCAGAGGCTGGGGTACAGTAGATACAGAAGTGAAGCAGCAGGCTACAGACCTTATTTCCTTGGTATAAATTAAGCCATTTTCAGTTATTCAGGCTTCATGGTTTTTGCCATACTTGAATACCACCTGAATTATTTACCTAATTTTTTTAGAAGTTAATTGCCTTTACTGTGAGTAAAATCACAGATTTAATTTGTATTTTTCTAATACTGATTAACATAATTATATAACTGTCAAAATAAATACTGTGTGTCAATATAGTCCATCTGAAGTTTTTTAACCTTTTGGGGAACAGTGGTATAGACAGATTGTAGGCCTACCAAAATCTGTAGTCATTGGCCAGACCATGGCAGAGGCAAATTAGATCTTGGTTTCCAGTTTCAGATTCTGAATGATAGACCACTAAAGTCTGTGACTAGCCAGATAAATAGTCAGTTACTTCTGGTGAAAATTATTATTATTATTATTATTATTATTTTAATTGGAGAAGGGAAACAGCCAAGTTGTTGTCCTTTAATCTTAGTTGTGGAGGGCGCAGCTCAGCTCCAAGTCCAGGTGCCATCCGGCTGCCCGTTGGCAGCTTGCAGTCACTCAGCTCAAGGTGCTATGTTCAATCTTAGTTGCAGGTGGGCATAGCCCACCATCCCATGCGGGAGTTGAACCAGCAGCCTTGCTGTTAAGAGCACGTGCTCTCACCAGCTGAACCACCCTGCCACCTATTGGCAGCTCAGCTGCAGCTCAGGTCAGGCACAGCTTTCTGGCCCATGTGGGAATTGCACCGGCGACCCTGTTGCTCAGAGCTCGCGCTCTTAACCAACTGAGCCACTCGGCCGGCCCCTGAAAATTATTTTTGATTATAGTGTTAATATCACCACCACCACCAACAACAACAAGAACAACAAAATATGCTCTGGAACCGCCGCTCTGGTATCTTCCTAGCTTCCATTGAAAGGCTGAGGCAATACAGAACGAGCTGGTGCTTTCTGAGAAGGTCTCTGTCTGGTGAGGCCTGTCAGTCTTCCCTGAGGGAGAAGATAGTCAAGGGGTAGTGCGCCCTTGCTGAAGGCTTTTATTTTTTCTTTTCCTTGAAAATCCTTTTGAAAAGTAACTAAATTTTTATACTTACACTTTATCTAAATAAAAGAAATTATATAGGTTACAATGTCATTTAATAAGCTTTGGGGGCAAGAACTTGAATTATGTCAAGTACTTGAAAATCTCAAAGTATTAGGCTGGTCATTGTCTTCTACATTAAGGTAAGGAATCACAGATCAAGAATATACACAGACTTGAGGAGAAAAGGTCTTATCTAATTGTAATTTATAAGGCTCTGTCTCTCATTATGTTCAGTAAGAAACATCAAAAATTTTCCTGAAATGTCCAACACTGCTTAACATGTTTTTCCTGAGCTAGTCACTCACGTTTACTAATCTCCCTCCTATTGCAAAGAAAATAAAACTTTACAGTGTTTCTTTAATTTTCAGAGTATGTTTATAGTAGAAAATCAAACTTATTCACTTAAATTGTAGTTGATCCAGCCTGGTCTCTTATTCCTGACCTGACCTATCTTTCTGTATAACCTGATGTCCCTTGTGTGTATTAGTAGACTTAAAAACCTCAGACCCTGTGTCTAGCTGTCTTTTTGCTGGTTGTACAAGTAAAATAAAACGGTGATTCTAATGAATTTAAATCTAAACACATTTCAAAACCTGATTGTTGGACAGGTGGTGCAGTGGTAAACTCAGTTGTCAAGCTCCCCAACCCCCCAGATGCTCTAGACTGGACTCCCTGACATGCCAAAAGAAGTGAAAGGCAGAAGAGATCCTTTGGGGCCTTCAATGGGAGGTTTCCAAATGTCTTCCCTGCCTATATCTACTTTGAGATTAGCTGCTGAATCTGTCAGATTCACTAAAGTAAATAATGAAAGGAAAATCTGTCACATGAACTATTGGGTTGTCAGAAAAGTCATGATGTATTTTGTCTATGTTTTTCAAAGGTCATTTATTTATATAAAGAACAAAGATCAATCAATGATATATTGCCCATTTTGTTCGATAACTTTTGCCATCTTTCAGTGAGCTTCATAATTCCTCGTTCATAGAAGGACCTGTCTTTATTTGCGAAAAACTGAACAAGGTGCTGATTTACAACCTCATCTGAATTGAATGTTATACCATGCAAGGAGTTTTGAAGAGAGCAAAACAAGTGGAAGTCTGACGGCGCAAGGTCAGGAGAGTATGGTGGGTGTGGCAACACATCAGATCCAAGCTCCAATAATTTTTGACAGGTGATCAAACTTTTGTGTGGTCTCGCGTTGGCACGATGGAACACAATCCTTTACAATTAACAAGTTCTGGACGTTTCTGGATGATGGATTCGTTCAAACTGCCCAATAGCCGACAGTATACATTTGAATTGATTGTTTGGGTCCTTGGTAGGAGCTTGAAAAACACACCTTTAAAATCCCACCACACTGAGAGCATAGCCTTCCTCTGATGAATGTCTGTTTTCAATGTCGTTTGAGGCAAATCATCACGTCGGGACTAAGACCGTTTGCACACCACATTGTTATAAACAATCCACTTCTCATCACCAGTTATCAGTCGCTACAAAAAAGGATTGTTTTCCTCACGTTTAACGAGCATATTGCAGATGTTTATACGCGCCGTCAAATGAACTTCTTTGAGTTCATGCGGAACCCAAATATTGAGCTTGCTTACATATCCCAGCTCCTTCAGGTGGTTGTGAACGCTTGAATGATGGATGTTCAATGTTCCTGCAATCTCTCATGTAGTGTAACGTGGGTTTGACTCGATCAATGCCTTTATTTTGTCGTCATCAACCTTGGTGGGCCTCCCTGACCAAGGAGTGTCGTTGAGATCAAAATCACTAGCACGGAATTTCATGAACCATCGGTTGGCACTGACGTTTTTGTAGAGCATTGTCACCATAAACTTTATGCAACTTTTCACAAGCTTGACGTGCATTCTTCCCTTTATGGAAGTAAAACAGTAAAATATGGCAAAAATGCACAGTTTGGTCTTCCATCTCCAACTTGTAAAATGTCCAAAACTCAACCAAATCGCCCAATTATTTTTAGAATGAAGCTAGAACTGTCAGCTGTCAAATGACATAGCAATAACATAGATGCAAATGACACTAGTACTTCCAAAAATGAACTAGTGCCATCTGTTGCAAACATGTGTCATGACTTTTCCGACAACCCAATAAATGAGGCTCCCAATGTTAAAAACTAGAGTCAGTATAGTGTTTCTATAGGAATGTGGATTAATCAGATCAAAGGCTGTCTGATAAGATAGAGGTATGTGTACTTGTGGATGGTGGGAAGCACTGAGGAATAGAGGCACAACAGGGTACAGATTGAGGCATAATTACTAAATTTTCCTTTGGGGTATGTATTTTCTAACTATGGTTGCCTTCCCACTTTGCAGTGATCCTAGTTCTTAAAAGTAAGAAACTGTGGAGGTGGTTGGATTGTACAGAGATAAGTGATTTATCACAAGATACTAGCATTTGCATGCTTTGCTTGAGGGAACTAAAGTGAGAGTTCCCTTGGGCGATCCCTTGTGTGAATTGAGGTTTCAAAGCTTCCCAGGAAACTCTTAAGTAGTTGGTGGCTCTAGGGGGATGCTTTAGGGTCCTGAGGGCATCAATGTCCCTGCTTTGCTCCAGCCTGCCCTCCCTCTTCAAGTGGGGATTTTTGTCCCTATATATTAAAGTCTTGATTTTTGGTGAAAGTTAGAAGATTGATATTAAACCTCTGCCTTCTCTTGAAAGCTCACTAAAATAATGTTTAAAAGTCTTGTTTAAAAGACGTAAACACCGACAAAAATTGGAAAACAGACAACAGCTCACAAAGCTTCTTAAATCAGAAAGCAAATGGGAAAGTGATGACTGTTAGGCACAGCCGGAGGAAAGAGTCGCAGAAGACCAAAATTGGTCTATTAGAATTTATTTGGCATGTTTGAGCTGCGGGAGGTCAGGCTAAAAAAGACCATAACCTGCCCGAGCAAAACGGGATATGGAGTTTTATAGGAGGGGGTAAACGAGGCTGTTCCCCCTTCAGTGCTTCAGGGGGGTTTCATTGCATTGTCTCTCGCAACAAAGGGTTTCAGTGCATGGGCCCCAAACCCTCCAGTTCCACATTCTGGCCCCCAGGCAGCTGTCCGGACTGCCCAGGCCCACTGATCATAAGCCCCTAGGAGACAAACACAAGCCAGCAAGTACACAGCACAAAGTAATGTCTTTGTAAAGATGGCTTTTAGGATAAGGTGATTTCTACATTCCAGGCAGCTTTTCCAAGCCTAAGGCAAATACAAGCAACAGGTACAAGGTACACAGCAAGAGAAGATGGCTTTTAGGATAAGAAGGTTTCTGCTCCTGGACTAAATATGGCCTAAGAGTAATAAGAATAAATGTGAAATTAAATGAGAAAAAAAGAAAAAGCAGGCTTCAGGAATTCCTCCCCTACTCCGTGAAGTGAAGCATCTTTCCCACCTTCATTCTGGCTAGTCTCAAGATTTATTCTTTAAAGATAATGAAATAGTAGGTCACTGGATTGAGGACCTGCATGAAGCTGTACTTGAAATTTGGTGGTTAACGTAGAGAACTGTGGTTTTACCGTCACATACTGTTAGACTTCAGAAAGGGCCACGTTCACACTCAAAGGTCTACCTATTAACCCATAAAGAGAATTTTGCTATGCCATTATTATTAACTTTTCTGTTCTATATGCTGCTACATCACCAGGCCTGGCCAAGGCATATACTGGACAACCTATTCTGTTACTCTTATTGATGGCACCATAGAGAGTTCTGCTTGGGTCATATTAAGGTTGACATTCAAGTAGGGACATTGAATAGGCAGTTGCATATATGAATCTGTAGTCCCAGGGGGTGGGGAAGAAAAATCAGGTCATAAGATCTCAATTTGGGAGTCATTGGCATATGTATGACATTTTAAATCATTGGAGTGGATCCTATCAGTAGAGTGTAGAATTTCAAGAACCTGGTGGCAGACTGAGTCCAGAGGCACTCAACATTTAAAGGTCAGCAAAGGAGTAGGAATCCACAAAGAAGCCTGAGGAGAGGTCAATGAAGGAGAAAAAAGAGGAGCATGTGACAAACCAAGAGAATAGAGGGACTCAGGAAGGCATGCTCAACTGTTCAAATGTTAATGAAAGACTGAGTATATCACTGCTAAGAATTGACCACTGGGTTTGCAAGGCAAATGTTACTAATAAGATTGATTGAATCAGCCAATGAAAGCTTGATTTGCGTAGATTAAAGAGAAAATGGAGAATGAATGTTCCATGTGTAGTGGGCTGATATGATCTGAAAATCCACCTGTAATAACTCCCAGAAATGCTAGATAAATTATAACAAAAATTATTTTAAATTCATAGCTGAACTTGCAAGGAAAAGAGGATATTGCAGATACTCCCAAATAAGGAAGTGAAAACAGGACCAGTAAGCATACAAGGTGGCTCTGTGGTTACCTAAGTCTTTAATTGGTTTTAGTAATCTAGAGGCTTAATTTTTTTTAAATCAACTTTTTATTTTAGAATTATTTTATGTTTGCAGAAAAGTTGCAAAGATAGTAAACAGAGTTCCTGCATATACCCTCACCCAGTTTCCCCCCATGGTAACATCTTTGAGTCCAGTTCCTCATAGGAATTTGGAGTTTGAATTTATTTTACCAACGAAGTCCTCCACACCCCAAGCTGAGAACTTAACATAAAAATGTGTCCAAGCACAGTGATATCCCAAGACTCTTGGCAGAAGTCAACACAGAACAGATCTGCCAGGACTCTTTTTTTTTAACCCAGGGCACAATGGGTTCTCTCAGGAAAAAACAAGTCCTGCTACAGATGAGCTCATCATCAAAACATACATGGAAACAATTCACCAGGCATGAAACTCAGTACTTACAACAAGTAACAGGATTCAGTGGCATGGACTTCAGATAATAGAACGACAATCTGAAAGAGAATATGAAACAAAATTACTAAGATATAGAACAATTGAATCTCTTAAGAAAAGACACTATGCAAAGGAGAACAATTTGGAAGGGAGATGGGTGGGTGAACAATGCTCCTCCTCATTTCCCATCTTTTGTCTTTGTCCCCCCTTCTCACACCTCCCCTGTCCTCTTCTCTTTCTCCTCCCCTTCCTTCCTTTTAACCACAGTAAACATGGGAGAAGAGCCAAAAATCCTTTTCTAACTTAATAAAGAAATGCACAAATATTTAAAGCTTTCAGATAAAAAGAGAAAATAATTTAAATATCATTATCAAACCAGTAACTTACTAAGAATGGCAACCAGCAAGATATCAAACTTTAGAGGATAAAGGTATCTTATATAAGATACAACTACAATTTCTGAACTAATGTATTTCCAATTGATTATACCATTTTTCAGATCCTAATCCCCTGAAAGCCTACTGATCCAGTCATATAATAGGTCCCAGTTCTCAGGGGAGTACAATTTGACAACTTATTTTTTGCTTACAAGCTTTTATCCTTTGTGATTTCATTGCTATGAAATATCCCTGAAGGGTCCTTTAATGTGAAGGTTTTTGCAGGTATCACTTCCCCTGGGTCATCTTCACCTTTTGTGTCACTACCACTTTTCTTATTTATGTTGGTAAGTTTATCTTCGCAAAATTCCTCTGGCTGCATATCTAGAGTCTCGAGAATTGCAGCTTTATCAACATTCCGTCACATCCAATTTCACTTCTAGCAATATCACTTTTCCTTTCTTTGCTGCATTTCCATCTTTATTGAACAAATCCCTCTTTTGATCGCCCATTTTTGTAAAATGTCATGTGAGTTTATCACTGGGAGACAAAGAAGCAACTGATGTGATTGGCCACCAATCATGATGTGCATCTATTATTTTTCTGGTGCTTTGAGGACAGTGAAGTTTGTACTATGTAATTACACACACGTAATATACTGAAGTAACTGAAATTTGCACCCTGTTGTTAGGGGACTTGTTTTAATTTTACTAGACCGAAATTTGTGCACATCAGAACTATGCAAAGCCAGGACTGCCTATACTCATTTCCTGATGAGAAAGTGATCAAATTGGTTTCTGGCAGAAAGGTTATCAATATAGAAGTTCTATGTTAATCATTTTGTAGTCTTTGGAACCAATTCACTCAGATGGCCAAGGCCAAACTTCAATGCATAGCAAAAATAAGTCTGTATTGAGGAGAAACAATCTAATTTCTGAGAAACAAACAAGTAGTCTGAAACAAGAACTTCCTCTTCATTAACAGGCAATGTGAAGGTGCCACTGGGAATTTCCCTTTCTCTAATAGTCCCTCCCTCCTCAACCCCCCCCTCCCCTCCCGCTTTAGTTATCAAAACAGTTCTTTTAATCAGAGATCCTTCAAGTTTAGCTTTCAGAATCAACCAGGGCTTGTTAAAATACATGTTGCTGGAAATTTGCATTCCTAACAATTGTCCAGATAACGCTGATGCTGCTGGTCTGAGGGCCACAATTTGAGAACCACTGTTTGGATGGCAACTCAGGAATGGAACTGAAATGTTTTCAATTACATGAATAATCTGCAAATTTTTTTGACATTCAAAACCTTGTGATCAAGTAATGAAACAGATAAATACCTCCCTCAGGCCATAATTTAAGTAGTCCCTTGAGTCAATTCTACAATTCTACAGCACCCCACTATTTCCAACATAAATTCAATCTGCCTTACTGTATACATATACACATTTTTAAATCTTTGGAATACTATCTAGCTAATTTGAACATTTGCAAAATATTTGTGACAAAAAGTTAAAATCCAAAGACAAAAAAATACAAAATTTTTGCTGTATTGCAGAAAGAAATAACGTGTTTATGTTCTTCCTAATGGCTATTGGTATTATTTTTGCAACCCTTCTGTAAGTTTAAAATTATGTCACAATTTAAAAAGTTTAAAAAAACTCATAGGAAGAAGAGCACTCTGATATGTCTATACTTGTACATCAAAAACGTTTTCATCTATGAAAAACTACCTGGATTTTCTCATTTATCTCTACAGAATGGTTGAGTTGCCATGTTCTTCTACTTCACAGTCTCAGGATATTTTCAGAGATAGTTTATATGGATTTTACTGGGATGCTAATTGAATTTTGGTGGCGGTATACAAAATGCATACAGATGAGGTTTTTGAAACATTTCATTATCTTCCTCTTCTAAAAACCTTTATTTTTATTTTTTGAATAAGTAATATGTCTACAAGGTGTAAAGTTAAAAAGGTATAAAAGTATATATAGTCATGAGTCAATCTCTCACTCTTGTCTCACTGCCACCTAATTATTCTTTCCAGGTTCAATCAAATGATACTAATTTTTTCTGTGCCTTTTAGATATATTTGTTAATGCATAAGCAAGGAAATGATGTTTATTTTACAGAAAATGATAGCATTCTTTACTTTTCCACATCTCTTTCTCTCTCTCTTTTTTTTTTCTCAATATATTTCGGTGGTATCATTTCCATATCAGTGCATAATAGACTTCTCGATCCTTTCTTAGATCTGCATTGTATTTCATTGGATGGGTGTGCATAGTTCATTTCACTGATCCCCTTCAATGGACAGTTAGATACTTCCCATCTTTTGCTATTACACACAACGTTGCCACAAACAGCTTTGCACCATCATCATTTGCACATATGCAAATATATTAATTCGGGGGTTAAGTATGTGAAATTGCAATTTGGAAGAGGGTTGTTTCATTATATCCATTTTTTGATAAGCAAAGATATGCACTGCACAAAATATGCATACAACAGAACAAAAGGGTAAATGGTGAAAAAGAAGTCTTTCTCATACTTCTTTGCCTCCAGCTCCTCCCCTCAGAGTAACCATTGCTACTCACTTTTTTGCTATGGGCAGTATTTCTGGATACTTTAATCTATTTTTTTCAAAACCTTTGGCCAATGGGTTGGTCCTTCCTTTCTATCTTCCTCTTCTCCTGCCTTCTCCTTCTTTTCTCTTTCTCCTTCACCTTCTCTTCCTCCTTCTCCCTCTTCAATAATATTGTAATAACTATGTATATAGGTACTAGGCTTATTGAAGTGGTCACTTCATAAGTTATATACATGTCTAATCAGTGTTGTACACCTGAAACTAATATAATGTTGCATGTCAACTAATTAAACATTTTTTTAATTCAAAAAATAAATAAATAAAAGGAAAAAATATTTCTATTTTGACATCTCATTATCCCTGATTGATTTAAGATGAAAGAATCAATGAAGGCATTGATATATATGTAGGGCTTTAAAACAAAATTCTTTTTTTTTTTAAAGGTTTTATTGGGGAATTGGGGGAGGGGAACAGCATTGGGGAATCAGGGAAAGGGAACAGACAAGCTGCTGTTCTTTTATTCTTTGGTTTAGTTGTGGAGGACGTCGCTTCACCGGCCCATTGTTGGTGTTATCATTGCACTCTTCCCGGGTGAGGCAATCAGTCGCTTGCCGGCCATTGGATGGCTGCTTATGGCAGCTCATGGCAGCTTATGAAAGCTCACGCCTGCTGCTGGCCAGCTCCACTGCAGCCCAGCTCCAGGGCGAGCTGTTGTTCACCATCCTAGCTGTTGAGGGCGCAGGTCACTGGCCCTCATGTGGGATCTGAACTGGGGCCCTGCTGCTCAGAGCTGGTGTCCCAAGCCAGCTTCCAACCAATGCGCCACTCGGCTGGTCCTAAAACAAAATTTTTTTACAACCTATCCTGTAAAGTGTACCCCAACTATTGTTAACAGACAAGTGCATTTCAAACCTGGGCATAAATTGTTGTTTAGAAGTCTTCTGCAGATAGTCATTGTCCACCTTTCTACATGGGCCTATTCCTGCCCATCCTGAACAGGTGCTCACAAATGTGAAAACCTACACATGAACAACTCCACTAGGTTCCCCAGGAGGGGAGGAGTGCCAAATCTTCTCACTCCTGCACTCCCCTCCTTGTTGGCAGTGCTGACCTAGCCAAAGTGAGGGAGACAATCTTTTTCACTCTGGGAGCAGCAAAGACGGTTGAGATGAAAAGAACATCTTGTAAATGCCCAAAGCTTCTGAATTTGGGGTCAAATTGTAGAACTGGATAACATATGAAAAAGTAGACCTAAGAGACCGGACAGTTGATAAAAATAATAGCAAAGGTGGCTGAAAATTAAAAACATATTTTATAACAACCACAGAGAGGTGACAGTAGAAATTGTCATTCTTTCAGTAATTGAAAACTGCATTGTTTTTACACTTGTGTACAATCATGAGGTACTCAAAAGCATCACAAGGATCAGTATAAATATTGACACACTAGTGAAAAGTGATAGTACACACCCAGAGGTGTGACAATTTCTGCTACCATGTCAGAATATAACTTAGGTAAAGAACTTTTACCTGCTTCATGTTAACAACAGGCAATATACTGAGACCAATTTTCTTCTCCAAAACTGAGTCATTTTTCCTTTATTATATATGATTTTAAGAATTTCATTAACCTTAATATAGCTTTGATATGTACATATATACTTATATGGTATATATGTAGTTTAAATAGCAATACCTAAAGTGTTACACCTCGAGCTTTTAAAAGGAAAGCTAGCTTTTAAAAGAACTTTACCAAGTATATAATAATTTAATGTTTACATTTATTTCATCTTGAGTATTGTGAAGGAAAAAGTGTTCATGCATTAATAAGAATACATATATAAAAACATGCATAGGTGTATAGAAACTATGTGCTTTATTTTTCACTTCTCTTTGAGTTGGGAGACAATTCTCCGTGGGTTTCTCATGGTTCTGCACATCTTAAGAGAAGAAGCAATGACTAACTTTGTTCTGGGCTATCTTTCAAAGATGTTGGTACAAAGAACAGCCCTGAAAGACAGAGATTGTGACTTCCTCCAGAGCAAAGGGCAGTTTTTATAATAATGTATCCTTCCAGCACAAGGGTCAGGTGGGCTTGCTGTTCATTATAAAATACATGTGATTTTTAAACTCTTGGTTCCTCTGTTGTAATACAATCTACTTTGTGTGCAGTATGGGTATCACCTGGCTCTCTTGGCTCTCTTTGTATCAGTCACCCTGTTGGAATTGGGGATTGGGGAACTGGTGAAATATTGGGATTGCTGTGAGTAATATTGTCTTTGACCCAGGCATCTTGTGTCTTCTGCCAGCATCCATGAAACTGGAAGGCTAACTTGTTAATCGAAATTAGTGTAAAATCTTAGATTCTTCACAGTTCTTGGTGCAATTTTAAGATTGTTAAAAGTCCCCAGGGAAATATTATTATTAACTAAGTATCTCAATAATCTATTAGTCCAAAATCCCAAAGATAACTTGAGGTTTTAGAAAAATATAATAAGTTGACATTAAAGTTCAATATAATTCTGTTTTAAAACTTTTGTTAGAGAGAGATCACATCTTATAAGTTTACACATAAAGGGTAAGTGGAGGAACTCTACAGTTTCTCATAAGTTGCAATATTGTCTGAGGTTTTCAAGACCAGTTACAATTGACACCAGTCAGTCAAATAAAAAATCAATTGTATGCATATGCTCATATTTATGTTTATATACTTTAAAATATTAGTATAAGCAATAATAATTTATAAGGCAAGTATTTAGAATTTTGGAACTTTTATTCAGTTTAGCATTTTTTAAAATGCTAAATTTCTCACATGAAATAAAATCTATATTTACATTTTTATTACCCACATGGCAAAACCAGAAGATATATAGTTATTTTTCACATCCAGAATATATAAAATTATTTATCAAAGTATTTGAGTAGTATTATATAAACTTGGCTTATATTTTATTTTTTATTTATATATTTTACAAATAATATGAAAAAGTCTATAAATTTTGGTTAAAAGGATTTCTTAAAATCTTTTCAATTGGAAGCTATGTCTTTATAATGAATCATTTTACAAATGAAAGGGGTTTTCTTCATTTGTTTGTCTTTTCTTTCCCTTTTTATAACAACTAATTGTTGGCTTCATGTCAATTTGCCTATCTATTTTCATAATAATTTTATAATTAAGAGCGTTTTTTAATAAAAGTTAAATTTTCCTCTTTCTCATATAAAAAATGTTTTTGTATTTATATTAGAAAACAATAGACATACTATCTCAATTTGTATTAATAATTTAGTTATCTTAATATCATAATGTTTATGTGTGTTTTATTTTGGTGAGATACAGTTTTAACTCTCTAAATTTAACCTTTCCACTTGGAAATTACCTTTACCTAGAAAAAAAACCCTTTTAAGTTTCAAATCTGAAGACTAACTTTAACCTACTTGATGCATTTCTATGAGCCAACAGAGTGTAATTTTACTGCTGGGCACTTCCAGAGTGACAGCACAGCCTTTACCTTTCCTTCCAGCCTGGAGAGTTTTTCTTCATGTTGATTTAAGACTCATTTTTACTGAGAATCTTTATGATTCTTTCTCTTAGATTCGTATAAAGTCTTAGTTGTCTTTTGAAGCCAATTATAGGAGCCCCACTGAATTTGAGATATTTTACTGGACTTTATTTTCTAATTTCCTCCCTAGGTGAGTTATTCTATATAATTCAAAGGCCTCTCCAAGGGAGCCTCCTGTCCTGTCATTTGTGGCATATCTACACCATTCCCCCCAGGAACAGAAAACTTTTACTGCCAAATGCTACAGTCCTTTTTGGGGTCCTACATCCTCCTAGGTATTTCATGGACTTTAACATAGCAAAAAAAAAAATCACACCCAGATAACAAAAGGCATTAGTAAACTCTTAGGCAAACTGAAATTATGCAGTAGCCTGAACTTCCCTTGTTCAGGAAGAAAGGATGGAAATGTATTCCTTAAGAAGAGAAAGCATTCCTCTCAGCGGACTTGAGGTTCCTATAAAGACCTTCACCTCTGGGGGGCAGCAGCTCCCTGAAAAGGAGGAAGGATAACCTTGGGAAAAAGAGTTTGGTCTCTTTGCAGTCATTCCATTTTCTATTTTACTAGCAGTGAGGGAAAACTTGCTTCTTACTGGGGCTGGAATCTCACCAAGAATCCTCATACACCTGAGTAAGATTAAATATTTAAGCTGAATCACCTCTGAAATATAGAAACACATATTCAGGAAGTATGGACTGTTGGCTGTCTTCTGAGTCAGCTACTCACACATGGGTCTCCACCTATGTTATGGATCCAACTTTTTGTAATATCAGCCACAACAAATACCATATTTACTGAATTTTCTTACCCACTGTGGTTTTTCAGCAGCATATCATTATATTAAATATTCATATATTTGTATTAATTATAAAAGGATGTATGGGAGTCAAATCTAAGGACATTAAAAATGGTGATGATGTATGTTGAGTAAAATATAGACATTATATATTATATTTATAGCGTGATTCCCTTTTTGGAATACACAGACCTGTAGACATTTGGAGAAAACATGTCTGGAAAGTTATAACCAAAATTTCAACAGTAGTTTTCTTTGGCTGGTGAGATTACAGTAGTTTTTATGTTTTGCTTTACATTATTCTGTATTTTCTAAATTTTCCACACTAACCCTTAAAGAATGTGCTATAAAATAGTAAATAAAAACAAAGAATAAACAAATCAGGAAACTTAGAGAAGTAATAGTGTATTTCAACATTTAAATGAATATTTAAATATGAATAGCCTCAATCTTAGTCCTACCTTTGCCTGTCATATGTTCTGGCTTTTATTTATTAATATTTATGTAGCACATATAACTAGCAAAAAGTTGTTTTTGGGGTGGATAAGATTTCAGAACAAGCATTAGTAGTTATTCAAAACAGAGATACTCAATGCAGGAAAGAGGCATCTGCTCATTATTCGTTCAGGGCACTTCTGAACAAGTCACTGCCAGTAGCTTTCTCCTTCTCTTGGTCTAGATCACCTCATTACAGAATTCTAGATCTTGGAGGAGTGTGGGCCACAGCTGTCATCTTGTCCTGCCCTCTCACCCTCCCACCCAGCTCAGAAACCCGTCCCTCTGACTTCCAGCCTCTACTTCAGCACCTCCAGAAATGTGGAGCTAGGGCTGTCTATATCTCAGAGGTATCACAGGTTTGGTTCCAGACCACCACAATAACAGGAGTGTCACAATAAAGTGAGTCATAATCTTTTTGCTGGTGGAGGGTCTTTCCTTCAATTTGTAAAAAACCGCAACATCTGTGAAGCGCAGTATAGCCAAGCACAATAAAATGAGGTATGCCTGTTCTTTTGCCTGAAAAGCTTTCCCTTCTTCGTCTGCCTGGAGAGCTTCTACTCATTATTCAATGTTCAAATCAGGCATGCTGTTTCTGTGGGGCCCCTGTGGCACAGGCATGGTGGTTTTAGGTGGGGACTCTGGTAAGAGAAACCCAGGTCCCACCCTTCTTCTGCTACTAACACTTGCTATGTGATCTTCTCCAGCTCACCTCACCTCTTTGGGCCTCAGTTTCCCTATCTGAAAAGTGGGGATCACCGATGTAATGATATGAATGGGATCTTTAGATGGTGTCTAGCACACAGCAAGCAAGCAATAAATGGTAACTGCTACTATTTACCACATCAGTGGTTTCAACCCTGACCTGCACATTAAAATCACCTGCAGAGCTTTTAAAACGACTTAATAGGTCTGGGGTGATGCTCCTAGCAAGGTATTTTTTAAAGTTGCCCAAGTGATTCTAATGTATAGCCAGGCTGAGTACCATCACACTAGCAGTTCTAAAGAATGACTCCTGGACCAGCAGCAAATGCATTTCCTGGGAATCTGTTAAAACTCAAATTCCAGGGCCCCACCACAGACGTGCTGAATGAGAAACTCTGGAAATGGCTCCAGCAATCCAGGTTTTAACAAGCCTTCCAGGAGATTCTGATGCGTGCTGAAATTTGTAAACCATCTCACTAGATTGTAAGCTAAGTGAAGGCATGAACTGTGTTTGTCTTGTTCAGTGCTTGTAACCCTAGGGCTTAAGGCTCTGCCATATGCAAACTCAGTTCAGCTCAATTCAAGACATGTTTATTGAGCACTCATTTTCTGTTAAGGTGCTGGGCCTCGGCCCTGGTAAAACGATGCCATAGAAGACAGTCCTTGCCCTCTGAGCTTGCTTACAGCCTCTCAGACTTGACTCTTCCTTTCTGCCATTGCCTTAGGACAGGAACATCCTTTACTCATTTTCTTAGGAGATGCTCTAATGCAGTTGCATTGCTGGGTCTCGTTGTATATTCAAAAGGCATGGAATGTGTTCCTCTGATGTAACAGGATAGGGGAAAAAAGGCTGGTGTGTCTTTTGATCAGGGAAGCAGAGCCACTGTGAGTCTTCAGGTTAAGATCTTAGGAATTTAGATCTTAACACCATTGTGGGAGGAACTGGAGAAGTAAGATCCAGGGAAAAGAAGTTGGAAGATCAGAGAAAAGTTACTAATCAACATGGGTGCTGTTGGACAATTTGGAGGTTTTAGGAAAATCTGGACAACACATCCAGCTGTCAGAGGGATTGTGAAGGGAGCTAGTGAAGAAACCTGCGGAGGGATAGTGTGGCTGTAGGTCTGCATGGCCAGCAGTGGCGAGAGAGCTGCATGCAAAATGGAGAATGAGGACAGGCGGAAGCCCTTAGCCCCTCTGCGTCATCACTCACTGAATCTTACCCCGTGACTTTCGGAGAGTAGTGGACCTGCTGCATTCCATCTTCCTGATCAAATGTCTCCTCTGAACAACTCTGAAAACCATGTAGGAAAGGGGCTTCTTGGAAACATAATTCCTGTTTGCCACGTCACTCAGCGGGTCAATATTACTTACCTAAAAAGCTGGTACTTAGATTTTTATCAAGCGCTACTATTACATCCATGTTTAATAGCCGTGATAGAATGGTGGTCTTTTCACACCCTCAGAATGGTGCCATCGCCAAATGTCATACGGAGAAGGTAAGAGAGAGAAAAGCTGTAATCACAAAGATCATTTACTAGACTCAGGTTTCTAGTTCAGTAGTAGAAATAGGAGTTAGGGTTACTTTCAGAGAATAATTTCTTCCCCTTCTGTTCTCTTTGATATGAGGAATCCTGTAATGGTAGTTTCCCATGATTTTCACAAGCTCAGGCCATGAGTAACTAATGATACTTACCTGTTTATGTGGCAGGGGCCACAGATATCAGAGTAAATGAAATAATTTGAGGTGGAACGTAGTAGCTTTACACTCCATCTGTATACTGATTTCATATGTTTATTCAGCTGTTGAAATAGCTTAAATTATGTGCATTTTGGGTCAGCCTTGTTCTTTATGGGTTACTAGCAACCGCAGACCAGCTTCCAGTTCCCTTGTTTGTGTTCATGGCATTATCATTCCTTTAGGCATCTCGACTAGAAAACTTTGTCGTCTTTGGTTTATTTCTGTCCTTCATTCTTCATACTTAGCAAGTAATTTGTTTATAAGTCTTTGAAATGCCATTTATACCCATCTTGTATTCTCCATTCTTATCGTGACAATCCTAGGCATGTAATACTTACAGTCACCTGTCCTTTCGTTCATCCACCCATCCATCCATCTGTCCATCCTTTGTGAGTTTCATAACCCTCCTATTTTCAAAAAGATTTGAAAGAGTTAATAAACTGGAACAATGTAAAACTTCATAATTAAGATTAAACAGAGAACAGAGAGGTTCTAAATCAATTGTTCTCACCCTTGGATGCATTAGAATCAATGGAGAACTTTTGAAAACTACTGATACTTGGGATTACTCACAGAGATTTGGGTTCAGACAGTCTAGGTGATTCTAATGTGCAGTCAAGGTTGAGAACCACAGAATTGAAAGTGAGGGAGTAGATATTACCAGCCACTTGATATGAACTGACTACAACCTTTGAATCCTGTGTATGGCTCTAAAGGCAAAAAGGGATGTACACTGTGTTAAACACATCTCATTGTCTGACAGAACATTTTTCTGCAAGTATGGTAGTGTGTATGTCCTAGCCATCCAATAATTGCTACCATAATGCTTGCCATGTGCTGAGGCATTATTTATTTTAAGTCTCACAACACACCTATGATGTGAGTATATTATTAACCTAATATTTCAGGGGAGGAAACTAAGGTCTTGAGAAGTTAAATAAATTGCCAGCTTTTGGATTCAGGCTGTCTAACTGCAGAACCCTGATTCTTAACCACTTCATTATGCTGCCTCTAATGTGAATATCCTGGGCAATAACTGCAATTAAAGTTTTGCAAAAGACAGAATGGTGTTCAAATGGAGATCTGTATAAAATAAAGGCTGAAGGTAAATAATTTAACAAGAACATTTTTTTGCGAGGTGTTTAGATATATTTTGCTTTCTGGTCATCTAACTTGTTATAGGGAAAGACACTGCGGCTTCTGGAAAAGTGGGTTGTTATCATATCTACTGGATTCTCTCAAGTCTTCTCATAGGAGCCTTGAGGGGCTTGGGGGCCTGGCCTCTCCCACAAGGTAAGGGCACAGAGCACCAGCAGGACGGGGGAGATTATGTGCAGGACAGACTGAGATGAGGCCAACAAGCATTAAGTCTTTTGGAGCCAGGCTTAGTGCAGGAAAGGGAAGAAGGGGGTAAAAAGCCAATAAGGGTGCCCTCCTTGAGGTGCTAGGGCTAGACAATGTGAGGAAGGTGGGTTGGGCAGGACAAGAGGAAATTCCTGCACTGAAGAGAAGCATAAATGGATGAAGCTGTGTGATTCCAGAGACAAGGTCATAAACATGGTGTGCCTTTGGCTCAGGAGTGGAAGGAGGGTACAGATATTTAAAGAGTGAAAGGTAGGGTGCTAGGTCAGAGGAAACTCATGATTATTTTATCTAGCACCAATAATAAGTGGAGATACTTCATGTTGTTAAGTGAGAACTGTAGGTTTTATATACTAGCCTCAGTGGTCATTCTCCTGTTAAAAGGTGATGGCCTGGAGACACTGGGAATACTGCCTTAAGTCCAGTCTTTTTTCACTCTAATCACTACCCCCCAGAATCTTCAGAATAATGGGTCTTAAACACTCTTTAAGCACGTCTTAGCTCAAGAACTGTAAGGGGCACTCTACTGCCTGCTTCAATCTAAACTTCCAGTTAACTGGGCTTCATCTTATCTTTCCAAGTTGGTCCTGCCACCTCGTTAACATCTTCTAATCACATTCATCAGGCCTGCTCACTGTTCCACAAATACTCATGGATTGGATTAAATCTCTGTTCCACCTGCTTTAAGTCTTGACTTCTTAATGTGATTGTAAGCTCTTTGAGGAAAAGGATTTATATCTTGTAAAATTTATTTCTTTTCCTCTCAGGACCTAGTGCTAAACATATGGTGAACAGTCAATGCTCGCTGCTTACTTAACTTAGTTATAGTTTACCCTGAACAGTACTCAGAGTAGCAGCAGCCACAATGATATATTTAATAAGGGTTTTTGCATTGAGATAATGATCATCTCAGAATCAGAAATTATCTTGATTTTTTTTTTGTAATGACAACATTGATAACGCCTCATGATAACATGGTATAATGGAATTCAAAAAGTCTTGAATTTGAACGCCTCTCTGTCACATATTAACTATGTGACCCTGGGCAAGACACTGTGGGCTACAGTTTCCTCATTGTAAAGGAAACATGATCATGGGGACCTCAGAGTGGTTGTGAGGATTACATCACACACCAAAAGGGAATTGTCTAGCATGGTAAATGAGTATAACAGACATTCAATAAATGTATTTTACTATAGAAAATTTAAATCTCTATCACTTTTTCTTGGCAAAACAAAAAAATTATATATATATATGTATATATATATGTATACATATATATATATATATATATAATTTTTTTTCTTTTGAAATAAAATGTGCAGCCAAAAGAGCTCAGGGCCCAGGACAGTAGAGAGGTTGGGGGTGGGGGTGCAGGGACACCGTTTTGGGAGTAGGGATCTGTGCCTCTGACCCCTCCACCCCACACTTTCACCGAGGAGGAAGAGTGTAAGCCAGAGGTTTCAGAAGAGAAGGGAACTACATGCTGCGCCAGTGCTTTTCCTGGAGCAGGTCATCCTTCTGGTACAGACCACCACCTCCACAAGGTGATGTCAGGAGCACAGACTGGCAGAGCCCTTGGAAATCCTACAGTCTTCCCCTCACCCTCCCCCCCCCTTCCCCTATGACCCAGATGGACACACCAAATCAGAGTAAAATCTCTATCACTTTTTATTCTACTGGTTTTCCAGTTTCTCTTTTACCCAGATCAGAAAGATAATTTTAAATTTTCTTTAAATGTTTTTGAGGTTAGATATTTTCTGATAATAAGAAGCTGGTAGGTATATTAACACTGGAGGTTTTTTTTTTCTTTTTTGGTAATTACCTGGATCATGAAAAACAACAAGAAAACAAAAAAAAATTACTCTTAGCTTTGGGCTGGAAATTAGGAGGAGGAAGAAGGGAAGGTAGAGAGAGTCCTTAGATTGCTGGTGGAAACATGGCCCCCTAACCCTTGATTTAGCGCCCATGATGAGGTCTTGGTGGTAGGGATTCCTGCCTTGGTTAACAAGAGTGCTCCAGAGTTGGGCTAGGACCCTCCCTGGCAGAGCGTGCCCTCTGATCAATTGGATTTTGCTGCAGGATGCGTGTGGCTAAAGGCAGAGTCGTGAGACTGTCAAGATCAAACTTTATTTCACCCAGCAGCAGTGATAAATGGCATTCTTCTCTATTTACATTCTATCCCATCTTCTTGTCCTTCCACACAGGGCTGCTGACAGAGGTCGTTGGGGCCATTGTGCCAGGCATGGAGATTCTGCCCACTGGTTAGGAGACCTCACTCTCAGTTGTTGGCTGTGCCCCTGCCTCCTGAGGTCGACCCTTGTACTCGCAGAGCTTTAGGTGCTTCTGTAAGTATAGTAAAACTCCATTAAGATGTTGTCATTCCATAAAAGAGAAAAGTGAAACAACCAGTTGACAAGATGAGACTTTTTCCTGACATCATTGGTTCTTTATTTAAAAATACAGATAATATTTGAAATGAAATAAAAACTCAGAGTCTCAAATGCATCCAATAAATTGAAGTAGCAGTGACACATCTATCCACAGGTGAGTGTAGCTGTGTAAAACCCTGTCTTGCTTCCCTAGGCAAAACACAGCAAGGGTTATAAAATGTGTGCCTCTCTCACATTAGAAGCAATTAAAGACAATAATATTGTTCTTTTTTGCAAAAATCAGTGCTCTTCAATGCCGTAGCAAAAAGGTGATGTGAAGATAAAGTGTAGCTAGAGAGAAATTTCCTCATAAAATTTCTGAACAAAATTTGCATTACATCTCATGATATTTCCTTGTCAATTATAAAAGATTTCCTTTGCAAGCCTGGCTCTACATTACTTCATCTGCTTTCCATTCTTATCATTAAACTCAGAGCTGCTGAAAACTAAGTATTACTCATTCTAGCCTCAGCAGCAAATAGACAAACAGAAAATTCCTATTTGAAAGTCTTGTTGCAAAGAGAAGTTAATAAGTAATACAAATTATTGACTTACAAGAACCATGCTCACTCAGAAAGAGGATAATCAGAATAACTTTGTCAAGTGGGACTAACTATTTGATATAACTGGCCCATTTTGGAAACAGAAAGTCAATTAATTTATTTTCCCCTGTCCTCCCTTTGACCAATCTGTCTTTCTTATTGTCCCTCTTTCACCTCTGGTGGTTTTTATTTTTCTCCCATTAGGAAGTTGAACATTCAATCTCTTGACTTCCCTTATTTTCACATGTTCAGGAACCAGATGTCACAGTTTATTTAGAATGTCAAGAATCTTTGTATGAAAATTGATGACATACGTTTTAAGGCACACATTCATTATTAGAAAAGCAAATTGCGGTAGGCCACAAGGCACATTTATTTGTCCATTTTCTGTGCTAGTTAGGAAAACTTGTGAGGAAGACTCATAAAGGATTTAGAATTCTGCACAGTTTTATGTCGTCCATAGAAATTGATGGTGTCCCCATTATAAGTCTCACCACTTCTCTCTGGGCTGTTCTGAAGCTTCATGGTTTTGGGTGCATTATATCAGGATATTTGGACAATGGGGAAAGGGGTTGATGAAGTGTTAAAGAAACACCCATGGCTGCATAAATTAATACAAAGCATCAGAGAGATCAAAATCATGAAATTCTTTCATTTCCACAGTTGGATTCATTCCATTAACTGGCTTCCAGGGGCGTCCAGGACATTTGGGGGAGGTTTCTGGAAAATCAGATATCAGGTTAAATGGAAGGCTATTTGGCTCTATCTGGATGTCAGGGATCCAAGCATCATCATTCTCTGTGGGAGTTGGTGGTGCATTAGTCATCACAGGTGCAATGAGATCTGAGTCTTGGAAGTTAGGTAAGGTAACTGCTACACCTGGCTGGGCTAGGGAAGGGAGGGATGTTGGCCCTTCTGTCTTCTCTTGTGCCTGTGCAGAAGATGTAGTGCTATCTTCAGAAGAACTTGTCAAATTCTCTGTCCTCCAACCATTGTGCTTTCCATTGTTTTTTCCTTTATTTTTATGTTTTCCATGGCCACGACCATGCTTATGTTTATGTCCATGGTCTAGGCCATGTTCCCTTTGATGTCCATGGCCAAGGCCATGCCTCCCTTGGTGTTCAAGATCAAAGTCAAGTTCCTGTTGATGTCCATGACTGTGGCCATGTTGCTGTTGATGTCCATGGCCAAGGCCATGTGGCTTTTGAAGTCCATGGTCAAGACCATGTCCCCTTTGGTGCCCATGGCCTTGGTCATGCTCATGTTTATGGCCATGATCAAGGTCATGTTTTATTTGCTCTCCATGGCCCCAGCCATGTGCATGAGTGGGTCCTTGTTCTCGTCCTGAATGCTGCTCTTCATCTTGTACAGGTGCCATGGAAGAGTGGGGTGGACTTACAGTTGTTCCTTCTTTTCTTTCCTCCACTTGTACTGATCGGAAAGGTGAAAAACCTGGAGGCCTTTTCATCATTGAGGTCTAAACAGGAAATATTAAGATGAATGCATTATTGTGAAAAACCACACTATCAATGAAGAAAGAAGGGACTGAGACCTAGCTATCTAGGTCTAAACACTATATTAATAATCCAGAAAGGATGAGAATGCATAATATTTTTTCCTCTTTTGATTGATTTTATAATTTGTGGGTATTGCTTATTGTTCTTAATAATACTCCTCTAAGCTAGAGAGTTTTTTCTTCATCTGGAAAACTTGGGAGGCTAAACTACATAATCTCTAGGGCCTTCTCAAAAGCCCCTAAGCCTAGGATTATGTAAAGCCATGGCACATTATTTATTAATTGATACTATTAGCACAATCACTGCTTTTATCCTAAAAGGCCCTAAATGGCTTTATGAACTGAATATATATGGAACATATATCCACAATAATTTTGTTGAGCTGAAACACATTAAGACATGTTCACAAGGTTGAAACACAGCCATTGTATAATGTTTGTGTCAGACTATACACATTTCCATACATGACAAAAACCTAAATCAGAAAAAAGAAGAAGAGGTAACTTTCACTGAAGATATGGATTTGTGGATTATTTCTATCTATACTTTCACTACCTGCAAGAACATTATGGTTGGAGGCAGTGTTCGGTGGTACAAAGAGCAGTCTTTGGAGTCAAACAAACCAGACCCTACTAGTTCTCAGCATCATGTGAACAAGGAGGGTTCTGATTTGACCTAGGTTTGAATTCGAGTGCCACCAACTTCACTTTTCTCATCTCTAAAATAGGAATAACAACAGCACCTGCCTCAGAGTTGTCAGGAGAAAAATGTATGTGAAGTCCTCAGTACAGTGCCTGGGCCAGAGGAAACACTTGATAATGTTATTATTCACGTAGGACTTCAGCATCTTTGCAATTTTTAGTGCCTCATCCTTGACAATGGGGAAAGTATTACTCACCTCCCAAGTTTCTCTTAAGAATTAAAAAAGATGACGTAGACTAATACTTCTCACACCTGAACATGGATACGAATCCCCTAGGGATCATGTTAAAATGCAGATTTTGATTCAGTAGATGTGGAGTGGGGTCTGAGATCTGCATTTCTTTCAAGCTTCTTGATGAAAACAGATGCCAGTGGAGCATCTCAGGCACACCTTGAAGCTGCATAGCTAGTAGTGTTAGCTCTCCACAGCAGGTGCTGCACTTCACTAAGAGAGAGGCTACTGAATGACGGGACACTCACAATGTTTGAGAAGTGACTAAGAGGACTGCTGCTCTCCATTCTAGCCATAGAAAAAAGAGATCAGCACAGAAATGGGAAAGTTCTCCCCATTTTAGAAAACATAGTACCCAAGTTCATTTAAATAATGATTGTCAACCCCAAAATAGAACTTTTCAGAATGAGCAAAATTGACCCAAGCCGACTGGAATTAGAATCATACCTTTCCTAGTGGTTGACAGTTGACAGTAGTTTCAACTAAGTTCTGCCAAGGTACCACAATAACATCAGCACTGCAGCCTAGAACTTGCTATCCATGAAAACAGAAGTCAAAAGAGAGAACAGCATTATTCATGAACTACTTAAACAAGTATAAATTATCAAATACATTTCCAGAGAATAAGTAGACAGTTACATTACTACTTACTCCAAGTTTGTTTATCTCGCAACTTTCAGTCAACTCTTTATTACTTTGCTTGGAACATGTGGTTTCCCTGGCTGTGAACTCAATAGAATATTTTCTTCCAGCCACAATCTGGAAAATCAATTAGCACAAAGTAGAAGCTTAATTAGGATTGTATAATAAATAATATATTTTTACCCTAAGGGCTTTCGAGGGGAATATTAAAATTTTAATTACATATATTCTGACCAAATGAGGGTTATACAAAAAAAGTGCAAATGTTTGACAACAAAATTTTCAACTTGTATGCATGTATTAAAATATTTGGCTGTTGGTTGGTCTCATTTCCTTTTCTAAATGGGAAAGAAAAGCAAACTGTAATTTTTATATTTTTCTGAGTTTTGTTTGTTCAACAGTTACAAAATTCAGGAGTCATTCAAGGGCTCAGGTTGTACCAGAATCTAAGAAGAGTATGAAGAAAAAACTTAAACACTTTCTTTGACATTCAATATTATTTTATATTAATTTCAGGGGTACAGCATAGTGGTTAGACTTTTATATAATTGAATAAGTGATCCCCCTGACTAGTCTAGTACCCACCTGGCACTATACATAGTTATTATAATATTATTGACTATATTTCCTACTTTATATCCCCATGACTATTTTGTAAGTATTAATTTGTACCCCTTTTCACCAATCCCCCAACCCCCCTACCACCTGGAAACCATCAAAATGTTCTCTGTATCTATGAGTTTGTTTGTTATGTTTGTTTATTTTGTTCTTTAGATTCCATATAAAAGCAAAATCACATTGCATCTGTCTTTCTTTGTCTGACATGCTCCACTCAGCACAATACCCTCCATATCCATCCGTGTCACCACAGATGGCAAGAACCTATTCCCTTCCCTGCAATTAGTTGGATTTTCTAGTTTGTTTCTCTTAATTTTTTTATATTAAGAAACCATTTTAATCTCTAGCAATAGTTTTTGTTTGTTTGTTTTTTAAAGATTTTATTGGGGAATTGAGGGAGGGGAACAGCGCTGGGGAATCGGGGGAAGGGGAACAGACAAGTTGCTGTCGTTTTTGTTCACTGTAGTTGTGGAGATGTCATTTCACTGGCCCATGTTGGTATTATCATTGCACTCTTCCCGGGTGAGGCAGATCGGTCGCCGGCCTCTGGAAGGCTGCTCACAGTGGCTCTTGGCAGCTCACACTGGCTGCCGGCTACACATGGTAGCTTATGGCAGCCCACTGCAGCAGGGGCTGCAGCCTACGCTGTCGCTGGTGACTCATGGCAGCCCAGCTCCAGGT
>NW_017731364.1:4460895-4487370 GCF_001890085.2 Hipposideros armiger | reverse complement strand
GTGTGTGTGTGTGTGTGTGTGTGTGTGTGTGTGTGTGTGTGTGTTATGGACTGAATCTGACTCCCCCCCGGCCCCACCCCAGTTCATATACTGAAGCCCTAACCTCCAATGTGATGATTTTAGGAGGTGGGGCCTTTGTGAAACGATTAAGTTTAGATGGGGTCATGAGGATGGGGGCTGTATCATGGGAATTGTATCCTTATAAGAAAAGATGGAAAGACCAGAGCGCTCTCTCTCGCTCGCTCTCTCTCTCTCTCTCTCTCTCTCTCTCTCTCTCTCTCTCTCTCTCAAATGTGAGAGGACACAGTGAGAGAAGGTGGCCATCTGCAAGCCAGAAACTGAGCCCTCACCAAGGAACCAAAATTTGCTAGTTTTGGGATTTCACAGCCTCCAGAACTGTGAAAAATAAACTCTTGTTGTTTAAGACACACAGTTTATGATATTTTGTATGGTAGCCTGAGCCGACTAACACTGTATATATATATGCATGTGTGTGTGTGTGTGTGTGTGTGTGTGTGTGTGTGTGTGTGTAAGTGTGTGTAATATTATGTAGCTATCAAAAAGAACACATCAATATATCTGTTGACCTGGAGAGATGACCATTATTTAAAAAATAAAATTACAGGGTGATAGTACAATCTCATTTGGAAAATCAAACCACAACAGTCTTCCCTATCTCTATGTTGTTTATAAAAGCATGAAGAAAGTGTGGTGGGAGGAGAATAGAGAGAGCAGGGTCATGGAAGAACTAAACTCCTCTTCTGTCTTTTCTGGTATTGTTTTGCTGGGTAAGCATGGTTAAATATTTAAGACAAATTTCTTGATTAACTTTTAAAACTCCAGGTGTGTGTGTAAGTGGGGATGAAGGTCCTAAGAGAGTTTCAGAGTTTATATTTTAATAATCATAAATTGTCTTGCTTGTCTCATAGTATACCTTAATACAATTTTTTTAATGACAATGTTGACCAAGGAAATGTTGCCTAAGAAAGTTGACAGTATGTGACACACACCACAACTAATAGCTCAACTGTATTCAGGTCCAGGAGGAAGGAATTAAGTAGACATAATAACATCTTCCACTCGAAGGCCTCAAGATTGAATCCATATTGCCCTTATCATCAGGTGTCATTCTTATCAGAAGTCTTCCCTGCTTAAACCTATCCTGCCCTAGTTTTGTTTTTAAAGTAGAGAACACCATATAACAAAATAAATTACAAATGCATTTAAAAATTTAAATTAAAGAGATAAACTCAAAAGATACGAATATATATCCATCAGATCTCAGGATGAGAAAGGACTTTTTTGGGTGATAATCAGAGGAAGGAAACCTAAAGGAAGGAAAAATGTCTAAATTTGACTAGACAAAAATCAAAACTGATTATTAAAAATCACAGCAAGCAAAGTAAAAAGGCAAACTGGAAAAATATGGTATAGGATTAATATTCTGATGCATATAAAGTCCACCACACACAAAAAAAGTGACAAAAGACATGAACAGGTCTTTCAGAAAAGAAGTTAAAATTGTCATTAAGCCTGAAAAAATGTTTACCTTCATTAATAACCAAAATTATGCACATTAAAAAAGTAATGCAACTGCATTTGTAATCTTCCATATGTTAGCAAAGATGAAAAACAGTGATGATACTTGGTGTTGGCCATGTGTGGGAAGCATGCGGCCTCAATCACTGTTGATAGGAATATAACTCAAATCAAGATGACCAACCCATGTCTTATACCCAGGTGGTGTGAATGTAAATTGGCATAATTGCAAATAGTTTAACGATTTGGCAATTTGCATCAAAGTCTTAGACATGTTTATATGCTTTGATATTTCTAGTACTTTGTCAAAGTAAAAATTCCTGAATGTGCACACACAGATCTTTGAAATATATTCATCTGAGCAAAGTCAGGAAGGAACACTGTCTACAACAGGGACAGCGATGGGCAGGGCAAAACGATCTGCCTGTGACAGAAACTGCCATTCTTCGCATGTGCAAATGGAGGATTTAAGGAATATTTGGTATCTGAAATATGAAGCCAACTTGGAATGGACATGCATCCAAACTGGACTAAATGTGCAAAGCCAAGGCAAGACTAAATCTGTAAAATGAATCTTTAGCAATTTGGCAGATTGGTTATTTGGAGATTGGCTTTTGGCAAATTCATCATGTGGTAAATGGCTTTCCAGCAACATGGCTGCTTCCAGCGAGGCTACCTTGAATGACTGTACCAGAACAGCCACAACAGCCACATTGATCTCTTTAAATGCAAAAATCAGTAAGGATTCATCTTTTGAAAGTAAGTTTGAGATTCTCACAATATTCCAGATTGATTTGGCAACTGAAGGAATGTCAGTTCCCTTCAATTCACAGCATTACCTATTGTTGTTCCCCTGCTTTCCTTAGCATAAACAAACTCACGTATGTGCTAGAATGTTGATTAGTTAATTTACAGAGAACTGTAAGTACTCAGAGGACTAGATAGTCACATTTGAGAATGAGTGGTTCTCTCTTGACAGCAAACCTCCGACACGAATATATGGTGGAGTACTGGACTATTCCAGCATCATTAAGAATAAGGGGATTTCACAAGAAAACAAAAATATAAAGTGAGAAGAAAAGCTGACAAACACAAGAGTAGCATGAATTGGTGTACCCTTTCAGTAAGCCTAATGTGGGTCATGCTCTAGTGAAATCAGAGAGAGGGGGTGGTAGCGTTTGGGTCAGAAATAAATGCCTGAGTAGGAGAGAGATCAAACTATCAGCTTTGACTTATTTTAAAACCATTCGTTTAGGTTCCCCCCCCCCCAGTAATAAAGCTAATAAAGGAAACTAGAAAATGAAAATAAACAGCCCATTGTGCCATCATCTAAAGCCTCTACCGTGAATAGTCTGAGGCATTTGTTTCTTTTCAGTATTGTTTTCTATACTTTTGAATAACACAATTGACAACAGAATGTATATTCAATTTCATCGCCTTTTTGTTCACTGCACATTTTAACACAAGGCATTTCCCACATCAAGAACTCCTCACAAAGATGCTTTCAAATCGCTGCTTAATACTCTCTTGTAATGCCAGATGCTATCTGATCACTTCAATATTATTGATCATTTTGATAGTTTACCATGTTTTTCTTTTGTAGTTTAAGCTGCAGTGAATATTACTGTACATAAAGACTTTTTCTATTTTAGATTTCTATAAATTCAATTACTGACCCCAAAGTATGATCTGTTTTAAGTGATTTTTTTTTCATCAGATTATAAAGGTTATGTTGTTTTGCTGTAACGCTTTGGTTCTTTGACTGCTTTTCTTTTTTTGTTTTTTTGTTTTTTGGTGTGGTTTTTTTTTTGGTGGTTTGTTTTTGTTTTTGTTTTTTTTAGCTGAGCCATCCTACCACCAGGAATCAAACCAGCTACCCTGTTGCTCAGAGCTCAGACTCTTGAGCGAGCGAGCTCTTAACCAACTGAACCACTTGGCCAGCACTCCTGATGGCTTTTCTTTAGCTTATATGTAGGGAGGCCATTTTTGAGGTTCTATAATAGGAATTGTCCATGAATACATTGGTCATAGGCTGTTGGAGTTGGAAGGGATTTGATCTTCTTATTGAGCCACTCATTTCACAGATGGGGCCACAAAGACTGAGTGAGTCTGAGTGACTAACTGCCCAGTGTCACCCAGGACGTGAGTGTCTGATGCTGTGGTAGACTGGATCTCCTGATCCCCAGACCAGGACACCCCTTATCTTCTATTGACAGGGCATGGAAGGAAATATGAATTCCCAGAGGGTACATTTGTGGATGGGAAGGACATCTCAGGCAGGGGAGAAATCACATGGAGGTGAGAGTATGAAAAGCCTGCACAGTGATATTCTGACTGATGTGGCTGAGCCCAAGGCACTAAGTGATGTTACAGTGAGAAATGAGTCTACAAAGGCAGAGAATAAATCCTGCTTTTCCTAGACCTAAAGTTCATTAATTATATAATAGTTGCTAGTATTTATATAACACTTTAGAGTTTGAAAAGTGAGTAACATACATTATCTTACTTGACCCTCACCCCAGTCCTTTACAAACGGAAAATGAGAGAATGTTCTAAATGACTTATCCAAGATTACACAACAAGCAAACAGTGAGATTGGGACTTGAAATTCAAATTCCTTTCACCAGGTATACTGTTTCCCAATCCAGAGTCAAGGTCAATGGCAAAATTAGTAAGTAATTTGCACATAGGCTATGATATCAATATTTTTTTAGCATAGTTTACAGACCTGTGATGTTGCTCTGCTCACAGTGTCAATCTTGAAATAGAAAAGTCCATTATGCTCTGCATTAAGCTTTGTGATAGAATGTTTCAAAGGCTCCACCAGGTTTGGGCTGTCGACAGGTATTTCTGAGGGGCAGCCAAGGCAACCCCTGATAGGTGGTAGTCCAAAATCTTCCACTGAAAAGAATCAGATTTTAAGTCAGCACATGCAGTGAAGGAGCAGTCTAGCCTGGTACCTCTCCCGCACATGGTACAGCATCCATTTATAGAGGGCCACATGGTGGCACAAGGCTCAGTAGTGAGTGGGTGGAGGTGGCCTGTTTGACCTCCACTTTACAGCTTCTCCTCTTTTCCTCTCCTCAGAACCAAGTATGTATAGGGAAATCTTCAATTGGAAGGTGTTAGTTAATGACTCATTCAATATGTTGCACTTTTCCTAAGTTTTTGCATTTTTGATGGAAAGTATGAAAAGTCATGTTTAACTTAAAGGAATAACTCTCTAGTGCAAAAATTTGAAGTCCTATGATTCTGGTGAGCAGGCAGCTTCAGTAATGCTTCTCATTGTGCAATGTGTGCAACTATCTTCCAAGTATGAGAAAAGCCACCTCTTGGTGTAAGAAATACTTTACCATAAACTTATGCTATCTCCCTTCCCCTGCATTATAACATGCAGGAGAAAAATGTCTTTAATTGAAAGGATTTTATTTTGAGTGATTAAAAATGAGATACAGCTTCCCCAATTTACAACACCTGACTTAAGAACATCTTGTTCAAAAGGAAGACCAGATGAACATGTACCTGGAGGCCAGCTTTGTCCAGAGAACTTAAAATTTCCCTCCTGTCACCATATTCCCTTCTGGCCACTCACAGAGCAGTTTCCACTGCATCTGCTACAGCATAGCTGGGCAGAAATGGGGTACAGTGTTCTCAGTAAGGTCTGTTGGTCATATAGGCTTTGTGGCATATCTTGGCACCCAAAGCACAATTCCTATGAAAAGACCTAGCCAGTTGTCTGGGACCAACATGCACTGTTAGAGCACAAAATGTATTATTCCTTACCTGGATCAAGTTCACACTTCTGTGAGAAGGAAGCAATTCTTTCCTGAAGATCTATGTATGCATTATCTGTACATTTACCGGTATCCTAGTTTTTAAAAAGTATGTAAGTGCATAAATTAAAAACATTTTTAAGAACTTTTAAAGTAAACAACTAGTAAAATTAAATATAGGATGCTGACTTTGCATTGAAAACCAAACCAAACATTATCCAATTGCAAAAAAGAATAAGACACAATTAGGTAACATCATCAAAAACAACCCAAACATATATAGACAAACACACAGAAACATGAAATAAGATGACAAGAAAACCTAGTATAGGAACAATAGCCATATAAGGGAATGGGTAAAATTTTCTTTTAAAAAGGCAAACTTTCAGATTAAGTTAAAAACAAAATCAATGTATTATATATTTAAGAATAATATTTTATAATAAAAAAGATAAAGAAAGATTAAATATAATGGACATGCAAAGCTATATGAGGCAAATATAAACAAAAAAGGAGCTAAAGTATTATTAGTATTGGACAAAATAAAATTCACGTAACAAACAACTCATGAAGGTAGTAAGAAAGATAATTTTATTTTTATAAAAGATACAGTCTAGAAACATGGAAACAAATACACACAGCGGAAAAAAATATATGAATAGAAAAAGACAAAAATAATTGTGGGAAAATTTAATATACAACTATAAATCTAAGACAGGCCAAATGGATAAAAAAATAAGTAAGGCTGTAGATGACTTGAGTAACATAATAAAAATTTATTTAAATAGTATTTTCATATGATACATACACATAATTTAAAATATTTTATAAGTATGATGCAAATATTTTAAATTGCTTATACACTAGGTCACAAAGAAAGGCTCAATAAACTTTGCAAATCAAAAGCAATATGTCATATTATTTGACCTTAACACCAAAAAGAAAAAAATTCCTAGAAATTAATAACATAAGTTTAAACAAATAAACAAAAAACTAACTACTTACTTAGAAATCTAAACATGCTTGCCTAAATGGTTATGGTCTTTCCTGGATAAGGAAAATATAAAAAACAAAACAAGAAAAATGAGAATTTTATATACTGTTGCCAGAGCAGCATTTAGAGTTTAACTCATGGCTTTATATACTTTCGTAATTTAAAAGGAGAGGCAAGAAACAAAACAACCCCAAATCTAGGTGTTTATCCCAAGAAGTTAGAAAAACAATATAAATAGCCTTAAGCAAGACAAAAAGAAGGAAACAATAAAGATAAAGGCAAAATCAATGAATTAGAAAACAGAAAGTACTAGCATTAATACATAAATCCAAATGATCATTATTGGGAGAAGGGAAAAAAATAAACTCACAAAAAGGCAACATAGAAAAGGATACAGAGAAGTATAAAAATATGAGAATATTATGAAGAAGAGTATACTGTTTTAAACCCCAAAGAGGTAGATACTTTCCTGAAAAATTGTAAATAACAAACCCTGACTTAAAAACAAAAACAAAATTAGAATGGACCAATGACTGAAGAAATAGAGAATGCTATCATTACACTCAACTTCCATTCCACTTCTCATCTCAAAACAACTGGATGTTTTATAGGTGAATACATTTAAAAACTAAAGAACATATATTTCCATGCTATATAAACTGTTTCTGAATATAGAAAATAGTGGCAAACTAACTCAAAAATAGAAGGCAGCAGTGGGAAAAGGGAAAGACCAAATATGAGATGGATTGACTCCATAAAAGAAGTCAGAGGCATGAATCTACAGGTGCTCAGCAGGGCTGTAGAGGTCAGGACATTACGGACATCACTCATTTAGAGAGTTGCCAAGAGTCAGAGCTGACTCAATGGCAAGTAACACACACCCAACTCATTCTATAAAACTATAATCTGTATACCAAAACCTGAAAAAATAAAATGCACACACAAACACACATAAGTATAGATGTAGAATTCATAAATAAACTAGAAACAAAATCCAAATGCATATTTAAAGAATAATTAACACTAAACAAATAGAGCTTAGTTTAAGAATCTAGAGATTACTATTAGAAAAGTTGACAAAACAACATAACAAATTGAATTAGAAATATATAATATTATGATATTTCAATACATATTCTAAAGCATTTGCTAAATTAAATTCTAACGCCAGTTTCTTATTTAAAAGCAAACCAAAACAAACCTCTTTAAAAGCAGAAATGTAAGGACACTTCTTAAACATAACAGAATGTCTCCTTGGAACCCATAGCAAATGTACATAATAAAATTCTAGAAGCTTTCCCAATAAAATCAGGAATAAAACATAAATGTGTGATCACTGTTATTTAAAAAAATATCTCTGGAAGTTTGGGTAAATTCATTGAGACACAAAACAAAAAATAAGCATCAGAAAAGAGGAGATAAAAGTGTTACTTGCATAAGATATTATTATATACCAAGAACAATCAAAAGAATCAATGGAAAGGTGTTAGAGTTAATCAAAGACTTCAGTAAACTTGCTGGATATAGGTAAATGTTTCAAAATTGATACATTTATATATAACAATAGCTTATTAAAAAGAATAACATAAGAACTAATAGCAATAACCAAAACCAAAGAAACAAAAAAACCCCTCCAAACCTAGAAATAACTCAAGTGAGCAATGGTCCAGATATACATAAACAAAAGCACATAACGTTAGAAATTTAAAATAAAATGACTAAACAGAGATGTATACCAAGTTCTTGACTGAAAAGACTAAATATAGTACATTCACCCATTATCCTCAAATTAATTTAGAAATGTAATACAATTCCAATCTATGTGACAATGTAAGTTTATCTTACAAACTTATTGTAAGGTTGGTTTTGAAAATATAAACACTAGAATAATAAATCACAAATTTAAATTTACTATGAAGCTACAGCTGTTAAAACATGGTGGTACAAACGTAGAGAGCAGATTTTTCATAAGAAACTAGTATGGGATAAAGGTCACAAATTTATGTAGAGGGGAAGAATGTTGAGATATCTGGTTATCTTTAAAAAAAATCAATTTAGGTACCTCACAAGATACATTAAAATTGATTACAGATAGGTTCGAAAGCTATATTTAAAAATTGTGACCATAGGGCTGGCTGAGTGACTCAGTTGGTTAAGAGCTCACTCAAGACTGCGAGCTCTGAGCAACAGCAGTTCGATTCCCAGCCCGAGCTGAGCTGCCGCTGAGCTGCCAACATGCGGCAGGATGGCTCAGCTAAATAAAAAAAATTAAAAAAAAAATAGTAACCGTGGACTAACTAGGAAAAAAAAAAAGGTGACTGCTGAGATAATGATGGTAGAATTCAAAAGGAAAATATTGGTAGATTTGGTCACCAACAAACAAAAACTAATATTTGTAAGTCAGAAATACCATAATGAAAACTAAAAATTAAACAACTGAAAAAAATATGACAAATCACTGATGTCTTTAATATACAAATACTATTTTCCAAACCGTTAAGATTTAGCCCAAAGAGAAATGGGCAAAGGATATAGAAGACAATTCATAAATTCAATCCATAAATTTCTAACAAACATATGAAAATGTAGTGGTTAAATAAATGCATATTAACTACATTGTTGATTGAGAAAATGAAAACTAAAAATGTTTTTATCTATGAAATTAGCTATGTTTTTAAAAATAATACTGAATTATATCAAGGGTATACATTGCTGATCGAATGTAAATCGGTGCATTTGACAACAGCCAACCTACATATCAAGAGTTTTAAGAGCTTTTATATAATTTTATACTATGTGTAAAGCTGCGACTTTATTCTGAGGAAAATATACCAAGTACAGAAATAGCTTTATTCTCAAAAACGTTTGGTGAGTTATTAATTATAATAAAAAGTGGAAACAATCTAAATGTCTAAATATTTCAGAAAATAATCTATGGTATCTTTATTAGGATATTATACAGTTATTTAAAAGCAAGTTTATCAAGGGTTTTAATGACATGAAAATTCTTAGGTGAAAATGCAGGGGTGGCCAGTTAGCTCAGTTGATTAGAGCACAGTGCTCATAACACCAAGGTTGCCAGTTCTATCCCCACATGGGCCACTGAGTTGCGCCCTCAACAACTAGATTGAAACAACTACTTGACTTTGAGCTGATGGGTTCTGGAAAAACACACTGTTCCGCAGTAAAATTTTTTAAAAAAGAAAGAAAAATAAGAAGAAAATGCAGCATGTAAAATAATTACAATTATTAAAAGACAAAAAAATCACCCCCCCCACCCCCCGAAAAAAAAGACACGAGGGAAATACACTAAAGTATTTTGGGGTATTTGGTTCAATATTATTTTTTTCTATGTTTCTACATTGCCTTGAAGTTTTCTATAAATTTCTATTTCTGATAAGAGAACACATATATAATAAATGTCATAGTTTTTAAAGATACAGGGAACACCACACTTATAATACCCTAGTTTTAGATAGGGAGAAGGATGCTGGAAGTAGCCGAGAGGATCTCAATTGTATCAACATATTTGATTCACCTGAGAAGTTTTTAGATCATTCTGACTCCAGGTTCCCACCCCACATCAATTAAATCAGAATGTCTTAGGGAATGGCCTGGGAATAGGTATTTTTTAAAGCTGGCCAACTGATTCTAATGTACGCCATGGCCTGAGAACTACTTACGAAACCTTTTTTTTTTTTAAGTTTTTTTAAAAATTCTTTTTTAAAGAAAATTTATTGGGGAACAGTGTGTTTTTCCAGGACCCATCAGCCCCAAGTAAAGTAGTTGTTTCAAGCTAGTTGTGGAGGGCACAGCTCTGCTGCCCATGTGGGAATTGAACTGGTAACCTTGGTGTTATGAGTCTGTGCCTAATCACCTGAGCTAACTGGCTGTCCCTGAAATCTCTTAAATCAGTGCTTTTTCAACCATAATGAATCAACTGAGAATCTTGTTAAGATGCAGATTTAGCAGGTGCAAGGTATAATTCAAGATTCTGCTTTTCTAACAAGCTCCCTGGTAATTGATGCTGATGTTGCTCGTCCAGGGACCAAACTTTGAATAGCAAGGCCTTAGATCTTACCAATTGTGGGCAAAATAGTTCATTTATATTTCACTTCCTTTAATTATTGTAACAAACTCTGTGAGTTAGGTGCTATTATCTTTCACTAATTTACAAATGAGGAAATGGAGGTTCAGAGAAGTTATACCAGATATTTGATTGGCTTTGTGACTCCGCTAGCCCTTGCATCTCTCTGTGTTGAAAAGAGAAAACTAAATTGAGTCCTTACAAACAGATGCAGAAGGATTAATGCTAGATAACATTTAGGCCTATATAATCTCAAATGGCTAACTAAACATAAAAAACAGAAGGTGTTAATAGATGTTTAAAAGGCCAGACTTGATTCAAACTGACAAAGTTAAATAGTAGCTAGAGCATATGTTTTTAGAGGGTTCCCCCTCTCTTTTTACTCTTTTTTTTTTATTATGGTAAAATATTTATAACATAAAATTTGTCATTTTAACCATTTTTAAGTGTATAACTCAGTGGCATTAATTACATTCACAGTGTTGTACAACCATCACCACTATCTATTTCCAATAGTTTATTACCCCAAGCCCAAATGCTGTACTCATTAAGCAATAACCCCCCATTTTCCCTCCTCCCAGCTCCTGGTAAACTCTAATCTACTTTTGTCTCTATAAATTTCCATATGTTAGATATTTCACATAAGTAGGATCATATCATATTTGTCTTTTTGTGTTTGGCTTATTTTTCTTAACGTTTTCAAGGTTTACCCATGATATAGCATGTGTCAGGACTTCATTTCTTTCAATAGCTAAAGAATATTTCATTGTTTTATATACACATGACATTTTGTTTATCCATTCATTTGTTCATGGACATTTTGGTTGTTTCCACTTTTTGGCTATTGTGAATAGTGCTTCAGTGAATACCAGCATGTAAGTATCCGTTTGAGTCTGTTTTCATTTCTTTTGGGTATATACCTAGGATTCCAAATGGTGGGTCATATGGTTTAACTTTTGGAAGAACTACCAAACTGTTTTCCACAGTGGCTGAACCATTTTACATGCCCATCAACACAAAATCCTACGAACTTTATAATTCGATTTTTGCCTACTTACACCATTGAGAAGGGACTTGCAGTCTGGAGTCAAGAACAGAAAATTCTCCTTGGAACAGTTAGTTTGCACAATTGTATAAGTAATTTCATAGTTCCATCCAGCCACCACCTGAAACAATTTTGAATTGAATATTTAAAGGGCAGTCTAAACGTTATTCACAGTGTTATGTGGACCTTAGTATACTGCCTGGCATAGCATAAATGCTCAGAGATATAAACTATTATTACTAGGCAAAAGTCATGACTGAATAAATATTAAGCACTTTATGACTCTCACACCCCTCAACACACACACACACACACACACACACACACACACACACACACACACACCTACACATCTGAAAACGAAAAGCAATATATAGATGGAGTTACTGTATTTCCTTAAGTAAGACCTAGCAATATTTCTTCTGCCAGGCAGCATAAAAGAATGTTCTACTGAATTTTGTGAACTATAAATGATGCTCTTCTAGATGGTTAAAGAAAACTTTGGAGCTAGAGTGGCCTTTAATGATAGGTTCTCAGGTTCCCAGACTGTCAGGTAATAAGACTTCTCTACTTTATCCTGGGCTAGTCTCACCCTGATTGCTGGATATGGACATAATTCAGTAGACTATGCATCTTGCATGAAAGCAAGTCGGAAGATTTATTAAAAGCTAGGAATGTTACTGACCAAAGTGAGCCGCTCATATTTGAGACTGAAATACAAGGGACCCAGTCAACTGTCAGTAAAGACTTGGTAAACTGAAGCAATGAAAAGACCAGATTTACAAGTACTTACTTTTTAAAAATGATGATATGGAAACTATAATTTAGAGGGTGCGCAGAAAGCTGTGCTAACTTTTTAAGGTACAATTTAATATCTTGGAGCCATGTTTGACTCATGATAGCTGGGGATGCTACAGTTTTCTTAAAACCTTAAGGCCAGAAGGTGTCTTTCATTTCACCATCTTTAAGAAGAACATGTAATGCCGACTCCCCATTCATTAAAACCAATCTCAAATGAAAGGATCTGATTAGACACCCATTTCCCCTTTACATATTGCAGTATCCAAACCACTTTGACTAAAGAGAAAGCTCTTTGCCTCCTGTGCTAGTCAGATGAGAACATAAAATAACTCCCTCACCACCAGTTGTGGAATCATCTGATTTCCTTCAGCCAATGTTTATTTTAGGTAATGAGACCCTAAATATAAAGATCCAACAAATTTTATCAATACTGTGTGAAATGAAAAATTAAAGAACAAACCTGTCTCTGGGCCATTTTTACTTCTTTAAGAGAAAAGAGGTGGGAATGATCAGTGTTGTTGTTAAAATGTTGAATGGCATGTTTCAGAACGGGTGCCAAATCAGGGCTGGCAGTCGATATGGGGTACACGCAGCCAAGACAGTTATACTTGGATGTCAGCACAGGGCCCTCGGCTGGACAAAGAAGGAACAGGCAAAAAGGATAGAGTTAATGAGCGAAATCCACATTCAGATACATTGCCCTGAATAAGTAAGATAATTTCAAAGGCCCTGGTAACACACACTTTCCAGTAAATCCCAGAATGCATTAGGAAAAGAGAACACAAAACTGCATTTCAGTCAGAAGAAAAAAAAAACCCCTATCATTCACTAAGGAACATCTCACACAAATGCTATTGTGCATAATTATTTTAAATTTATTTAAAAGTCATTTTAAATTATAGAAGTCATACATAGTTTATTTGTATTATAATAATAAACATCTCTTATGAATAAGTAAAACATTATAGGTATATTACTATTTATTTTTCATTGTTAATTAAAGCTCTTTGAAGCCTGGTATCAAACGTTTTATATCAATTCAATCCAACAAACATGTATTTTGCACCTGCTGAAATATGCCAGGCACTGAGCTAGACTACGTAGATATGTTAGTTTGTTAGTAATGGTCACTGCCATGTAGGAGTTTGGCAGTGTTGAGTGGGAGAGACAAAACTGTAGATGGATCACTTCAATATAATTCTGTTAAGAGCTCAGAAAGGTAGGAGCCCAGAGTGAGCTCAAGACTTTTCTGAGGAGAAGAGGCCTGAGTCGGGAAGGGTGAAGATCAGTCAAGGTCTACCAGGCAACAGAGGTATGAGGCCTGAGAAGAAGAACAAATGGTTCCCAAGAAAGCAGGATGAGTCAGGGGCAGTGGTGTGGGATGTAAAATGTATAAATGTATACACATTTATATGTATACACGTAAAATGTATACACATTTTACGAGGGCTTAACGCAGGAGGCAGGGTGGAGTGACTGAAGTCTGAACAGTTCATATAGAGAGTCTTGCCATTGAGTCTGGGATGCTCTCTGGAGGCTAAGGGTTGCTAACTGTATTACAAGGGTCACGGGTTCCTTGGTAAACCTGATGAGAGCTATGGCACCTCCCCAGGAAAATGCTCAGACTCACAATGTTGTCCACATAATTTAAGGGTTTTCATAGACCCTCTGGAGTAAATTAAGAATGATCTGCTATAAGAATGAGGAGCCATTGATGGGGTTTTAATGAAACGATGTAAACTATTAAAACAGGTGTGAGTTTGTATTAACTTACCAAGTAATGTTTGTAGCAGATAACCCTAACCTGCTGCTCAGTAGAGGCACACACCAAAGTCCTGAAGGAGTCCTAGGCCCCTTCCCAAAGGGACTCACACTGCCCAAATGTGCAAGATCCAAACAGAATCAGGAGGCCAACAGTGTTCTGCAACACTACCCCTCAGTTGTCAGCAGGTCAACACAACTCCCTTTGCAACTGTCTCTTGGCTTTCACTCCATTAAGTATGTGTGCCAGGAAAAAGATCTACTGGATGAATATTCATAACTCCCCACCAACCGCCTCCTTAATAAGGTTGTGTTGTATCAGTGTAGTGGGCAAAGTTAAAAACCTGGAGGGGAATTACACGGGAAAGGTGAGAAAATTACTTATGGGAGAACAACAACAAAAAATAGATGACACAGGAGGTGAACGGGGAGATGGAGAAAAGACGGAAGGCCGGATTGCCTGACTTTAAGGGCAACCCTGACTGGGGTAAAATGAGAGCTGGAGCGGCAGCCTTTTGAGGGTGAGAGGAGGACGGAAATATGTAAATTTAGTTTTTCTGAGTGACAGACTGATTTTCCACTTTGCCCCAACATTTCCAGAGAGGTGTTTAAAAATTAAAATAAAGATTTTTAAATTTTGAATTCTGGCCAAAAGTGTTTTCAGATGAGGGATTGTGGAACTCATAGTAATTTCTGAAGATGTGGCAAAGAGCTTTTTCTCTCACAGAATATAAGTTCTGTGTTCTGGATAATGTGAAAATTTGCTTATGAGATAGAGTTCTTAAACTGAATAATAAAAAGCCATTCCAAAAAAAAATGTAATCACTTGTAATTTCTTTTGTGTTTTGGACTTTTTTTTTTTTTAACGCAACTTCTTGTAAGAGCTGAAACTCAAGAAATAGAGTTTCTGTGGGTTCCATATAGATAACTAAGACCAGAACAGAACAACTGCTACTCTGGTGAGGTTCAAGAATGTGGCTGAAGACGCTGTTCTGGAGTCTCAGGTACTAAAACCCCATCTTGCCAAAGGCCAGTCCTGGGATGACTTTTGTGATTGACATCACCTAGATGTGCCCATTCTTCCGTACCTGGCCCCTCTGCCACAAGAAGGAAGGAGCTAATAATAGTGGTTAGATCTGTTCATAAGTTGTTCCGTACTTTCAGGGTCAACTATACCAACTCTGCTAACTCCTAGCTGTGGGATCTTGGGCATGATACTTAATTAACTGCTGTGGGCCTCAGTTTCCTCATCCATAAAATGGGGCTATTAATACTTTCCTCATAAAATTGTTGTGAGGATTAAATAAGTTAATACATGTAAAGTGATTAGAACTGTGGCTGGCAATAAGTGCTCAATAAATGCCAGCTATTATTACTTTTATCCTGATTATCATTAATACATTATTATTAGTGTACCTCTAGCCATGTCATCTGGCTTCAGTCTACAACAACCCTGTGCAGTGGGCATTACTATGATCCTCTTTTATAGATAACAAAAAGGGAAGCCAGAAAGGTGAAGAGGTGTTGAAAGATTCCAGGACAGGGCAGACCTCAAAGCTTGTGCTTTTCTCAGTCGAGGATGCTGACTACAATTGAAGGCAGGGTTCACATCTTCTCGTCCTGTTGCAGGGCCCTTGTACACACACCTGCTACAGAGCTGCTCTCAGGAAGAGGCGGGATAGTGCTGAAGGGGTGATTGGCAGTAGCCTGGCCCCAACCTCAGGACCTGCCACTCCAGTCCCTAATCCCCCACCAAGACTGCAAATGGCATCTCTACTACTGTCCTCTGAAGGGAGTTTTTTCTAGGTTGTGCTAATGGCCCCCCACAGAGACATTTCATTTCCCCCAGAGCAGTGCATTAGGATCTATCTGCTACCTGGAGTGATCTGGCAGGTCTGGGTAGCAACAGAGAATTTCACATCCCCTTTCTTCCTCACCGTTGCTGTGCATTCTCCTGTGGCCTGAAAAGAAAAACAAAAACAAAAAACAACCAAAAAAACATTTATCTTAATCTTTCAAATGGGAAGTACATCTAATACCATTGAAATATAGCTTTCCTTTTTTTAAAAAACTTGTCAAGATTTTTTCTAATACAGTTTTGAGATACAAGAATGAATGTTTTCAGAGCCTAATTATTATTATTTATAAACCACTAATATTCAGGAGATGTCAGAGGAGAGGCAGTATAAATGGTGAGGTTTTAAAGTATGAGTTCTTTGTTCGGAGTCCTGGAGATACGTTTTTTTCACCAAAATGGACACAATGCCCTAGAACCAGCTTGCTGTAAACTCCCCTCTTGACTTACCTTTCAACTTCAGGGTTCAAACTGCACACAGGATGCCAGTGTTTTGACATAAAGAGGTGAATCCATGGACTGTGGAAAGAGTGGCTTGCTTCCTGATTCCTTCTGCAGTTTCCCTTAATTAAGGCCAAACAACCAGCTATGGGGTGGCACGCATATGTGAGGCATTTGGTTAAGATAGCCATTGTTATTAAAACAAGGGTCCTGGCATAATGTATCTCCTTTTATCTTCCAACAACCAGATGAGGTCAATTTTATCTCCCTTTTACAAGGGAGTGCACTGGATCAGAGTGGTCAGCCTGTTGGACGCAGAGCAGCGTTTGTACTTAGGCCTGGGCAATTGAAACATCCACCATCTTCCCTCACCAATCCTTGATCATGGCTCAAATATTGATTTGTTGTCTCTGGGGCTTGGCCCACATGTCCCAATCGGTCATTAAAACCCACTTCTCATGAGAGAGCTTTCTTCACATTTAACGGCTGGCCTCTCTATGCACTTTCTGTCTATGCAAGAACACAGGCATCAAGCATTTGACTTTTCTATACATTTGAGGGGTTATGTGCATCTCTCACAAACAGACTCAACAATATTCATCATCCCCGGCACTAGTAAAAAAAAATCTGGCAGGCTCAAGGAGAAAACTAGAGGCCCCAAACATCAACACACTTACAGCTTTCTCAGAGTCTGTGTAGTCACAATCCTGCCAGGTTTTGCCACTTTGAACAGGGCAGTCACCCTCCTTGATTTCGTACTTGACAGAGAAAAATACATCATTGTTCTCCTGAAAAAAAATAAAAGGGGACCAAAGATATGTAGTAAGTCACCCAACTAACTCAACAGCAAACCATTTGTGTGCATACAGTTATGAATATTTGATCTTGATTTAATTCAACAAGAACAAAACTTTTATTAAAAACACTGAAAGTTGTAAATACTTGGAAGAATGTTCATAATATATTTATAAATCTATACAGAGGGTGCCAAAAAATGCATACACATTTTAAGAAAGGAAAACTGTATCGAAATTGTAATACGCAATATATACTCATAACAAAAGATGAATACGAGTCACTTTTGACTTCTGCAATTATAAGAGGTGCTCAAAGTGGTTACCATCAGCATTCAGGCACTTCTGATTACTGCGAACTACTGCTTGAGCAGAGATAACATCTCTTAAAATGTGCATACATTTTTTTGGCACCCCCAGTATTTTTTTTTCCCTCGCTATTTTTTAAATTACGAATCAGTATCCATAGTATTAGCCCATTTTTGTAGAAACCAATTTATATGTATGATTTTTAAAAGTCTGGAAAGTTATGCAATGGAGCTGTTAAAATGGTTGTCTCCCAGTGGTAGGTAGGAGTATGGTTGTCTTTCCCTTCTTTAAATCAAATTCCTGAATTACTTCAGTATTTTTTTTAACAAACATAGTATATTACTTGTACAATTATATAAAACAAACAAGAGACCTTTTTCATTTTTGAAAATAATGTTAACAGGTATCTCTGGATGATGGGATTAGTTATGGGTAAATTTAGTTGTTTTTTTATTATTTTTTTTCACCTCCATTTTTAAAAATTAGTTTCAGGTGTACAAAACAATGCACTAGTTATCCTTTTCACCCCTCACAAAGTAACAATCCCCCTCCCCCAGTATTTCTATTTTATTTGCTTTGTTTTCTATTTCTTCTAGCATGTCATGAAATAATAAATAAAACTTATAAAGTGCAAAGATGCTGAGTTAGATGAGCTTTCAGATGCAAAATCCTGGCATAATTGGAGTAGCAAGGGACTTGAGAAATGATGTTGTCCAGCTCTTCACTTTGCAGGTGAGAGAAGGGAGGCCCCAAGTAGATGGGGCATAGCTTAGGCAGCCTCCCACCTTGGAAGGGCAAAGCCAGCCAGATGCCAGGTCTCCTGACTCCTGGAGCAGCACTCTGTCAGAGCCTGTGCGGGTCAGAGTATTTGCATCTGGGAGATGATGGAGTCAAACAAGATAGTCTCCGAGGTTCCTTCCAGGTCTCAGATTTTGATAAAGCAGTAGGTGGTAGTGGTATAGGTGATGCCCACATAGAAAAGTAAAGAGTGATTCTATGGACATTTTAGAGCAAAAAAACCACATTTGTGACCGATGTCAGCCAATGAAGACAACACCATAAAATGTTGCTGAGGGCACATGACTATACTAGTTTGTGAAACAGAATGGCTCAATTTTACTTTCAGAAAAAAAGAACATGTTCACTGGGCTTTTTTCTTTAACCTCATCATGTCAAATATCTGGATTTTTTTCTCTACTGAAGTAAACAATTGCTTAACTATCATGGAGACATAGTGAAATTTACTTAAACTATTGAAAGATTTATATTTGTTGGAATCACATGCCTTGTCAGGATTTGTCTTCAACCTGAGTGCATCAATCTGTGATTAAAAAATATTAAAGACCAACTAGAACATTGCTATTACCCTTAATGCATTCAGCTATATGGATCTTATGGTAGGTAGATATTTTTGTCTAATGCAGGAAAACCATGTTAATCTCATTTCTGAATTCTCCTCTTAGATGAACCTCCTCTCCCTCTATCCTAGCTTTATTGAGGTATAATTGATGAATAAAAATTGTATATATTTAAGGTGTACAGTATGGTGATTTGATATATATATACGTTATGAAATGATTACCCCAAATAAGCTAATTAACACATCATCACCTCACATAATTACATTTTTGTGTGTGTGGTGAGAACACTTAAGATCTAGCCTTTTAGCAAATTTCAAGAATACAATACAGTATTACTAACTCTAATCAGCATGCTGTACATTAGATCCCTAGGATCTATTCATCTTATAACTAAAAGCCTGTATTGTTTGGCCAACGCCTCCTCATTTCCCTCACTCCAGCCCCTGGTAACCACCATTCTACTTTCTCCTTCTGTAAGTTTGACTTTTTAAAATGCCACATATAAGTAAGATCATACAGTATTTTTTAGATGTACCCTCTTAAGCACCTCCTCCCCATTTGAGGTCTGGAGGTCTTTATATTTTAGTCTAAGGCTGGTCACACAGTAAATCCTCTTGCTGAGGCCTGACTGCGTTCCTGGATTCTCCCACTCTGCATTATTCCTTTCAAATGACCCTCCCTACTTTTCTTTTATTTCACCCTAGGATACAACTCCTCTGATCACCCAGCAAGCTGAACTTGGTGACCCCGAGGACTAGTCATACCCTGCCTTCCAACCCCAGGCCAGAGAGTGGTGTTGGTCTTTTCTATGAGCTATAAGTAAGCTTCTACCTTTTATTACAGTTCTTTGGTGATTGGGGTGTGTGTGTGAGGCCTGGGCTCCAAGTGATCGCACAAATCCCGAATGACCTCAAGGTTAAACACAGCTCACTCACCGTCTTGGTGACTTCTGTTATGCGGTATAATACAAACTGGTTGCCACTTTGCTTTCTATCATTATACATCTTCAGAGCTGTGTCCACAACCTTAAATACATCCTCATCATTGCAGTCAATTTCTTGCGAGCTGTACTCTTGGGTTAAAGTTGGTAGCAGCCTGGAGCAAAGGAAAAAGATGGCAATTAACTTCATGATTGAAGTTTTTCTCTGGGAGCTTCACCCAGAATTGAGAGCTAATTTGGATGCTGATTTTAATTCTCTCCAGCCTTTTATCTCCTCTGTCTCTCTCTCTCTGTCTTAGCACTCCAGGGCCCTGATTGGATCCCTGCTGCCATACACTATTTGCCCTGTTTGATAAGGACAAATGACTCCGCTGGATTACCCAAGTAGATTTCATTGGAAATTGGAACATTACAACACTGAGGTTGTTGACCTGCTTGTTTGCATTTGGCAGGCATGTGGGAGCACAGAGCACATTTCCAGGTGATTGCACAACTCTGCATAGCAAATCAGAGCAGAATCTCATAAAGGAGGAGAGAAAAAAACACCAACCACCTCTGCTGCTCCCTTTCCCAAAGCCATTTATGAAGGTCATTACATGTGACAGCAATGCAACAGTGTGCAGACACTTTTCTATAAAATTTCTTTGCATGATATCTAATTGCAGAGAAGCAGGCTGCTACCAATCCTACTGCATGCCTGGGGAGCCCATGCACAGGGATATTGTGAGTGCAGGGAGTCTCACACCAGGACATTGGCACAACTAAAAATAAAAGATGGGGGGCTGGCTGAGTGGCACATTGGTTAAGAGTCAGCTTGAGGCTCCAGCTCTGAGCAGCAGGGCCCCGGTTCGGATCCCACATGGGGGCCAGTGATGCTGCGCCCTCTACAGCTGAGATGGTGAACAGTGACTCAACCTGGAGCTGGTCTGCTGTGGGTCTCCGGTGATGGCGTGGGCTGCAGTGGGGCTGGCTGGCAGTGGGCGTGAGCTTTCGTGAGCCGCTGTGAGCAGCCACCCAATGGCCGGTGAGCGGCTGCCTCACCTGGGAAGAGCGCAATGATAATACCAACATGGGCCAGTGAAGCGACGTCCTCCACAACTAGACTGAAGAACAACAAAAACAAAAGGACAGCAACTTGGCTGTTCCCCTCCCCCAATTCCCCAATAAAACCTATAAAAATAAAAAATAAAATAAAATATGGGCATGCTATTTGGTTTCTGGCCAACCCAGTTCCTCTCCACTCGATTGCATTAGTTGTAGAAAGGAAAATGCTCCCCATGGTGGAGGAGACAAGGGAGAAGCATAAGAAGGGACGGGTTGAGTGAAGCTCTGCCTACTCTGTCCTTGCTTCTTATTTCTGGTGTTGTGGATATGGGGCCTTTCATTCACTAAGCCCAAGTGATCTTTCTGATAAAGTTAGACTATTCGGGGAGAGAAGATCTAAGGGTTAAAGATATGGGCGAGCCCTTAGTAGATGTTTGCCCCCTAGTCTTACCCTCTTCATCCCCAAAAGATGTTTGACTCCTTGGTTGTTGTTGAGAGGGTCTCTAGCTTGGCAATTTAGTCTCTCTAAGAGCCCCTGGAAAAGAGGGGTCAGTGTGGGCTGAATGGTGGCCTTGTTGCTCTCTGAGTGGCAGGAACAAGAACTTGGCAGCAAGTCTAATGCTGATTCTAATCTAGCTCTGCTACTTAATTGCTACGTGACACTGAGCAAGTCAGGGTCATATAGCCTTTCTGAGCCTCAGTTTCCTCATCTGGAAAAGTAAAAAAAAAATCGTACTATCTTAATGAGGTTTTTTTGAGGAGTAAATGAGATAATATAGGTGCAGAGCCTGGTAATTAGATCCTATAAATTATATCTAATATTAGAGAGAGAGGGTTAAGGATCCCTGACTTACTGAAGCAGTTTCAGGTGCATGATGATGGCAGAAGGTCGATTCTAATGTATTTGTGTGCATGTGTGTGTGTGTGTGTATGTGTATGTGGGTGTGGTGGGGGGGGATGTAGGAAAGAAAACTAAGGTGAAAGAGACCTAGGTAAGTTCTTAGGCTGGGAAGAAAGAGGGGCCTGTAATGATGGAGAAGCTGGAGGTGGGACAGACAGTGAGGCGGTCACTGATGGTGCACGGTCCAGGAGGAGTAGAAAGGAGCACAAGGCTGATCACAGTGGGGGTTTCAAGTGAAGGCTCAGGAGCAGGATGTGGCAGTGTATACAGGCAGTATAATAAACAGGAAAGAATGTGTTTTCGAAGGAGGCTGATGTGAGTTCTAATCCCAGCCCCACAACCCACTGACTGTAACAAACATGAAACATTCATACAGTTTTTAGCTATCGTATGACAAAAAAAAATCTAGAAAAGGGGCAATCAATGACATATTTCCTAAACCTCCAGCACAATGTAAACTCCCTAGAGTAGGGATTGTTTCTTAGCCCATTATCCACCTGCAGCAACTGCGTTTGTACATTATAAATGCATTTAATTGAAATGAATTGAGAACCTTCAATCCTATGTGTTCCAGGTAATATTTTCAGTAACTCAAGCAATGTTTGTGAAAGTATCAATTAGAAAACACTACTCAAATGCTTCTGTAAGTTATTAAGCTCTGTAATTTTTTGGTCTTCCTGGATTTCGCCTTTTCTCTGCTTTTTATCAAAGCAGCCAACCCAGTGTTCACCCCTCCATGAAGGAACACGATTCCGCAGGGCTGACATTCAGCAGGTGCCACCCTGGTTGTTCATGGCTGGCCACCGTCCTGACTGATGGCTGTATCTGCTCTGGCTGGTCGGTGCTTGTGCCATATTGGTCATTAAACATTTTGGGCATTGTCATGTGGCTCCAAGAAATGAAGTCTAGCTGTACTCCAAGGAGGAAAGGGAGTCACCATCACCATTTTTAGAGAAGGAAGATGAGGCCCAAAGAAGTTTCATTACTTTCTTAGGATCTCATAGACAGTAAATTGTAGCATAGCCAAAATATCTGGCTTTAGAGGATTGTCATGGTTTAGCAATGAGAAGCTGAGATTAGAATCCACATTAGCCTCCTCCAAAGTCACATTTTTTCCTGTTTGTTATACTGCCTGTATACACTGCCAAGTCCTGTTTTCCTCCAGTTTTATTGAGAAGTAATTCTCATACATCACTGTATAAGTTTAAGATGTACAGCATGATGCTTTGATTTATATATTTTGTGAAATGATTACCACACTAGGTTCAGTTAATGTTTAATTGTCTCATAGATAAAAGAAAAAAGAAAAAAACTTTTTCTTTGTGATGAGAACTCATAGGATCTACTTACTCTCTAACAACTTTCCTGTATAGTATACAGTGATATTAACGATAGTCACCATGTTGCACATTACATCCCTAGTACTTACTTATCTTAAAACTGAAAGTTTGTATCTTTGGATCACCTTCCTCCAAGCCCTGCTTCTGTGTCTTCACTGGAAAGCCCCACCGTGATCAGCCTTGTGCTCCTTTCTGCTCCTCCTGGACCGTGCACCGTCGGTCACTGCCTCACTGTCCCACCTCCAGCTTCTCCATCATTACAGGCCCCTCTTGCTTCCCAGCCTAAGAACTTACCCAAGTCTCTTTCACCCTTGTTTTTTTTCTTACTCACCCCCTCCCCCCATTAGAATCTACCGCTGCCATCACCACACACCTGAAACTGCTTCAGTAAGTCAGGGAGCGAGAATCTAAAGTCTTATTAGCTTGTGTCTAAATGCTTGAGTCTGATTTGGGAAGAAGGGAAAAGAAAGAGGATTCAAGTGTGGAAAAAGAATCCGCTGGCACCAAAGATGAATAATGACAACTTTCTGAGACTAGAGAGCCCCTAGGCTGGGAGATGATATGAGAAGAACAGAGGAGTCTGTGGGTCTGGAAGCAGAGGACACCTTTGCCCTGCTTTCTGGACATATAGCCTGGAAGGCAGCAAGATCCCAGGGAGAGAACAGCTATGGTATCTCTTGGCAGCCATGTCCATCAGTAGTCTTACAGAGACTCCTATATCCCCAGTTTGATATAGAAGTAGCAGATAAGCTAGACTCAAAGAGTGATGTGAACAGGGTAGTAAACATTTCTCAGATCTGGTGGATTGGTGATGAAGAGTCAGACTTCCTTCTCATGTCCACCACCCAAACACCTTGGCATTATGTAAGAGTCTCGGACTGTGGCACAACTTTGTGTGGAGAGCAGCAGGCTGGAGGAACTCCAAGAAAGACTGAGGCTAAGTTTCCTATTAGCCCAGTAGGATGGCAACCTGAAATAGGAATTAATGTGTTCTAAAAATAAAGTGATATTTCTGGTGCATCTGAATTTATGGTTTATTTCTGTAAACTTCTTTGCAAATTATAGCCCAAACTTCTTTTGCTTCATAATTAAATTTAGAACTTATTTTTTTTCCTGAAAATATATTTAGAGGACTACAAATAAGAAATAGGAGAGAATTTACATCACTTTTATAAGAATAATCCTTTACATGATAATACATATCTTCTTGGTATGCCCAGCTACAGCATAAGTACTAACGGAGGAAAGAGGCTAGAATTAAAGGAGTTAAGTCCAGGAAATAAAGAAATTCCAAGGATCAGAGATTTGCCTCAAGTGGTATATTGGTCAGTGGGAGAATTAACTTCCGACTTGTGTGACTAAGATCTCTCCTGGCTCTTCTCATGTCATCTTCTCCGCCACCCACAGTTTGTCCTAACCTTAATATGAACGTAAGGTTAAAACAACTTGTACTTTTGCATTTGTCATTAATAAAATAGCCATTTTATTAATGGTTCTAATTTAGAACATTATTCATTTTTCAAGTAACTCAGATTTTTCTTTTGGAAATGTATATGCAAAAAACTTCAAGATTTGTGAAAATTCACTCTTGAACGTCCCTGGACATGATTCAGAGGCTGATTGAGGGAAGGGCTGAATTTCTGGCTTTAGAGGATTATTGTGGTTTGGCAATGACAAGATGGGAAAATGGGCTTCAGGAAGAGGAAGAACTTCACCTTTCTTTAGTGGAGGGAGTCGGTAAACATATCCAATTTGTCTCCATTTGAAGGGAAAGTGTCTTTTACCTGAACCTCTTTCTTCTGAGTGCCTTGGTGGTGGGCCATGGCCCCAGCGATGGTGGTCTTGGGAATCTTGGCTATGGGGTGGTGGGTCACAGGGTCCCTGGTCATGGAAATCATGGCCATGGAGATGGTGTCTATGGGGATGGTGTCCATGGGGATGGTGCTCATGAGGACTGTGTCCATGGGGATGATGCTCATGAGGATTATGTCCATGGGGATGATGCTCATGAGGTCTGTGTCCATGGGGATGATGCTCATGAGGTCTGTGTCCATGGGGATGATGCTCATGAGGTCTATGTCCATGGGGATGATGCTCACTGGAACTATGATTATGAAGGGGTGCATGAGTGCAATTGGTACCAAAGTGGAGGTGGTGACATCTTGAAGGGGACAATAGTGGAGGAGCTCCTGATTGAAATTGTGGTTTGCCTGAGTGATTTTTGTCTTCTAGAGGAGGTGGGCATCCAAGTTTATGTGGCTTGTGAGGATGGTGGTAATCTCTGGATCTACTGGGCTTAAATGGGGGCTTGCCAGCAGGAGAATGCTCATGCCCACCAGAGTGGAGTAGATGGCCCAGATGCGGTCGTACATCACTGATGTTTCTGTATTCCTGGTGAAGGATATAGAAAAGTGAATACCATCATGTAACAAAAAGGAAAAGTTAGATGTTTAACTTGATTTAGACTAACGGCCCTCCTACTTTTGCATTCTACAAATCAATTTAATAAGTAGAACACCAAAAGAGCATTCTCAAATTTTTATCTAGCCAAGTTGACATTTAAAATACAAACAAAAACTATCATCTACCACCATCATTGTTTCACAAATAGGAGTCATATTTTGATAACACAAGAATCAGAAAGATAATCTCAGAGTAAAGGATGGTCCTTTAAATGAAAAAATGTTATAGCATGAACAAATTTTCATATTATTTTTATTTTTCTCATTTCAACATAAAGCGGTGAAATTATATTATAGGAGGATACTCATCAGTAGACCAATATTTGGAAAACTGGTGCCTTATCATTTAGATTCTCAATAGAGTTCTGAGGCTCTATGGTATAAGCATCTTCTTCCACCTTAAGGATGAGCACCTCACCTCTTCCCTCTCCTTGTTCAGATTTTAATTTTATTGAAAAATCTTTGCAGCCATGTTCATTGTGACAAACCTGCTCCCTCTTTTTGGGGGGTTTGGCACGTGGATGTTTGGATTATTTTCAGGTTTACTTTTTTTATAATGAAAGATACTGTGAAGAATATCTGCGTGTAGAACAAGGGTTTCTACACAGAGATATTCTTGTACTGTTTTACACCTTATTTTATATACATTTATATAATAAATTTGAGGCGAATTTATTCCATTTAGATTCTAGGCCTAATACTAAAACTAGGAATTATTAAGTCAGCACTGGAGTCCTGACTACGAGGGTCATTTTTAAATTCCTTAAAGGTTGATTAAGTTGGTCATGATTTTACTTTTCTGACAGGTCTTATCCCTTCCCAATTCTTAGAAAAAATTTCACACTTTTTGTGTCATACCAGCATTTGCGCTCCTTTCCTCAGGGACTATTCTCTGTATTTCTCCCGCATCCCCACCCCACCCCACCTCTCTCATCATCTCATCTCATCTCATCTCATCTCATCTCATCTCATCTCATCTCATCTCATCTCATCTCATCTCATCTCATCTCATCTCATCTCATCTCATC
>NW_017731364.1:4451946-4460828 GCF_001890085.2 Hipposideros armiger | reverse complement strand
TCCTTCTCTGCCCCTCCCCCGGCCCTCCCCAACACAGCCATAGAGCAAAATACACTATGTGTGTGAAAATATCACTTAGCCTGGCCCTACTCATGACTAAGCCTGCTTAGGAAACTCACCTTAAGGTTGAAGACTTCACAGTTTATCACAATATCTTTTGGACTTTCCATGTCAGAGGTTCCTACATCATAGGACAAATCTGCTTTGCAGAATCCAAAGACCTATAAAGAAGAGAGAAGCGTGTGTGCGCGCGCATGTGCAGGAGGTGTGGAGGTGCCCAGCTAGAGTTGTGAACTTCCAGATATTCTGGAAAACAAGGAGAGCTCTAGAAAAATCAGGGTACTATTATCAAATATCTCCACTAGTTATTTAACAATATTTCCTAGTCAGCACTTTGGGAAAAGTACAGTTTCCAAAGGCTTTCATTACAAGTTGCTGTGGTTCTCTTCCATGAGTGGTCACCAGCACTGGGCTTCCCCATGGGTGGTAGTGAAGAATAACATGTTGCTGATGTCTTGACTTAGGCTAACCTTTTGGCACTGAAGACCTGAGTTGCCTGTTTCTAGAGAGAGTGAAGGGTGGTGCAGAAGAAGCATTTGTACAACTTTAACCGGTTCCTTGGAGGGAAGCATTGGAAAGGAGGGAGCCGGTATAAAGTTTGCATGGACCTTGTCAAAGTGAATGTCTGCTGGCCCTACTCTAAGTACAAAGGCTACAACTGGCTGGCACCCCTATGCCCCAGAGGTTCTTAAATCCAGCTGTCAAAGTTAGACTAGGACAAGAAGAAAACTCTTTTTTAGAAAAGACTGTTAAGCATTGAGGTGCTGAGTACAGTTTTGGAGTCAGATCTGTGTTAATCCTGGCTTTATCATTTACTGATTGTGTGAGTTTAGGCAAGTTGCATAAAATTTCTGAAACTCATCCTTTGTCTGTACAATGGGTACAATACTATCTACCCACAGATTGTAAGAAGGCTTAATTAAATAGGATAATGCTACAAAACACTGAGCTCTGAGCTCCTCTTTTCCAGTTGCCATGTTTCTGCACTGGGTTTGCATTACCCACACCAAAATAGTTAAGAGTTTGTTGGGGATAGGAGTGGAGGAGGGAGGTGTCTTGTTTGGTAGCCACTAAGCAGGATTCTAGAACTACTTCAGGTTGAACAGCTGGATAAGGAATCACTGAATGCTACCTCTCTTCTGGCCCCAGAGAATGTGCTGTTAAGCTCCTGAAAAATCCCAGACTTGAGATCAGAAGGCCACCATTAAAATCCTGTGTCCCAACACTTTCTAGCTAAGTGCCCTTAGGTAGTAAGTGTCTAAACTCCAAAGCCCTTCTGTTGCAGGGAAATGGAAGCAGACACTTGTTTTCCTCAGTGGGGTTGTCACAGGGCTCCAACAAGACAGTATAGGTAGAGGTGTTTTGTTAACTGTGAGTTACCATACAAATACCGAGTATCATTAATAAGATCTTCCTGCAGATACATACATATCAATTTATAAAAGATTAGGGGGAAAATCCCACTGGACTGAGCATAGAAATGGATTCTAAACTCAGCTTCGTTCTGAACATTGGGCAAAACCTTTGCTGTGCTGATCCTGTTACCTTTCCATTTGTCAAATGGGGTCACTGTGAGGAGTAAATGAGATGAAGTGAATGAAACCACCCATGGGTGCAGGTTCTTGATACAATCTAATTTTCAGTTTTAGCTAAATCTTTAATCCTAAGGAGTTTAAATAACTCGGTGTTAAGTTTTGGTTTATGTCATGTATATTTATAAGATGATATTCTCACAATCCACGTAACTTCTCTGTGCCTCAATTTTCCCATGTGTAAACCAGGGATAAAAATCGTATCTAGTTCATAGGATGGCAGTGGGGGTAGCAGGTTAACATATGTGTAATGCACTTAGCAGGGTCCCTGGCACATAGTAAGTGGTCTCTGAATGTCACGTAGTATTTCACAGACATCTAGTATACTCACATGAGAATGCTTAGGAAAATGGTGACTGGAGCAGTTCCTCACAGAGAAGTCCACATAGTAACCGGTTCTTTCCCCTCCTCTCTAGAACAAATTGGATCAAAGCAGTTTTAGGAACATTAAAAAAAAAGGTGTGTGGGGGGCAGTAGATATCTACTATCCAAATATACTGTAAAGCACTTAGAGAATTCAAAATCACCAGTATGTGCCATTTTTCTTATGGTCTCTGCCTTTTAAAATGTATTACATAAGTGATAAGGTGAACACTATTTCATTGAAAAGTTTCAAATAATACAAAAATAATCAACATAGTATGAAAAATCACCCTTTCTGCACCCTAGTCTCTCCTTCTCAGAGGTACCACTACCATTCATTTGATGTATTTTTCTTTCTCACCTTTTTTCTAAATATGCTGTGCATATACACCTATATCTAATTATTTAATATAAAGGGGCTCATAGTCTAATTATTGTTCTGTAACCTGTTTTTTCTCCTAGGAATATATCTTGAAACTCTTTTCAATGCATACAGATCCAAAACATTCTTTTTAGTAATTACACTGTATTCATTCTATTGCTTGCATGCACCATAATCTATTTAACTTTGTGTTTTCAAAATGCAAGACAACCTCAACTAGCTGCTCTACAAGACCACTCTGGGTGGAAGGCACTATGGTCGCTGGACTGGGAGGAACTTTCTAGTTCCAGTCATACCACTGGGTGTGGTGATGTAGTTGCCCTGAGCCTCAGTTTTATGTATTATGTATTATGATGACAATACAAGATTAGGACCAGATGATTTTAATGACTCTAATATGCTCTTCTGTCTTTCCCTCTTTTTGGTTTGGGTTTTCCCTCACTCTCTTAGATGTTCATACTCTCTGCAACTCCAAAAAATGAAAATCTGCAAGACAGCAGTTCTGTGGTATCTACTGACTGTTTGTTGAGGCTGCAACAGGGGCCTCAATTTAAAAAGCAGCTGGCTGAGTGAGGCCTGTGGACAGAGTCAGTGCTGCTGAATTTTAGTATCTGCCAGGTCGGAACCTGGGCCCTCAGACTCTAGCTGGGCGTTAGTGGAGACTTACCACTCTTACAACTCTCTCCACTTGGTCCACTCTGAAAGAGGCAAAGTCATCATTCTTCCTTTTGTACTCCTCAAGGGCCTTGTCTGCTTGTTTTCTGTAGAGCTCAGTATCCTCAAAGAAATCGAAGAGTACGGGGCTGTCTTTAGTATTGGCCAGTGCAGAAGAGACTGGAGAGAGAAGATGGCAGTTTTGTGGTTACTGGGTTGGAAACAGCAACGTCAATGCTGGGGCTTAATACATTTAAGCACGGTGGCAAGAATAACAATAGCTCCCACTGTACAGATGGGCAAATTGATGATTGAAAGAGGCTAAGAAACTTGTTCCAGGTCAGCTCAGGCAATCAGCAGCAGAGCTCAACTTAAACCCAGATCCTTCTGTTGTGAGTGTATTCATGATGCTTCTCCATCATTCATAAAATGTTAATATTTTAGTAAACTCTTCCTATCTCCGCCAAGGAGGGAGAAGCATCATTAACATGAAGTTTTGCCCAGAGAAAGGATAAAATGCAGCTTAATCTTCCTTTAAGCAAACCTCCTGAAGGAGTTACTTGGCTGCTGAATTTTTTGTATATTGAATCATGTTGAGATTTGCAATTTTTGAAGGACTTCTGTGATAATTCTTTTTGAAAAAGTAAATTAAAAGATCATGGATTTTTGAGTCAATATTGGTGGGATAGGGTCATGTTCACTACATTTTGGCTGTGATCCTGAGGCCAAGTCATTGACCCTCTTTGACCTCAGTTATTTTACCTCTAAAATAGAAAGTATCATAACCTTTACTTCATAGCCTTGTTGTGAGATTAAATGAGGTGACATATGTATAACTGCTTTGTGAACTGTAGTGTTAATACATAACTTTTAGATGTGGAAGTCAATACTTACTGAGTGCTAAGTACTTTGCAAGTGTGCTACACAGACCATCCTATTTAATTCTAACAAAGACCAGAAGGGCTAATCCTATTATTATACTCTATATAATAATAGGTATATAGTTATACCTATTATTATATATCTGAGCATAGTTTGAGGATATCCTCAAATGAGGAAAGTTTAAAGAGAGTATGTAACTTGCCCTCAAGACCATGCAAATAGTAAGTGATGAGGTTGGGATTCAAACTCAGGCAAATCTGACCCCAGAACCCATGTTCTCTATAATAACGCTGTATTGCCTCACATAGATTTCTACTTTTATGTATTAAATTTCTTTAAAGGAAAGTGCACCAATAACAGGAGGAAACTCTCTCACTTCTCTTCTCAAAACAGTGAATAATAATCAAGTCCATGAGGGCAGGGACCATTTCTGATATGTACATCATAGTATTGTTCTATAAATACCACTGTATGATTGAATTCTATATTAATCTAGAATAAGTAGCTTTTTAACAGATTTCCATACCAGAACTTGTGGTGCAGTTAAAGTCATTCACTCTAAGATCCTGAGATTCATTCAAGCATGTCGTAGCAATTACCTTACATTGTCCAATCACCTGTAAGAAAGAGGAGTTTGTCATTGCATATTGCTTTCCTCAGGTTGAATGTGAAGAAACAAAACAGTGATGCAACATACTTCTACTATACATTTAAAATTTATTTGTGGTTTCTCTCAAAAAATCCTGTCTCAAAACCCATATTTTCTTAATCTGTTTCTCTGTGTTGGATGCTATAGGCATCCAAAGCCCTCATGATAACCAGAGAGAAACTGTTTAAATGGATCACGGCCATATCCCAAACATTTTCAAGGGGAAAAATTGCTGAAACTTCTAGGTATGTAAATGTCTTATTTTTTGGAACTGAAATATTAGACCTGTGCTTTTTCATCTTTGTGTTCTCCTGTGGCAGACAGCTTGGGATCTGAGTACCCATGTGCGATGTACAGAACAAAACCCTCTCTCTCATGATAATTGCAACTAATCCTTTTGGCCATTCCTGCTAATGGGACCAGTCTTTATAGCACACAATTACAAGTTCCTAGTTTCCTAGACCCATAGACTATCAGGTCCAGAAATGACCTTAGAGTCCATCTACTCCAAACCCCTCCTCTTATTTTATAGCTGAGGATATATGGAAGTGTAATGACAGCAATTTGCCCAAGATCTCACAGTTGGTCATGTTATCCCATGGGATCACAGCCCCACTGACTTATCTTAAACTGGGTTCCCAGGTATGTCTCTCAAGAGACTATTACTCAAGGTCAATATAATCTTTATGAGTCAAAAGGTAGAAGCTGCTCTTACTCTTTTGCTGTGTTAGTATAGGCATATAGCTACCCTAAATAAGCAGAGTAGACAGAAGTCAAGAATGCAAAGAAGAGGAAGATGGTAGCATGTTTACTTACTATACCAGATGGACGTCTAGAAACAGCTGGCTCACAGTCATCCCAGTATTTCCTGGATTGGACTGGGCAGTCGGATTCTTTCACATCTAAGACTAAATAATAGACAGACGCAAATTCCTGAGGAATTCCAAGAAAGCAACAGGTGAGTTGTATGTGAGAGCAATTAAATAAAAGCAATCTCTTTATTTCTTAAACAGAATTCCTGCTCCTTTCCAAATCATTGCCAATGATGTCTACCTTTTTGTCACTTGATCTATTTATTTGAATAAATAGCTTCAAAGAGTTACTACCAAATGTTCTTTTTAACTGGTCATGATGTTGCTTCTGCCCATGAACTTTAAAAAGCAATCACTTAATAGCAATGTTGGTTTGGGTGGAGGTGTTGAAGGTATAAGCCTAGAATTATAATGATGACTGCCACATCATGAGCTCCAATCTATACAGGCAGTTATGTCTTCTCACCCAGCTTTATTCCTGAACTTGGATTTCTTGCCTTGATTTCAACTTGCCCAAAGCTAAAACCACTCCCTTCTCTTGCAAACCAGCTCCCTCTCTCAACTTCCATTGTCTTTTGTCAGTGGCACCATTATTTATTGCCTTAGTCTTTGGCTTAAAAAAAGAAATGTGACATCAACTTTGATTTCTTCCTTTGTTTTTGCTATCCAGTAATCAGCCCTTGAATGGTCTTTCTTTTACTTATTCTCCATTGCCTTAAATCCCACTGCCTGAGTGTGATCCTCATTTCCTCATTCCTGAACTCACAAAATAGCTTTCTAGTTCATATCCCTGTCACGTGCATCCATCTCCCCAAGCACACTCTGTCCCCTTCCCACCCACCCACTATTTATCCAACACTCAGAGGTAGCACTGTGCCAACTCAGCCTATGTCCTACAATGTGGCAGAGAGCCTGGAATAGGACTAATGGTCACTAAATTGCTCGTTGAATCCTAAATTTCTACACTCTTGTTCTCTGCAGCCTGTACTGCCTCCATCTCTAATACTTTAACAAGTATAAATTTCTCTGCTTGTCCCCTGTGGTGCTTCATGGTCTGGCCTCACTAATTTTAGTGGTTTCATCAAAGGAAGGTTATTTTGGGAGGTTGGAGAGGGAAGTCTCTCTCCATAATCTCTATCATTAACCCTCAAATCCAATCCAAATAAGCATATACTGTAACTGAAGACAGTAAGCTTGCTTTGCTTCAAGATAGGGCTACATTCTTTCTTCCAAACTGATGGCTACTCCAAAGCCCACACAGAACTTCTGGAATACCCCTGCTTATGTTTCATTACTCCCTAACACCTTCCTTCCTGATTCCCTAACCACATAGAGGTGGTATGCCTAGAATTCTCCTGGAATGCCATCTTCCTATTCAAATTCTGCTTATTCTTTAGGACCCAAATGAAGCCTTCTCCCATCCAATCTTAATAGAACTCCTTTCATTAATTTGCCTATGTGTGCATCTGAGCTGATTATTATTTCATTGAGGGCAAGGCCCACAGTTTATTCTAATTTTTCTCTTACAGTAATTAGCATTTGATTGGCCTTAGCATCCATGCTTATAAATACTTACAGACCAATTCATAGTTAAGAATATACTAATAAAAAAAGTTAGCTTGAAAGAAAAAAACAACAGTCTAGAACAGCAGCAGAAACTAAACAGAAAACCCGGACTAAAGCCATTCCATTGTGCAAAACAGTAGTCTTAGGGGTGACAGTCACACTTGCCCCTGGCGCACGGTTTCCCGTCTCAAGTCTGCCATTGGCAATTCCTCACCACTTTGTCCAAGTGGGCATCAGCGACCCGCAGCAACTGGAAAAGGTAGCCACTCCGACGTCCTTTATTGATCAGATCTAGAGCTTTTCCAGCCAGGGATTCAGTAGCATTGCAATCTGTGGGACTCAAAGCACAGGAACACCGCAGCATGATCAAAATGATCAAAAGTAGAGCTGCAGTGAATGCCTTCATTGTGTTAAAATGTGAAAACCATCCCTCACTATGGTATACCACAGCAGAGAATTTTATACAGTCTCTAAAACACACACACACATACACGCACGCATGCACGCACACACGCACACACGCTCTTTACACGCACCCTCCACACACCCACACACACTAATGATTAAACAAAGTTTTTATACATTTTTGTTGTGTAACTGGGGACGTTTACCTTGACCCCTGGTTAAAATGTCTGTGAACATGCTGTAAATGATTAATGGGTTCTGGGGACAGAAAGTTGAGACATGCCACTAGTGAGTAGGTGTAACTGTGAGCTGCACAAATCTGGATATTTCTAGTCGGTAGCAGATCCAAAGTGTGTTTTGACCATAAGCATTGGTGTGGGGGATGGAAATAAAGTAATTTCCCTCCACCTGTTGCCTGTCTCAGCCAGAAATTTCCACCATCAGTCCCCTCTTTGGATTATGGCACTAGAAGACCTCAATAAAATGTAGCTGCATTATTTAAGGGAGGAAACCTGTTAAAGGTTAACACCGTGAACGGAGCTGAGTTCAGGTAGAATAGAATGATTAAGAGGCTGTTGTTTTGGAGTCAGATCTGAATTTCAGCTCTGTTACTCTTTTATGAGTTACTCTTTTATGCTAGGTAAGCTATAAAATGTCCCTGATTCTCTCTGATTCTTAGTTTCTTCATTTATAAAATGGGGATTAATACCTCTTGGCAGGATTTCTGCAATACTTAATAAGAAAACATGTAAAATAACCACTATAATTCTTGGCACAAATTCAGGTGCTGAATAAAATCATGTTATTGATTATTATTATTTTTATTATGCCTCAGAAACAGTTAAAGTCACCCCCATATTATTCCAGTTCTCCGTGGCCCTTAAGTACGCCAAAGAGAATTGGTTCATGTGGAAGAGAACTGTGGCAAGGGTAGGAGTCAAGCCATTTGATGCCCATCCCAGAGAAGGGGATAGGAATGCACCAGTGTGGGAGGGGCTCAGCACTGGGGGACAGAGCTTGGATTAAGCTGATCCCACAGCCCTACCCTTCCAAAGAAACCAATATACATACCTGTATGGACCCTTCAAACCAGCAGCGCCTAGGAGGTTCAGAAAGGACCAGAGGGAATCAGCCCAGGTTCCCTTCCCACTACCAGTCATTTAAACAGCATCTCCCTCCCTGCTTGCTCTCTTCCCTGCGGTGAGTGTCTGCAAGGGTCAACGGCAATGGTTCTCAGCTTTGACTTCATAGTAGAATCACCTGAGGAGCTTTGAAAAATCCTTGTAGCCAGGCCTTCCCTCCAGAGCAATTAAACCAGGATCTCTGGAGGTGGACCCAGGTTCTGGTAGTTTTAAAACTCCCAGATGATTCCAATGTGCAGCCAAGGCTGAGAATGACTTGGGTTCTAGACAGAACTAAGGAGCTGAATGGATGGGAGAAGTGGATGGAGATAGTCTCAGAGACACAGAGGAAGAACTGAGGGTTGCTAGTAGGGAGGGGGTGGGGATGAAGGAGAA
>NW_017731364.1:4440306-4451666 GCF_001890085.2 Hipposideros armiger | reverse complement strand
TGGGGGGAGGGGGGTTGTTACTTTGTGAGGGTGAAAAGGGTAACTATTGCATTGTTCTGTACACCTGAAACTAACAATTAAAAAAAAAAAGAGTTGGGAGAGAGAGGGGATGGAGAAAGTACAGAAAAAGCAGAACTGACTTCCCAGAGTTACAGATTGGTTTAGCAAGTGCTAAAAGTGGAAGAAACACATTTTGAATCATGTTTAGAATTGAACTTTTAACATTAACAACACTACCTTTTAAATACCCAAATAGGACCACTCCACTGTAACTTAGAATGACAGAAATAGTATGGAAATTGGCCAAGGTGTTACTAAGGGCTGTAACTCAGGTGGGCAGGGGGCAAGCTATGGTTTAAAACAAAGACTATTTTATATTTCCATGAGTTGAGCTCCTTAATTAAGTCTTTCTATTATCATTATATTGGCCATACCCAATATGGAGAACCCTGGGCCAGCCAAATGCTGGTGGAGGGAAAAGGATGGGAATGGGGAAAGACACCGAGGATGAACATATGCTTCTCCTACAGTACTCTTTGCTGAGACGTAGCGGTAATCACCAGAACCATGGCTTCCCTTTCCTTCGCTTTGTTGAAATCTTAAATACAGACCCAATGCTAGTGATGCCATTCCAGCAGCTATGGGAGTTTCAGATGAGACATCTCAGGGAGCAGATTGAGGGTGCTAGGGGGCAACAGTCAGGAGGAGACAGAATGATGGTGAGTAGGAGAGACAGTCTGCCCTGGGGAGCTGTCTGATGATCTGGGAAGTGACATTTAGCTTTGGTGAAGCTTCTTACTGGCTTTGGGAATGTTTCCTGACAGTCCTGAGCCAGAGAATGGCCTCAGATGTGGAATGGAGAGGGGAGTGGTGACTTCTCACAAGATGGTTATTGGAGTTAGATAGAGTTTCACCTCCATGCACTCATTCTGGCATTTTGGTTCTTTCTCAGTGGCTTGGCTATAGTATCAGAAAAAGTCAGTTTAGAGAATTTTTATTCTTTAAAGCTTTTTTTCTCCCTCATAATAGAACATATGCTTTTTGCAAAAAATGTGGAAAATACAAAAAGTGTAAAGAAAAACTCACCTCTAATTCTGCTACCTGAGAAAAATCATTAACTATAATATATTTCTTCATGGACATTTTCCCATGTAAATATCTATAATATATCTGCTTTTACATTATTGGGATTATTCTGCTGTACATACAGGTAGTTTTTTCCCTCCACTGTGGTTGAGTATTTAGTTACAACCTCTGTTTTTGGGGGGTATTAATAAAAGCCATATAAGCTTTATAAATGTTGCTTTTGTTTTTTATAATAAAATTTTATTTTTTATTTGAGTTCTTTTTATACAATTTTTAAAAATCATAAACATGTACAAAATTTAAAAACTCACAATATTACAAAATATGTAAAATAAAAAAGAAATCTCTCTCCCTTATCCCTCATTTTCCAAACCCTTTCCCAAGGGGAAAACTTTGAACAAATTCTTGTTATATAGTTTAAATATTGTATTTTCCCTTGAGGTGATACTATGATAACTTCCCCAAATCATTAAATATTTCAGAAAGATTATTTTTCAAAGATTATATGATATTGTATATTACATATGTTTGTAATATATTAATATTCCCCTATGTTTTAGCCACATATGTTGTTTCCAATTATTTGTTATTACAAATACTGCTACAATGGACATCCTTGTAAATTTCTGATTTTGGGGGGAATGACTGGATCAGTTGACAGAATTTTATAACAGTCAGCTTTTTGTAATTGAAGGCACTTTTTTAAATAAAGAAGATTCCCATTTACTCCCTGTTCACTCTCCCACACTTACAGCCTCCTCCACTATCAATATTCACAGCAGAGTGGTACATGTATTATAATCAATGAATCTACATTGACACATCATTATCACCCAAAGACCATAGTTCATGTTAGGGTTCACTCTTAGTGTCGTATATTCTTTAGATTTGGACAAATGTATAATGACCTGTATCCACCATTAGAGTATCATACAGAATAGTTTCACTGCCCTAAAATACTGTGCTCTGCCTATTCATTGCTCCCCCCAACCCTTGGCACCCACTGAATCTTTTTACTCTTTCTGCGGTTTTGCCTTTTCTAGAATGTCATAGAACTGGAGTCATAAAATATGTAGGCTTTTCAGATTGGTTTCTTTCATTTAATTATATGCATCTAAGGCTCCTTCATGTCTTTTCATGGCTTGATAGTTCATTTCTTGTTAGTGTTAAATAGTATTCCATTGTATGTACTACAGTTTATCCATTCAACTACTGAAAGGCATCTTGGTTGCTTCCAAATTTTGGCAATTATAAGTAGAGCTGCTATAAACATCCATGTGCAAGTTTTTAATGTGGATATAAGTTTTCAACTCACGTGGGTAAATACTAAGGAGTACAATTGCTGGATATTAGGGTAAGTGTATGTTTAGTTTTGTAAGAGACTGCCAAACTGTCTTCCAAAGTGGCTGTATCATTTTGCATTTCCAACAGCAATGAATAAGACTTCCTGTTGCTCCACATTCTTGCAGCATTTCACGATGTTGGTATTCTCGATTTTGACCATTCTGATAGGTGTGTAGTGGTATCTCATTATTGTTTTAATTTTTGGTTCCCTAATAACATATAATGTGGACTACCTTTTCATATGCTTATTTTCCATTTTATATCTTTTTTTGTGAGGTGTCTTCTGAAATCTTTTGCCCATTTTTTATAGGGTTGTTCATTTTTTTATTGTTGAAGAAGTTACTTTTAAAGATTCATCAATGAGAACTCTTAATACCACACAACTTGAAATGCCCAATTCTTGAAATTTCATCATAGAAGATTAATGTTAGCAATTTGCAAAGCACTGACTATTTGAATACAAGGGCCTCAAATGATTAATGATTGCAGCATTTTGAGACTATTGGCAAGACTACTGGATTAGCTTGCCTATATGGAATTTGCAGAGTAAGAAAAGAAGATCAAGAATCAAAAGCTAGAGAAACAGCATCTCAGGGATGAGTCCATGAGGAACCCGAATGCCTTAGGAGAAATTGCCAGAAGGGTAGGAGAAGAACCTGGAGGATATGGGACAACGTCTACTTGAGAAAGTTTGAAGAAAGAGCAAGAGTCAGCATTACCAGATGCTTGAAAAAGAGTAAGGGTGAATGACAATGCTTCCTTTGAATTTAATGAAGTCACCTCAGCAACTGCTTAGTCAAACCTTCTTTTCCTCCTGCATCCTCTATCTGTGTTGATGGTGCCCTTGTCTATCCAACAAGAAACACAAAGAGAAGGACACAAAGTCTAGGGTCCTTCCGCACCCTTTATTCAATATAGGAGGGTGTTATGGAACACCTTTAGGAAATCCCTACATGGGGTTGGCTGTGGTTTTCCTCTGTTTGGTCCAGGTTCATTCTTTGCCTTTCTCTGCCTGGCTTTGTCTCAGGAGGCTGACACCTGTGGATTGAGTAGCCCAGGCTCCCCTGCTGGCTAGCTTAATATTGGGTTCAAAGAGCCAATAAGAGGAGGAGACTGAAGGGAGGGAGGGAGAGGTCAGGGTGTTCATTCCCTGCTCCTTTCTGCTTCAACACTAGGTTCTGGCATTGGCTGATCCCTCCACCAGGGCAGCTCCTGCCATGTGGCCCCTCCTCCAACAGCTCCAGCTCCCCCTGGATTTGGGTAAGGCCACTCCTCCTCCAGCCATCTCAGGCCGAGTGGCAAAGGCTTCTTGCTATTTTCCAGGTGCTTCATCATCCTTTGTTCCCTTACTTAGCTTGGCCCACAAGTCTTCATTTCCTTCAGTAAAGTATTTTCAGTTGAACTATCTGAAACAGTATTGGACAGATGGAGGTAGATGGAAGAGATAATTGCTGATTCTTCCCAGGTTCAAGCACAGGCCACATGCAATTATCTCTTCCATCTACCCCCATTGCTAAGTAAATTTGTCAAATTTATCAAGTGAATTTTATCAAGTTCTGGGCTTGGAGACTATTCAGACAGGTAAGAAAAAAATCCACCTTAAGTTGAAGGCTGTGCAGACAATATCTGACCAATACTTGGTGTTAAATAATTATGGAATAAAGGGAGAGTGAAGCTCTGTGATGAATCCCTGTCTCTTGATAGCCTTCAATTTTCAACTCATTTTGATCAAAAGAATCACCAATATGCTCTTGCTCAGAAAAAGGAGGCATTCCCACGGATGGCAGGTCCTACAACAGAAACGCTTAGCTAACAGTCAGTAACCATTACAAAGGGGAGTTGGAAGACATGAGTGGCATCTATCCATGGAATGAGACTGTGGATAGTTTAGGAGGCATGCAACCCAGTGTACAAGTGAAGGGTTTAGTCTCATTTCCACTTCCCAACAACGTGATGAGACCAAGAAGAGTCAACAAGACACATTTTATTAGCCACTGTCTATGTTCAAACTCTCTGTCTCCTGCCCCCACCACTTCTCATGTACTTAGGGCACTGTATGACCATGGAATGGTCTACGTGATTCTCATGGTGGGAGAACAAGAGGGTTACCCATTTGGGCTGGTCCTGGGCATTCGGCAGAGTGATATTCTCCCTTGGGGAAAGGCAGGACCACCAGCTTCTCCTTCATAGGCCCCAGGAAGAGGAAGGGGACATCCAGGGTTTCTCCCTGGGGATTCGTGGTTAGATCCAGCTGTACAGGGAAGGCCTCAACAGGGACTTGTCCCGTGGAATCTTCAGGCTGTTCATCATCCAAGTCAGGGAGGTATTGGACAGATCCTTTTGTCAGAGCTTTGGAGGGGGAGTCAGTGGGGGTTGGGTTTTCCTGCTGTAGCTCTCCCACCTTGGGGAGTCTTGCAGGTTCCTGGTTAACAGCAGAGTTTTCAACTCCAAGGGTGGGAGCCTGAAATAAGAACACATTCAATAAAGGAATGTCCCCCAGGGAAATCCCTGCCATGACTGGTACCACACTAAGCTGTTCTGTGCCTTATAATAGGATGTTTCAGAGAGACAAGCTAGAAGGAAGGGCCTCTGGTTAAAGGGTTATAAAACACTATAGAGAAGGGCCAGGGAGCACCAAGACTGGTAGGAACTTTACTGCAAGTCTCACAAATTCAAAACTGAACAATGGCTCAGAGAGATTAAATGGCTTATTCAAAGTCCCCAGTGAGCTGTCTCCCTGCTCCTCATAGTGGCAGTAGCAGCTACCTTTTATCGATTGTTTCTTCAAGCCCAATACAACTCCCTTTATCCAGGTCTTTTCCCTTATTTCTCACAGGGATCTAAAGGAGGTAGGCATTGCACTCCCATTCATAGAAGAGGCAACCACAACTCAGACCAACTTGCCTATGGTCACACAGCTTGCAAGTATCAGAGCAGGACTGGAACGCAAGTGGCCTATCTCAACCACACTCTCAGCTATACCAGTCTGCTCAATAAATACTTCTGGAAAGGAACTGGATATTTTCATGGAAATGACTTCTCCCTATGGTTCAGTGTAAGGGTCTTTGGAAGACTTAATTTAATCTCAGAGGCCTGAGACACCCAAACTAGTAGGTCCCTGTTTCTGCAGGGGTATTACTGGGTCATCAGGAAAGTCATGATGTATTTTTCTATGTTTTTCAATGCAAAAATGCATCATGACTTTCCTGAGGACCCAAAATTTATTCTGCAGGACCACACTGGGACTAAAACAAAGAGTCACAGGACTTAACCACTATCCTGTGGGTGTGACCTCAGGGCAGCCTGAGTAAAGTGCTGATCATAGATCTTAGAAAATTAAAAGGAGAGAGTCAGGAAGGGACAGCTAAAATGTAGATAGTCTGCTCTTTTCTTCACAGGAAAACAATTAGATTGAAAAATACCTCTGATTCAAAGAAGTTACAAGTCACGGAGACAAACTTTTCTGTTCCTCTTCTACCCAGAGAGCCTTTACAAATACCAACAGGCTAAAAAAAAAGAGAGAAAATACATGTTATTTGAGTATTACAATTATCAGTGATCATAAATGGAAATCAACTTGCTTTCTGCTTGTGTAAACACACAGCCAATCAACAGTTTTAATCTACTACCCATGCGTAGGCCGGCTCTGAGCCAATTCTCTCTAGATTATCTCTATAAGCAATCATCTAAACAAGGCTAAACTGCCTCCAATGATGGGAAATTCAGGACTTCTTGAGGAACAAACTCTTTAGAAAATTCTTTATATTGAACAGAAATCTGTGTCTATAGAATGTCTATTTCTTGGCCTTACTTTTACCTTTAGGTTGGATTAGGAAACTTGCTTTCATCTCTCTTATAGCAGCAGCCCTTGAGGTATGTTCCATGTGAGTTGACTCTTCTCAGATGAAACCACTCAGCTCCTTCAACTTCTCTTTATTTAAAAATAAAATAACTGGGCCGGCCGAGTGGCTCAGTTGGTGAAGAGCTCGCTCAAAAGTTTGAGCTCTAAACAACAACAGTTCAAGTCCCAGCCCAAGCTGAGCAGCTGCTGAGCTGCCAACAGGTGACAGGATGGCTCAGCTAAAAAAATAAATAAAAATAAAATAACTTTGTTTTCTTATTACAAATGTGATAGTTATTTAGAATATGGACAAACAGAAAGAAAATAAAAAGACCTGTAATTCCATGAATGATACCTGTTTCCTGAAATAATTGTATTTCTTTTGTCCTAATCTTTTTTCCTGCCTATATGTTTTTCTTCTAGAAAAATAGGGTCATACTATTTTTATTTTATAAGTCTCTTTTGTCACTTAACAATACATTTTGAAAATCATTTTATGGCATTGAATGGTCTTCTACAATTTTTATAATGGCTACCTAATATTTCTCTGTGTTATTTAACAAGTTCTGTTTTGTTAGACACTAGATTAAATCTCATTTGTTTTGTTTAAACATTGTAGCGATATATTTTCATATATTAAAGAAGAGAAATTTTAGAGTCATGGAGTATGCACATTTTCAAGTACAACTAGAATTTTATAATAAAATGATGCCTTGATTTCAAAAGAATTTTAAGAATACAGTATTCACATAGAATTTACTAAAATATATGTAAAGAGATTGCCTGAATATAACTCTATCACCCATCTCCAGGCTATATGAAGAGAATATTAGAAAATCCTTAAAGTGTGAAAAATCCATTAATGTAGGGAGTCTTTGGGGAATGGTACTTCAGCCTTTCCCTCATCCTCTACATCACCAAATCATATAGGAAAAGGGCTCTAAGAGAACCTTCTGGAGAGACTGCAGGTACCTGTACCAAGTAGAACCAGGCCACTCTCACTCTGGCTAAAATTTGCTGAGCTACCATAATTCACAGGCCTTCATGGTGCTAAAACTAGACTGGGCCACAAAGAGAGAGTTTGAGGGCATGCTTCACGTGTGAACCCTAAAGATTAGGGACATATGAACTATGAAGATTGAGATCTGCTTCTCAGAGCATTCTAAGAACCGGATCTTGGAAAAAGCATCCTACTATGAGAAGGTAAGGAGAAAAGGCAGCAAAGGAAAGCCCATTTCAACTGTTTGGCGTAGTAAAAATGTGTGAGTTCCATGGGACAAGAAAGTGTCATAAGCAGTATTCTTTTGAAGGTACCCAACCAAGGGACTACCAGATATGGGGCATTTAATAGTAAACATCTGTAGGGCTGAATCTGAGAAGGGGTGGTTCCAAGGAGTCAGCTAGGGAATACACCATCTTACTAGGAAAAGACCTCTGGATGAACTCACACCTGTGTCACAGAAGACAACCAGCACTGGGGCCTGTCTCACAGAGGGCCAGTGTAGACCAAGAGAAAATTACAACTGCAAGTTCAGTTTTGTAAAAAGACTTTGTACTCTTTTCTCTAATTTTCTCATCCTTCTTGGAACTTGGAAGATCCAGAATTAAGCAAAAGATGGCAGGAGGGAGAGAAAGAATGAAAGAACAGACATCTCACATTAGGTCTTAAGCTCTAGGTCAGGCTTGGGAAAAGCTTTTGTATTGAATATGAGATAGAAGTTTTGACTCAGAATTGACTGAACAGATTTTTTTCTCATACCTGAAAGTGAATCTTAATTACCTAAGTGAAATTATTCCTCTTAATGAAAATAATGAGAAAGCTATGGGATCTGCCCAAGATGTAATCGTCAAGTGAGAAAGAGAGATTCCACAGAACAGGGTGAAGATGTTTTCCCAATTATTCCTTGAGAAAATTGAGACTTCAATTGACTAGTTACAAAAGGCTTTTGAGAGATACACTTTATATTCAAAGACATACATAGGTTGAAAGTAAAAAGATGGAAAAAATATACAAGGTAAACAGCAACCAAAGAGAGCTGGAATGGCTATACAAATATTAGACAAAATTGACTTTAAGACAAAAATTGTTACTAGAGATAAGGAAAACCATTTTATAATGATAAAAGTGTCAATTTATTTTATATATATATATCTCCTAACAACAGAGTCCAAAGTATATAAGCAAAAACTGACAGAATTCAAGGGAGACGTAAACAATTCAACAATAATAGTTGGAAATCGCACTTCAATAATGGATGTAACAATAAGGCAGAAGAGTAACAAAGAAAGAGAAGCATTGAACAACACTATAAACCATCTAAACCTGACAATTACTGAATGCTTCACTGAACAACAGCAGAATACACATTCTTCTCAGGTGTACATGAAACATTCTCCAGTATATACCTTATGTTAAAGCATAAAACAAGCTTCAGTAAATTTAACAATTGAGGTAATTTAAAGAACATTCTCCAACCACAATAAAATGATTTTAGATATGAGGAACAGACGAAAATTAGGGAATTTCACAAATATGTAGAAATTAAATAACATACTCCTAAATAACCAATTGGTCAAAAAAGATATCACAAGGAAAATTGGAAAATACTTTGAGATGAATGGAAACAGAAACACAATATACACAACTTGTGCAATGCAGCTAAAGCATTGCTTAGGAGGAAATGTGTTGATATAAATGCTTATGTTAAAAGAAAAAAGATTACAAATCAATAACCTAAATTTCACCTTAGGAAACTAGAAACAGAAGAGCAAACTAAGCCCAAACCAAGCAAAAGGAAGGCAAAAATAAAGAGTAGAAAGGAAATAAATAAACTAGATGATAAACAAAGAAAATGAAGAAAACTGAAAGTTGATTCCTTGAAAAATCAATAAAATTGATAAAGCTTTAGCTAGACTAACCAAGAAAAACATGACTCAATTTACTAAAATTGGAATTAAAGAGTGACCATCACTTCCAATCTTTCAGAAATGAAAAGGGAATACTATGAATAACTGTATGCCAGCAAATTAGATAACTTAGATGAAATGGATAGAGTCCTAGGAAGAAACAAATTACCAAAACTTATTCAAGAAAAAGTAGAAAATATGAATAGATCTATAACAAGAGATTGAATTATTAATCAAAAAAACTTCCCACAAAGAAAAGTCAAGGCCCAGATGACTTTATTGGTGAAGTCTACCAAACATTTAAAGAAGATAAACACCAACTCCCTCACAAACTCTTCCAAAATAAAATAGAAGAGAAAGGGAAATTTCCCAAATCATTGTATGAAGTCAATATTAAATTCATATGAAAATCAGGCAGAGATAATACAAGAAAACTATGGATCAATATCTCTTTGAATATAAATGAAAAATCTTGTAAAAATACTGGCAAACAGAATTCAGCAACATATAAAAAGTATTATAAACCATGATCAATTGGGATTTATCTCTAAAGTGCAAGATTATTTTAACATATAAAATCAATCAATGTTATATATAATACTAATAGGTTAAAGGAGAAAAAAAATCACATGATTATCTCATTAACACAGAAAAAGCATTTGGCTAAATCCAACACTGTTGCTTGATAAAAACACTTAACGAACTAACAATAAAAGGGAACTTTCTCAACTTGATAAAGGGCATCTATGAAAAACTTACAGTTAACATCATAGTAAATTATGAAATACTAAATGCTTTCCCCCTAAAATCAGGAATAAGATAAAGATATCTGCTCTCCCCAACTCTATTCAACATTGTACTGGAAGTTCTAGCCAAAGAAATTCAGCAAGAAAAAAAAAATTAAAGGAATGCAGACTGGAAAGGAAGAAGTACAATTATCTCTATTTGCAGATGGTATGATGTTGTATATAGGAAATCCTAAAGAATCTACTGGAAAACTATTAGAAATAATGAGTGAGTTCAGAAGTTTTCAGGATATGTGGTCAACATGAAAAAAAATCAATTGTATTTCTATATATTTGCAATGAACAACCCAAAAATAAAATTAAGAGGACAAATACATTATATTAGCATCAAAAAGAATAAAGTATTTAGGTATATAAATAAGTGAAAGTCTTGTACACTGAAAACTACAAAACATTGTTGAAAAATTTAAATAAGTTCTAAACAAATGAAAGACATCCCAATTCATGGATTGGAAAACTGAATATTGTTAAGATGACAATTGCTCTACAGAATCAATGCAATCCCTATCAAATTTCCAACTGCCTTTCTAAAATAGAAACTGATAAGCTGATTCTAAAATTATTATGAAAATGCAAGGGATCCAGAATACCCAAAACAACATTGAATAAGAACAAAATAGAAAGACTTGCACTCCCCAGTTTCAAAGTTTACTAAAATGCTACAGTATTCAAGATAGTGTGGTACTGGTTTAAGGAATGAAACATAGTTCAATGGAATAAAACTTAGAGTACAGAAATAAACCCTGCATTTATGATCAATTGATCTTCAAAAAGTATGCCAAGACAATTAAATGGGGAAAGAATAGTCTTTTCAACAAATAATGCTGGGACACCTAGATATCCACACACAAAAGAAAGAAGGTGAACCTCCGACCTCACATCATGTACAAAAATTAAGTCAAAATGGGTCCTAGACCTAAACATAAGAGCTAAAACTATAAACCTGTTAGAGGCAGTATGTGTAAATCTTAGTGATCTTGGATTAGGCAGTGATTTTTTAGGTATAACGCCAAAAGCACATTCAACAAAAGAAAAAACATGCAAATAAAACTACATCAAAATTAAAAACTTTGTGCTTTAAAGAACATCTTCAAGAATATGAATAGAAAACACAGAGAATGGAAGAAAATCAAATATATGATAAAAGGATTGTATCCAGAATATGTAAAGAACTTTTACAATTCAACAATAAAGAGATAAACTATCCAATTTTAAAATGGGCTAAGGATTTGAATAGACATTTCTTCAAAGAATATATTCAAATGGCCAATAAGGACATTACAAGATGGTCAACATCATTAGCCATGAGGAAAGTGCAAATAATAAGCAAAATTAAATACCACTTTATACCCAGTAAGATGGCTATAATAAAAAAA
>NW_017731364.1:4407910-4440274 GCF_001890085.2 Hipposideros armiger | reverse complement strand
ATATATATATATATATATATATATATATATATATATATATATATATATAAGATTTTATTGGGGAAATTGGAGAGGGGAATGGTGTTGGGGAATCAGGGAAGGGGAGCAGACAAGTTGCTGTCCTTTTGTTCTTCAGTCTAGTTGTGGAGAATGTCACCTCACTGGCCCGTGTTGGTATTATCATTGCGCTTTTCCCTGATGAGGCAGATCAGTCGCCGGCCTCTGGATGGCCACTCACGGCGGCTCTTGGCAGCTCACACCGGCTGCCAGCTGCTCACGCTGGCTGCCGGCCACACACAGTAGCTTATGGCAGCCCACTGCAGCAGGGGCTGCAGCCTATGCCATTGCCGGTGACTCATGGCAGCCCAGATCCAGGTTGAGTTGTTGTTCACCATCTTAGCTGTAGAGGGAGCAGCATCACTGGCCCTCATGTGGGATCCAAACCAGGGCCCTGCTACACAGAGCTGGCGTCCCAAGCCAGCTCTTAACCAACGCACCACTCAGCCGGCCTGCCCTCATATATTTTTGATGGGATTGTAAAACTGGTACAGTCACTTTGGAAAGCACTTTAGCAGGTAGTCAAAAGGTTAAACATAGAGTTCTCATATGACCCAGCAATCCCACTCCAAGGTATATATCCAAGAGAAATGAAAATATATGTGTACATAAAAATTTGTACACAGATGTTCATAACAGCATCATTCATAATAGTTCAAATGAGGAAGTAACCCAAATATTAATCAACCGATGAATGAACAATACATGGTAAATCCATGCAATGACATATTATTTGGCCATTAAAAGAAAATGAAGCACTGATACATGCTACAACATGGATAAATCTTGAAAACATTATGCTAAGTGAAAAACAGACTCAAAAGGCCACATAGTGTATGATTCTATTATATGAAATGTTCAGAAAAAGGCAAAGTCGTAGATATAGCAGGTAGATTAGCAGTTTCCAGGGGCTTGGGTGAGGGGGCAAGGCGAATGACTACTAATAAGTATGGGGTTTCTTTTGAGGCTAATGAAAATATTCTAAAATTAGATACTGGTGGTGGTGGTGGCACAACTCTGTGTATGTAAAAAAATGCCACTGAATTGTCTTCAAAAGGGTGAATTTTGGGCCGGCCGAGTGGCGCGTTGGTTAAGAGCTGGCTTGGGACGCCAGCTCTGAGCAGCAGAGCCCCAGTTCGGACCCCACATATGAGGGCCAGTGACACTGCCCTCTACAGCTAAGATGGTGAACAGCGGCTTGACCTGGAGCTGGGCTGCCGTGAGTTGCCGGCGATGGCATAGGCTGCAGTGGGGCTGCAGTGGGCTGCTGTAAAGCTACAGTGAGTGGCCAGCAGCCGGCGTGAGCTGCCAAGAGCAGCCATGAGCGACCGTCCAGTGGCGGGCGACCCATCTGCCTCAGCCGAGAAGAGCGCAATGATAATACCAACATGGGCCAGTGAAGTGACATCCTCAACGACTGAAGAATAAAAGGACAGCAACTTGTCTGTTCCCCTTCCCCCGATTCCCCAGTGCTGTTCCCCTCCCCCAATTCCCCAATAAAATCTTAAAAAAAAAAGGGTGAATTTTATGGTGTGTGAATTATATCTTAATAAAGCTATTATTATAAATAAGTAAATAAGGGGACAGAGGCTTTTGATGCATTTTGCCCAATCATGTTATAACACATTGTGCCAATTGGCATTCCTACCAGGTGTGTTTCAGATGGTTTCAAGGCATCCTTTTCATCTTGGATGCAGTCTTTGAGAGACATTCTGTTTGACTTTGTCCTTCTTAAAGAGTGGTCCAAGGAATACAACACTATGCTGTATTCCAAATGTAACTGGATTTGTTCAGATAAAAGCAGGACCATCACCAGCCACTGAGGAAATTTGTCTATATTTTATAGCCTCCTATGATCATTTTCTGCAAAGGCATAATGTTCCTGATGAAAATTGCACTTGCAATAAAATATTATTGCACCTGGGCCAGCACATCTCTAAATAATCAGTTGTTCCTTGAGGGGAAGAAAAGTGTCTCGTGCATTGCAACATCTCATATATAATTTACACTCAACAAATACATATAGATGATCTGTAAACACAAATCTTAAATTATGAAGTTATTCAGTGATACTCACCACAGAGTCAGAGGGCTGAAGTGCGCAGCCACTGATATGGGATTTGGTACATGGTGGCTCTTTGATTAGATAGTCCACAAAATAAGAAGGACCAAACACCCACTGGTATGAGACAAAAGTTAAAAACAAAAATCAGACTTCTCCATGTGGAGAAACGACTGGGATTTGGCAGCATTATATTTACAGAAACCATGTATACCCAGAGTCAGTGTTAATACAAGTTTCCTGTTATCCCTGTAATTCCCACCATGATCAAACCATGTATTATAATTTTGCTATTTAGAAAACACAATCAGCATGCCTTTCTTCCCTTCTTAATGATTTGAATGGGCTCTAAAAACCTTCCTTTGGGTGAGCTTATTTTTCCTCATGTAGATTTGTTTTTAGATTAGTTTTTCTTTATATGATGGATATCAACATAATTCAAATACAAATGAGCCTCCATTTCCTCTAACCTATAAAACTCCACATTCACTCCAGGCCTTAACATGGAGCAGAAGTCGACTTGCTAAATGGTCCATGGTCAATCAGATATGAGAATGTGGCAGTAAGAAGTGAATCTCAGTAGAATAACCCAAGGAGACCATGAGTTCATTTCTATTATTGCCTTAATTCCAATGAAGCAAAATGAAATCCCATAACTCTTGTGGAAATCTCATAGAATAACTCAAAAACCTAAATGTAACTGAATGTGCATCAGTCTACTAAAGTAGAGCGTGAAGAAAGGCTCTTGGGTTCTAATCAAAAGGAGTGCCTTAATATTCTCCTCTCAGTTTAGAATCGATAGCAACAGTCATGAGACACACTGTTAGTGTAAGTGGGTATTTCAGCCTCACCTGGCTAGAAGCCCTGGTGATTTTGAAGAGAGAATACTGCTTCGAGTTCTCGTTGTTGTATTTTCCAAGAGACTCAGTGGCAGCTTCCAGAACTCTGGGGTCTGACAAGTCAGTGGCAACGGGGCTGGGGCAGTCAGGGCACATATGGTGAATCTTTCTTCGAGAAACTGTTGGTGCCAAAGAGAGCAATTTAAAAATAAAACTTTTTAATTATTTTTAATCCTATAAATCATATGACCATAACAGAAGCAGAGATTGAAAAAAAAAAGATAATACTCAGTCTGCAAGGATGGAGTGGAAAAGGCATTACTGGAATGAAACTTGGCTGTCAGCAATGAGTTTTCTGCAATGAGCATGTATTATTTTCAGAATTTATGAGAAATCAAAGTGAGATTTTTTTTAATTGACATAAATTTATTTATGCTAGGAATTTTCTTCAAAAACACATAATATGTGTTTATATTTCCCAGTTAGTAGATCAATATCGTCCATCATCATTGCCTCTGTAAAGCAATTGAGTGTCTTAAAAGGTTGGGGTTTTATTGTTGTCATGATTTATTCACCATTTTGTTCCCAACACCTGAGATAATGTGTAATACCTGGTGAGTGCTTAGTAAATAATGGTTGAATGAATGAATGAATGGGTGAATGACATATGGCAGATGGAAGCACACCCTCTGTGGTTAGAAAATGCAGAAAAATGCAGTGAGCCAGAAAACAAACATTGGTCAAATCACTGTGTAACTGGGGGACTAACCACTCTAATGGTACAGCCAGAATTTCTGACTGGGAGGAGCAAAACTAGTGTGAAAATCAGGCTAGTCTGCAAGTTGCTTTTGCAGAGCAAACACATTGTTTTGATCAATTGTGTGTTTATTTGGGTGTTTTGGAATGTATTATGGTGGAGTTACGTCCATAGCTTGTCACTCCTGGTACCATCCCCAAGTGTTACTTCCTGACCTCCCATACCTCCAGTACCTATGGCTTCCATTTGAGTCCCAATCTGTTTTATTAGTTGTTGCTCTCTAATTTATTTAAATAAGTCTAACAACCAGGAAGCTCAAACTGTAGCTAATAAAATATTTGCTCTGTTGTCTTGTCCCTCAAACAAACCAGCAGCATTGTTATGACCTGGAGCTTGTTATGAATGCAGACTCACAGGCCCTGCCCCACACCTATGGAATCAGAATCTGCATTTGAACAAGACCCACCAGGGGAGTCACATGCACATAGTAGTTTGGCAAGTAGCCATCCTGTTTTCCCATGCCTTGGATGCTTGCTTTCCAAACTACCCAGGATGAATGCATGTGCATATTTGAATTGTCACTAGTTTCAGGCTCATTTTTAGTCAATTTACTCAGTTTATTCAACAGTATTATGGACTCCTTACACTTGATAGGAACTGGGGGAGGGTTGTAGCAGGAAGGAAGAAGGGATGAAATATTCTACATGAAATAAAATACAAGACTTCAAATTAAGGTAGTGCATGGTCTGTGCTCCATGAGTGGTTAGATTACAGTTCAATTGGAATGAAAACAGGACAACTTGTTCCTTTCCTGAATAGAAAACATTGGGGAAGAAGCAGCATTCGCAGTGGTCCTTAAAGAATGGATATGAGTCCCAAGGGCAGAGGGTATCAGGGGAGGGCCTCCTCAGGGGAGAGAAAGGCACAAGCAAGATGCAGAGATTGGAAAGTGCAATGTATATTCAGAAAATATACAGGCATCCAGTTGAACGAAGTGCAGAGTTGGTGTAGTCGGGGAAGTAAAGGCAGAGATAGCTAGAAAGGGGGCCTGGGGACCCGTGTAGAGAGGATGCCATTTATGTCAGGCTAAAAATTTAGGGTTTAATGTAGTACTCAAGAATATACTATTACAGATGATTTAGAAAAATTAATTGTGGGAAGAACAGTGCAAATTGAATTTCACAGGGGAGGAAAGTATTGGTTATATTAACCTGTTCTTAGTATGACTAGGAAGTAAGGATGGGAGAACTCTATACACTCTGGGCATCACCCTAATTAATACTCTTTGTCCATCCTTTATTAAAACGAATGAAACCAGAGTACTCTCTTACCTGGGCGAAGAGTACAGTTGTAAGCAGGTGAATAGATAATTCTGCTTGGCCTGTTAATGTAAATTATTGCTTTGCATTGACCATAAACCTGGAACCAACAAACACATTTTATTATATGGTGGAACAAACTCTGACTTTTAAAAATACTTCCCAAATGAAATTGGACATTTTATTTTAAATAATGAAAAATTTATGATCAATTTCAGTGGCTTTTAGTGTGAGAAACTGCCAGCTGATCATCAAACAGTTTAACCTTCTCCTGGAACACAGGTAGACTCCATTTCCCAGACTCCTCCCCAACTAGGTGTGACTGTGTATCACTGAGTTCTAACTACACGAAGGTGAGCAGAAGTGATTGTAAGCACTTTCAGGTCTGGCCCATGAAGATCTGCCACGTACAATCTATCCTCCATATTCTTTCTATAGCTTGATGCAGATGAGTATGCAAATCATAGAAGCTACAAGTTGAAGGTGGCAGAGTCTAGAGCCAATTTATGGAAGGAACCTGGGTCTCCAAGTCACTTCTGGAGGAAATCCCCCTCTTGATCAGTAATGTCCATTTTGAACTTTACATGAGTGAGAAATAAACTTCCATCATCTTGGAATCAGTATACACTTTTTGGGGTATATATTATAGCAGCTAGTGTCACTTTAGCAAATATAATTCACAACAGGGTAAATAGACTATTTGTTCTTTAAAATCAACTAGGCACAGTTTGACAAATTTGGTTAAATGACTACAAAAGATAGCTTGACAAAATAGTTTACTTCTAAACACAATCCTGTACTCATAAAGTTTCATATCAATTAATGCAAATAACTTAGGATAACTGAGAATCAAATGAAAACTGACTATATTATTTTCAAGCCTCTTCAATGATCATCTTTAAAAGGATCAATTTTGAGGCCCTTTAGGTTCTATGATACTAGGAAATCCTTTCATGGCACCTCTGAGAGTTCCCATACTGTAAGCCCTTCCTCTCCCCAGCCTCAAACTTCATATCAATGTTCATTAAAACAAAATAAAGCAAAATAAAAAAGCTCTCCCTTTATTGCTTCTATAATCTTCATTAAACACACAATCCAGAGTGTTACACCTCAGCTCTTTTCCTTACATTTGAACACAGGCTCGGAGCCTGTAGGAGGGACTTGGAAATAGAAAACAATTTGGCGGCAACTTTTTCAAATCTGGGGTCATAACCCCAATGGGACCCTCAGAAACTCCTCTGATTAAAGCCTGTTTTGTCTAGTAGAATTGGAATAATCACCATGGGCACCATGCCCAAGAGATTATAAGGAAGGACATTTAAAAGATGGCACACATTGAATGATCTTCACCCTGCAGACAGAGAACATCTAGTTTCTCCCCTAGAGTTCCTGGATACAAGCACTTACCGTTTCATGAAGTGTCCTCGCCTCACAATCCTTCCATGACTTCTTGCTGAGCACATGGCAGTCAGTCTCTAACACGTCCAATGTGAGATAGTACACAGATCCCTGAATATTCTGTGAGAAGGGGTAGAGAAAAGAAATACACCACATCTCACATGAAGCAGAAACCTCTAAGGACTGGCCGAGAAAGTCTCTGGTTTATAGCAGAGCTAAAGGCTATAATGTTCTTGACAATTTCTTATAAATGGCAGGACACTGAACAAGTGTCAGATTAGGATACTATTAGCACTTCTTCCTAGTAGCAATAAGAGCACGTAGCGTCCTGGAGCAGAGAGCAGCAGAGTGTTCTCAGATTTCCAATTTGGAAAGCACCTGCCTCTGGGTTCCCACTCCACGACTGTCTGCCCCAGCTTATGCACACACCTGCCCCAAATAAGGAACTGTCACTTGCCTGTCTGTGCTGTTGGACATTGCTCACTCGGTTAAGACTCAGCACATAGCCGTCCGTTCTGTCGCGATTGATGTCCTGCAGGGCGAAGCCAGCCACTCCCAGCGCCTCGGAGCTGTTGCAGCCAAGGGAGAGGAGAGGGGTGGGCAGGAGCGTCTGCATGAGCGGCGATGTCGCCACGCAGCATGTGGCCAGCGCGTAGAGCACCAGGGGTAGGAGCAGACCCATTCTGTAGGGAATGAGACCACGATGGATCAGAATGTGCAGCTACAGGGATGGGCTGCTTTATAGGGCTCTATAAGGCCAACCTGGGCAGTTTTGTAATCACAATCTGAACTGGTGACCCAGATGTGAAATTCAATGCCCCATTTTATCTCCTTGAATTCTAAATGTGGGTTTCCAAAGAATCAGTACTCTGGATGGAATTTGCCAATGTTTCTAACCTTAGACCCCTGAGCAATCTCGTATTCATGTGTTCCCGTAAGCAAATTGAAGTTTCCTAACCTTTTTCTAAGTAATCATAATAAATACTGGGTCAAGGCTCCTGGAGGGTCATGACTGGATTCTGGTTTCTGCCCAGGCTCCACCTGAATCAGAATATGTGGATCATCAAGTTCTCCCATCTCCCCTAGCACCTTTCCTTCAGCCAATATCCTAAGCCACACTAATAGTTACCCCAGCCTTGGAGCCTGGGGTCACAGTGCCAGTGGTGCTCAGTGAATTCAGACTTCCTGCCTGACCTTCCGTGTTCACCATTCTTGTTAGGTCAGGGAAACAGGTCTAACCCCACATCACTTACATGAAACACTGGTGAGATTCCTGAAGCACTTTGGGATCTAGATAGGAAGTGGTCTATATAGTCTCATGTAGGTCTTTTTTTTTTCTTTTAAAGATTTTATTGGGGAATTGGAGGGGGGGAACAGCGTTGGGAAATCAGGGAAGGAGAATAGACAAGTTGCTGTCCTTTTGTTCTTCAGTCTAGTTGTGGAGGACATTGCTTCACTGGCCCATGTTGGGTTCACTGGCCCATGTTGGTGTTATCATCGCGCTCTTCCCAACTGTGGCAGTCGCTTGCCAGCCATTGGACGGCCGCTCACGAGGTCTCACGGCAGCTCACAAAAGCTCATGCCTTCTGCTGGCCAGCTCCACTGCAACCTATGCAGTCGTCGGTGACTCAAGGCAGCCCAGCTCCAGGTTGAGCTGTTGCTCACCATCTTAGCTGTAGAGGACTCAGCGTCACTGGCCCTCATGTGGGATCTGAACCAGGGCCCTACTGCTCAGAGCTGGCATCCCAAGCCAACTCTTAACCAACGTGCCACTTGGCCAGCCCTAATGTAGGTTTTTAAAAACAAAGGCTTCAGGGCCAGCCAAGTGGCGCGTTGGTTAGGAGTTGTCTTGGGATGCCAGCTCTGAGCATCAGGGCCCCGATTCAGATCCCACATGAGGGCCAGTGATGCTGCGCCCTCTACAGCTAAGATGGTGAACAACAGCTCAACCTGGAGCTGGGCTGCCTTGAGTCGCCGGCGACAGCGTAGGCTGCAGCCCCTGCTGCAGTGGGCTGCCGTAAGCTACTGTGAGTGGCTGGCAGCCGGTGTGAGCTGCCGTGAGCCGCCGTGAGCGGCTATCCAGTGGCCAGTGAGCGACTGCCTCACCCAGGAAGAGTGCAATGATAATACAAACATGGGCCAGTGAAGCAACATCCTCCACAACTAGACTGAAGAACAAAAGGACAGCAACTTGTCTGCTCCCCTCCCCCAATTCCTCAATAAAATCTTTAAAAAAAAGATAAAAAAAATAAAACAAAGGCTTCATTTAAGTAAACAGAGAAAAAAATATGAACGGTATATAAATAATTCTTACATCATACTCCAAATCTATACTTCCTTCTTTGGAACTGTGTGGAAGCAAACTGGTAAGGAGGTTAAAACCTAATACTACTGTTAAGAGATAGATAATCATGGGCAGGAGGGCTTGAATACCAGCAATACACTGGTCGGACTCTTGCTTTTCTCTTTCAGCTTTTACATGGGGTTGAGAAAGCTTCTACTGATTGGAACGGTACAAAACACAAATACCTTTAAACACAGACACACTCCAGAGGTAGTTTGTTATAAAAGAGCCAAAGCTGGAGGGAAGCTTCTAGATTAGGCTATCACAGAAGTTATTCCATACAACCTTAGTCCATGAGAAATGTTCCCTACCCTCCTCTCCCCCCAACCGCACCCTCACTCCCACCTCCTACCCTTTTGTCATCAATGTTCTGTGCTCAAATGAGTCTGGGAACTGTTGTATCCACGTATGTACAGTCTGACCGAGTCTCAACACAATTAGCATGTTAAAGGATCCCCAAAGCTTTGAGGTGAACAAACCTATTTATACCACTATTTCCTACACTTATTTGACTATAAGACAGATTTTTGTAATACTTATTATTAACCTACAGAATAGTTTTGGAATTGCTGCACTAGTAAATAAGGATAGGTATCTTTGAGTTTTTTGATAAGAAACTGATCAGAGGTATGAAGATTTTGACTGGAAGCGAAGATATTCCAATATATTGAAAGAAATGTCCCTCTAGACTGAACCAAAACTCAGGATGTGGTGGGCCGTTGCTGGTAACAGGAAACTAAATATAAGCAAGGCATTTAACTTTATGTTTATTTAAAGCTTTGATTTCACACTAAATATAATGATTTGTGTTGCTAGTTAGGATTACTGTAATTAACTATTGTGACACAATTTAAATTTTTATTAAAAAGTTGGGGAGAAAGTAGTCTTTCTCATTTGATAACCAAGCTCTTAGAGAGCTAAGTCATGACATTGTAGGTCACTTGGCGGTAGTGCATAGACTTACTGAAAAGTCCCCTTGATGGGAATTTAATGAATGTAACCAGTACATTCCTCAGGTGAGAAAACTGAGGTTTAGGAAGGTGGAGTGCCTAAACAAAAGTCATAAATGAATTAGTGGCAGAACCAGTACAGAAACCTTCTAGTTTAGAATTCTTTTCATCAGACCAAACATTATTGCAATAGCCTAGTTGCAACTCTTTTAATTACCAAGTGAATGAACTTGGAAAGTCCTTTAACCACTAGCATAAGCCTCAGTAGCCAGATCTGTAAATTGGGCTAATCATTGCACCTGACTCATAGGAGATTATGTACCTGGAGGGCTAGACCCATGCTTGGCACACAAGGGTAGCTATTGTTATAAGTATAATCATGGTAGTTAGCTGAAATTCCACAAGCCCTTACTGAGCACATCCGCAATGCCAGGAGCTGGGTTAGGCTCTCTGCAATAAAGGGTTAATAAAACTAACGAGCATAATAAGATACAGCAGATACAGCCCCTAACTAATTTCTGCAAGCAAATGAACAGTTTTTGAGGCTTGATTTACAAACCCAAATCTAGTGATCCTAGCTCCTTAGAGATGGGAGGTAGGCATTATTTTCAAGTAGGAGTAACACTAGGAAAATGTCTATGAGAACCAGAAATGGGTATGGAAACTAGATGTTTAAATTCTGGGTACAACAAAGATTTGCAGCTAGTGCGTGAACAAACACTCACAGGCCTAGAGTGATGATGATGGGAATAAAGTTGGGAAGGCCCAAGGATACAGGAATGGAGAGAGGCCAGAAAACAAGACAGTCTGAGGCCTGAGGAAATGCATCAGATATGCATCAGTGTAGCCCACAACTGCAACCATGCAGAAGTGACAGGCGGGACCCAAACAATCAGATTAACAGGGGATCAAACACTGATGGGAGAGTAAAACAGACTTTGACCCAATGTCCTGGTTCAGTCTTAGCTGTGTGACCGAGGGCAAGGGGCATAAGCGTTCTGAAGCCCAGTTTCCTCTTCTGTGAAGTCAGGTTTAGAGCCACACAATTGCTAAGAGCCCTTTCAATTCTGACATGAAGGTATTCCTGCCTTTCTCTTTATCCGACATCATTCTATTTCCAGGAGATATCACTCTTCGAATCTGATATACTGGCCCATGTTCACCACCACCCAGGGATCTGGGTTTCAACCCAGTCTCAAACAACTGAGCCCAGCCTCCTTCTAGAATCTAGGCTGTGGAGTCTGGGAGTCCTGCGAGAGGAGCAAGGGAAACAGGCCAGTCTTAGGGGTCAGACTTGGGTTTAAATTCCACCTCTGCTATTAGCATGGTAGGGGGCCTAAGAGACTGGGTACACCATAAAATTTAGTTTCCCTCCATAAAGAAGCAGCATTTGGGGCGGGCCGAGTGGTGCGTTGGTTAAGATCTGGCTTGGGACCAGAGGGCCCCTGGTTCGGATCCCACATATGAGGGCCAGTGACACTGCCCTCTACAGCTAAGATGCTGAACAACAGCTCAACCTGGAGCTGGGCTGCCGTGAGTCTCCTGAGATAGCAGGTGGGTTGCCATGGGCTACCATTTGTAGCCAGCAGCCAGCATGAGCGGCCAGCAGCCGCAGTGAGCGGCCGTCCAGAAGCCGGCGACTGATCTGCCTCACCCGGGAAAAGTGCAATGATGGTGCCAACTTGGGCCAGTAAAGCAACATCCTCCACAACTAGACTGAAGAATGAAAGGATAGCAACTTGTCTGTTCCCATCCCCCAATTCCCCAATAAAAATCTTTTAAAAAAAAAAGAAGCAGCAGCATTTGTAGTGTTCTCTCTCTCTCTCTCTCTCTGTCTCTCTCTCTCTCTCTCTCTGTCTCTCTGTCTCTCTCTCTCTCTCACACACACACACACACACACACACACACTGTTGCACTCACTTATAGAAAGGGGAATATATTTCCTCTTTCCGTGGGAGCCCCACCCCAGGCACACTTATGTTTGGTCCCCATTACGTGTGGGGATAATTCTAGTACCAGAATAGCAGTGAAGTTTCAGCATAGGAGTGAAGAGCAAGTCCGTGGAGACAGGCCAGCCTGGGTTTGAATCTGGGTTCTGGTTTAAGGTAATCCTCTAATCCAGTGCTTTCCAATAAAAGCACAATGCAAGTCACGTGTTTAAATTTCCTAGTAGCCACATTAAAAAAGTAAAAAGCAACAGATGAAATTAACTGTAATATTTTGCTTAACCCAACGTATTCAACATATTATCATTTCAATCTGTAATTAATATAAAAATATGAATGAGATCATTTGCATTCTTCGTTTCACACTTCAGTGCACCTCAATTCGGGCTAGCCTTATTTGTGGTGCTCAGTAGTGACATGTGGCCACTTGATTAGCTGCACAGGCTCCTCCCTGCCAAAGTAAGGTGGCAGGAGCACCCTCTCCTGAGGTTGCAGTAAGTCATAGGGGAAGTGCGTGCCAGGCACCTGGCACAGCCCTGGCACACAGGATGCCTGGGGACAACATCTGCTGTCAGACTTGTGACTGCTCCTTGTGGTCCTTACCTTGTCTCACACAGCGCAGATCCCATGTGACTCTCCCATCAGTCTTGTTCTAGTCTACCTGCACGGAGTGACCACCAGGTGAGCCAGGTTAGGAGAAACAGGGCCTTGGTTTTCCTTGAGCCAAGAAGGGGCAGTACCATGCCTCCTGGCTCCCCGCCTCCTGACGCAGGTGAGATTCAGGGCAGTGATTTAGGATTGATTTTAGAATAGGACAGGTCAGACAGGTGACGCATTGTTTGCTGCAGAGCTGGGTCAGGTGTGGCGCGTGGGATTAGATCTCTGGGGAGTTAGAAATACTCGTATAGGTACCAAGTCTTGAGGGTGGTGTGTGTACTTAGGAAATTGTGCAGCAGCCACAACTCTAAAACTATCAGGCTGGCACTGAGCTGGTGAGAGATGATCTCTATAGCTGGTTGGTCTGTTTTTCTCTCTCTTACCCTTACTCCTTTATCTTTTCTTCTTTCCACAAATACTGAATAAACACCTAGTCAATATGCTGCCAAAGCCCAGTGTTACAAATAATAGCTAGCCCTGATGAGGACTCAGCATGTGCCCAGCCCTGTGCTAAGCACAGTGTTCCTTCTCTCATTTAAGGTCCACAACCAACCCAGGGCTGTAGGTACCACGATTATTCCCATTGTACAGATAAGAAAAAACAAGGAGCAGAGAGGTTAAGTAACTTACCCAAGGTCTTATAGACAGGGTTTGCCTCTAATTTACATGGCTTCAGAGAAGAAGGCATGTTCTTTCCCTCAATGAGTGGATAGTAGGAAAGCAACAGGGGGAGAAACTGGCTCAGCTGGGGAAATCAAGAAAGACTTCCCAGAGGAGGTGACATTCTGTCTTTGGCATGAAGGATGAATAGGAGTATGCCTGATGGGCAAGGAGGGAGGGTGTCCAAGGAAGCAGGAGCAGGAACAGTAAAGGTAAAAAATGTGAATTACATAGTTTACCTACTATGTCCTTCCAACCCTTCCAGCTGTCCCCTCCATAAACTGAATGGTTATTTGTCACTGCCAATCCACCCAGTAGCCTCACACCATCTTTGGCTGTCTATCTCCTAAAGTACCCTATTTCTGGTGCCTCTTTTCCTATCTTACTTTTATGAATCATATTTAGACAATGTATGGAAAAAATCAGAACGTTTAGAACACATTTTTCAGTATGAAAAATATTCTTAGGACAAATCTGCCTTATAGCATCAAGAGTGGGATTTCCTCTAAGAATCCCTATGGTGATGTGACCTAGAGCACAGACTCTGAGCTTGAACAAATCTGGGTTGGAATCCCAGCCCTACCACTCATCAGCTGTGTGACCAAAGAGGAGTGTCTCACCCTCTCTGAATCTCAGCTTCCTCAATGATAAATTAAGGCCACAGTTAACCCATAGGATGGATGTGAGGATAAGGTGGGATCCCTCACAAATGTGCCTGGCACAATTTGCCCTCAGCATCTCACCAAAAATATTTAAAAGATTAGATGGGAAGGTGGGTAGGATCTCCAAACCCATATTTCATACTCACAGTTGTGAATGAGGTTGGAGGCAGCAGTGCCAGTTTATGAAGAGATGTCAAGGATGTCTCAGCTTTGCAAGTCACACATTCAGGCTTTCCTGAGGACCCAGGGTCACTCAGCCTGGGGGCTGACTCACACTGACCCGATGCACAAGGAACTGATGTATAAACCAGAAGCCTGATGGTTAATCGACACTGGGGAGGTGTGCCTCTCTGGCGTTTCCCAGCAGGGCTGGACAAGTTCTTCGTCTCTGATCACCCTTTTATATCCTGAAAATTGACTCATTGTCACTTCAGAACACCAGGCAACAATCCGCTTGGCTGAGCTGCAGCCTTCATTAGTGGCTTCCACTGCCAGGTACACACCCTGGTTCCTAAATTAGAGGCAGGGTCCTAGGCAGAAGGCTAAACTTTAATTAGGGACAATCTTTTTCTGAGGAACCACCTGGCATCTCGATCAGACTTGGGCACTTCCCAAATTGCCACACCAACACCTTTACAAGGCAACTTGGAGGATGTGGCCTCCCTGCAGATGGCTTCCTTCACCCAGAGGTGCTGGTTCTCAGAGGTTCCACTCCCAATGGGTGACTTTATTGCTACATTCCAGCCTAACCAGTGCTGCCCATACACTGACCAAAGGAAAAAAGGGAGTTAACACTGCTGAGTGCCTATCGCATGCCAGCACTGCTGAGCCTGAAGTACTTACACTTAATCCATGTAAAGCTGTGCTGGGAGGTGTCTTTACTCCCATTTGATGACTGTGCCACCCCAAACATGTGTCCTTTCCAATGTGTGGTAACATCTGCCCAATTAATATAACCAGAACGTGACTGCATGACCCAGTCCCACAGAGGGGCGGCAGCTCTAGCACGTTTCCTATCAGTGGAAGCTCAGCCATGATTCAGTTGCTTCTTTTCTGGATTTGGCCTGCATATTGGGGATTAAGGAGATTCTGATGAAGAAATAAAAGGATATGAGTTGGAGGGTGGGGGAAATGGGTGATGGTGGGCAAAGGGTCCAAATGTCTACCTGGTGGTCACTCCATGCAGGTAGAATCAGTTCTGAGGATCGGGTGCACAGCATGGTGACTATAGTTAACAATGCTGTGTTGTATACTTGAAAGTTGCTAAGAGATTAGATCTTAAGTGTTCTCACCACAAAAAAAAAAGAAAAAAAAGGCAAGCATGTGAGTCGATAACTAACCTTATTGTGGTAATAATAATATATACCTATATCAAATCATCATGTTGTGTACCTTAAATTTACACAATGTTTTATGTCAATTATATCTCTGTAAAACTGGGGAGGGGGGATGGCTATAGGACAGCCAAAGTTGAGTGGAGGAATGAGGAGGTGTGTTCAACAGGAGAGCTCACCAAACTCTATTGGAGGGAGGTATATTTAGTAATAATTAAAAGATAATCATAAATATAAATAAGATCCAAAAGATAAGTTACTCAAAACTGCCAGTACTATTTCTTTTTGTATAGTTTTTACTTTGGGAACCATGTTAATGTCTTACATATTCAAAACAATTCAGTAAAACTGGAGGGGGAGGGCTAAAATCGAATACAAACAGAAACAAATGATCCTGTGTTCTAAGTGAATATCAGACACAGTGAAAGGAAAAAAGAGAACAAATTCAAGTAACTTTAGAACACAAGTCTTTGATTATATGTCATCAGTCTAAAGAAAAAAGAAACGCAAAGAAATCTTGAACTCTACTTCATAGGTTTGTTTTTCCATAGTGGAATGGATTTAGCAATTCCTAAAACAATTTTGTGTGTTGTAATTGTTATTGTTATTTTGCTGTTTAGGAACCATGGTTCTCACGAGGGAAGGGTGGGGTGCAGGGGAGTGAGAATGAGAGAAGACAAGGAAAATTCTGTGAGTTTGGTTTGGCTCTAGAGGCAGCAGAATGAGTTCATGATTTTACATAGATAGCATGAGTGAGAGTTGAACCATATGAAATTACCACTTTTTCTAATTGTGTCCACTTCAAAGGCCTAGGAGCAAGGGCTCTCAGTAGCAGTGAGACCATCTTGTGCTCAGATCTTGGTTTCCATGTACTATTCGCTACCAAACGCAACCAGACGCAACCAAAGCTCCTTGAAGAAATGGCTGATTCCAGGGGAAGGGGAAGTACAAGATGTCCTTGTGACAGGAAGTAAGGAAGTGCTCAAAGAATAAGTTCATGTAAAAAGAAATCACTTGAAGGAAATCCACTGTAATACCTGAAACAATCTGAGCATCAGAACAAATGATGTCAGTGAATTACAATCTATTGTGACTAAAAGAGAGATTCATGAGTCCATACCGGTACTAACTAAATAAGGAAAAAGGAAACACTTTTGTTTACAATAAAATGTGAATTACTAAGTACAGATGAAATAATAGAGTTAGAAAATCAACATTGTAACCATCGTTATAATAACTAATTCAGGCAAGAATCATCAATGTAGTAGGATCCGCAATAATGAAGATTGACTAATACACACACATGATGCCACAGGGGCACAGAGAAGAGGCAATTAAAAATTAACCCTGTCTGCAGCACATTAGAGGCGGGAATGAGGTCCTGTCCTCCAGTATGCAACCCCTAATTATGCCCATTCTTGGGAATTACCACTTACCCACTGAACCAGCAGTTCCTGTTGGTGCTATAAGAGGAAGGGTGGATGGGGAGACAGAGGGGAGAAGAGAAGAGGGATGAGAGTACAAGGGTGGGTGAGCAGAGGGGAGGGTGAAATTGTACATTTCCTGCCCTTTCCCCCCTATAGCAGTATCTTCCAGCTATTAGGAACTGAATAGAGAAGGAAATTTCTGAAGTCATTTTCTTTGTTTTCAAATTATGAGCATGACCTTGCCGCTTTTCAATGTTCAAGAAACTTGTTAAATTTCCTTTAGTTTCAAAACACAGCTGAGACGTCCTGGGGGACTCTGAGCAGTACCTTAGCAGTCCTGGGTGTGAGTTCTCAGGATCCAGGTGCTCAAAAAAGCACACAGAGAAAACAGAGGCTGTTTGTTAGGAAACTCCTAGGTGAGACAATGGTCTGCAACACTCATTCCACCCCCCCCCACACACCCCCGGGGAAGTAAGTAAAGAATAAATAAGCTTTGAGGGATGTCCCTTTAGGAAAGATTTGGTGTTGCGTCTCCAGAGCCAGGCTAAAGGAGTTGCAGCTGAGCTGGGCAGAGACCTATGTGACTCTGTCAGAGGAAATGATGTGCCAGCTTTTTGCGTCTCTGTCAGAGAATGCATTAATTTATCCCTAATTTTCTAGAAAACTGGGAAGTTGTCATGAAATCACAGGTTCTTTAAAAAGAACAAGGAAGAGTTGGGGAGAGGGTGAAAAAAAATGTCAAGTTTTATGCAGGAAGCTGCTCAAAAGCTTGAGAAATTGTCCCTGTAACTTTTGTAAGAATCAGTTTCCTCCTTTTGGAAATAATAATAATAATAATAATAAAATCTCTCTCTGAGGGTTGATGAAATTGGGGACTTTGAGACACTGGAAATGTGTATTCCTGTTCTTCTTCCCACAAGAAGATGCCCTTCCTACATGCTGTGGGATGTATATTTTATCACACAATGGTGCAGCGTTAGAGATTGAAGTGTCCTTAGATGTTGGGTAGGTCAACCCTCATTTTCTTTAAATGACATAACCACAGTCCTAAGAAATTAGACGACCTGCCCAAGATAACGCATCCAGCCAGAGGTTGTCCCACGACCGCTTATGCGGCGCTCTTCCCAGTGAGTGTGTGATATTTTACCCTTCATCATGGATCTTGTTGGGTCAATACTCATTCAGATAGATAGACTATTATTCATTAACCACTGGGCAAAACCAATATACACCCCCACAGCTTTGGTCCAGTTGTTGCCAATGCAAGGGTCCTTGGTCTCCGGTGGCCTTACATCAGAGGACAATGACCTTAGGCTTTGACTCCTCTCAGTGTGGACACTGGCCTCAGAGTTGGGCACTCCTGAGTAGGGTAGTGGAAAAGCCAGAGTTTATAGTGGGGTACACCTATTGGATGCAATCTGTCACTAGCTATGTGACTTCAAGCGTAGGTACAATTTATTTTCTCTGATACCCCGTTTTCTCATCAAACAAATGGGGATAGCATGCATATTTCACAGGACTAACTGAGATCATGCATGTGATATATGCCCACCCAATCATGTCTTAATGTTTGGTAATTTTTGTCTTCTTCCTTTTGGTCCAAAAGCATTTATGCCTATTAATAGAACTGGATAAAGGGCTTAGAGAAGTCACTAAGAGTTATTTAAGCTTTTTTTTCTCATTAAAAGAATATTATCAAAGCAATTTATGTGCATTATAGAAATATAAAAAAGATGAGAATATTCCACTGCACTATTAATAGTTTATGACTATCCTTCTATATTTTCTTCTATGCATATATCATACATATTTTATATAAAAATAATGTAATACTGTACCTATTATATTGTAACTTGTTTTTAAAATCCCACAATAGATTATGAACATCTTAACATATAAATAAACCCACTTGTACAACTTAAATTTTATTTATTATATAGCAGTCCATTGACTGTTGATTCAATTATTCAAATCAAATTCTCTTTGATAGACATGTATATTGTTTCCAATTATCTGCTATTATAAACAATGCTACAATTAACATTCTTGTGGGTAAACCTTTGTTCACACCCTTAATTATTTCCTTAGTACAAATGCCTAGGAATGACTGGATTAAAGACAATTCCTAATGTTAAAGTTTTTGATAGAATTTGCCGCATTGCCCTTCAAAAAATTATAACAAATAGTATTCACACCAGCAGTGTATAAAACGCTAGAGAATGATTTTCAGTTGAATGTGCCAAGCTTGGGTTTCTCAGCTCCTCAGTGGACAGATGAATCAAGACTTTGGGGGATAAGAAGGAATTTCCTCCATTCAACTAATGTGCTAAGTTTTTTTTCCAGTGAATGAAGTAAGTATTCTGTGACAGGCACAATGCTAGATGCTGGGGATAAAGAATTTTAAAAAAAAATCCCCTGCCCTGAGGAGATTACAATTCTGAGTGATATGTCTAACCAAAAAGGAAGTCTAGGGGTTAGCTCCTATCCCAGGCCTGGACAGACAGAGGGGACAAAAGGAACTAGCAATGACTTCCTGGGGGAGGTGACATCGCAGACAAGCTTTGAAGAGTGAATAGGAGTTAGTTCCATGAAGACTTGGGGGAGGGTCCACATGTTTAAGACCTCAAAGTTGGAGCAAGCAGATTCAGAGAAAGTATACCCAGGAGCCTAAACACCAATGAATCCAAACCCAGCAATGTTCTAAAAAGGCTTTTTACAAAGTCCTGTTTTTTTTAATCTATTCTATCGTAACAACTAGAGAATCATTTGCCCCAGTGGCATATGGTGGATAACAGACACCATCAGGCTACAAATGACCAGTCCGTGACAACGGAAAGGACCCTGTGTCGGCACAGGGTCGTGTCCTTTTTAGTGAATTCTCCCAGTGATATGAGGGATACTTGGCATGTAATGCATAATTTGTGACAATTCTCAGCCTTTTCTGTTTTAGCAGTTAATGTCATAGGTTTCCAATTGTTCTCCTTTTTTTTTTGGAGCTAAAATATCTAAACTTCGGAAATACTGCTAATTTTAAATAAACCAGGGCTCAATTATTATGGGTAATTTTTTTCCTACTGTAATTTTATATGACTTCTCTCTGTGTGTGTGTGTGTGTGTGTGTGTGTGTGTGTGTGTGTGTGTGTGAGTTAGAAGGCAGAAAGAAGGAGATGAGAAGAAGGGCAGGGGAAGGACAAGCTACCAAGACAGATAAGCGGGCAGGGACCTGAGCACCCTCTGTGCTGTAATAATTTGTATAGTATTCTCAAAGCACTGGGGAGTCACAGAAGGGTTTTAAAGACTTGGTTCTCAGAAAGATCGCTCCAGGTAGCATGAATGATGCTGCCTTCTGCAGGACACCCTCACCACTGAAGTCAGAGGCAAAGAAATGAACGTGGGTGTCAGTTTATCCTTGTGGGTTTCCAGCTCCTGTTTGTGGATTCCAGTCTGCTCTCAATCTCCCCACATCACATCCATCTTTTCTTCCTGAGCACCTGCCCCAAGGACTTCAGGCTTCAGAATCAGATATAGCATAGCCTTAGAGGGACTGTCTATACAGCCCACAATAAAGGAGAGGCATGATTGCCTAAGCCAGTTCCCTGTAATATCGCCTCAGGTTGAATCCTGAATGACACAGTTGTGGGCAAGGGAGACCTGTTGGAGGTGATGCTGCTGCAGAGACAGAAGTGACAGTGCAAACAGAGAGGAAGGGATAAATCTGAGATGTAGAAGGATGTAAAAAATCAACACTTGGTGACCCATTAGATATGGCATTTAGGAGGAAGGAGAGATTAAGAATGAGCCCAGAGGTTCCAGGCTCCATGACGAGGCTGAGGAGTTGTGCTGCTGTCTTAGGAGGGGGGCAGGTTTGGGAGGGGAGCAGATGGAGAACTGAGTTCCAGACTGTTAAGTTTGAAGGACCCAATAGATCTGTAAGTGGAGATTTATAATAGGTGTTATACATGGATCTGACACTTAAAAGAGATGAGTAATCATCATCAGTTCCACATGAAAGCTAAAACCATGGGAGTGACGCGCTCACTCTGGAAGGGCAGGTAACGTAACAAGATGAGAACTGAGGTGGAACTCTGGGAAAACTAATCTTCAAAGGACAAGCAGAGGAAAATAAACTTAAAATAAAAAGTCTGAGATTGAAAGGTTGCAGAGGAGAAAGCCAGGCTCCGTGGACAAGGGAGGACTGAATTCAAAATGGAAAGGGGTGATCAGAGGGTCACAAGGCATTGAGAACTTGAACAAAAATAAAAAGCTAACCATGTATCTCTAGGATTCAGCATCCAAGAGGTCCCTGGCGGCCTTTGTTGACAGTCGTTTCAATGGAGTGGTGGGGGTGGAAGCCAAATTTCTGTTTTTTGAAAAATAAAGACCACTTAGGTTAAGCCCAGGTTGAAAGAGTGCAAAACTTGTAACTATGAAATTACAGTAAAATAAACATAACACCCCACCAAACAACACGAGGTAATAAATTCTAGTATGAAATAAACCTCCTAGAATTTTTTATTCTCACTTCTGAACATAAGTCTGTGACATGGCAAAGAGCCCTATAAATATATATATACATATATATATATACATATATATACATATATATGTATATATGTATATATATATGTGTATGTATGTATGTATGTATATACACATATATATATCCATTATATTCATATATATCCATTAATGTAACTTGCTGCTAATCTCAAACTCATTCCAACTTTTATTTTTTTAAGGAGGTCACAGCTGAGAGTGGCCCATGCGAGGATCGAACAGGCAACCTTGGTGTTATCAGCACCACGCTCTAACCAACTGAGCTAACCAGCCACCCCTCTTCCCAACTTTTGTAATCTTAGCTGTGTACAACATAAGAAAATAACAACAACAAAAACATTTTAAAAAAATAAATGGGAGTTCAGGAAGTTGAGACCCCTGGTTTTAAAAGCTTGGCTTCAAATAGAAGAAAGCAACACATGTAAGAGAGGAATACAAGATTGAGGAAGGGCCTCTTTAAAAAATGGAAGAGACTTGAGTACATTTATATGCTGAGGGTGTAGGGCTATTACCGAAGGAGAGATTAAAAATACAGCAGAAGGAGGATCTATGGAATAAGACCACTCAGAAAATTGAAGTTATACAGTGGATAAGATTGCCAGGTAGAGCATATAAAGTGAGAAGAGCCAAGATGAAAATCCCAGGGACTCTTAACTCTTTAGAGATGTCTAGAGGACATAGAGACAGAGAAAGAGCTCCAAATAGGAGGTAAACAACAGCATCAATCATTGCAGAGAGATTAAATAGTATAAAAAGAAGAAACAAATCAGCAGATCGATGGCTTTGGCAATAAGGAGGTCAATGGTGACCTTTCTCCAAAGCAATTTCATTATATTGGTGTGAATATGAGCCAAAGTATAGTGGACTGAGTGTGACAGGGATACAATAAATTATGTCTTAATTACTAAGGCAGTTATAAGTTAGCACTTGGGGTGGGGAGTGATAACGCTGAGTGATGGCATTATCAGTAAAATGGGCATTCTCAGATCCTGGCTGTGTAGATTGGTAAAATCTGTTTGGAAAGCAATATGACAATAAATGCCAAAAATCTTAAAATATTTCATATTATTTTGGAATAGTAGTTCTATTTCTGAGACTCTACCCTTAGAAAGTACTCAAAAATATTGGAAAATTTTATGCATAATATTTACTGTGTTAAAAGATACACTGAGGCATATTAAAATGTTTGAGTTTATTTGAGCAAAAGTTTATTTGAATCATGCAGCATTCCATCTAGAAGATAGAAAGGAACTCCAAGGAGCTGTACAAAATGAAAGACTTTTATAAGCAGAAGAGAGTGGGAACAAGAAAGTTATACTAGGCAAAAAAGTGAGTTAGTTATTGCAAAGTTACTTTCCTTTAGGGGATGGCAGAAGTCTATCAAGCAGATTACCTATCTAGTACTGATCAGATGATTTCTGATTGACTGGTTTAAGATTTCATTTCTGAGGGAGCTGAAACTGTAATTAAGTCTTGGTTTAGTGATGTGGGGCTTAGCATAAGTGATTCCATTTTGGGCCCATTGTCTTGTGTTCAACAATTGCCATGTTACTTACAACTTGAAAAGGTGGTAGCCACCTAAATGTCCAACAATAGGAGAATGGATAAATAAACTACAGTATGTCCATTCGCTGAAATACTGTCACAATGGACTAGTCATTACAAATTATGCTTGTGAGGCCTATATAGTGACAGAAAACATTTATGTTATAAAGTTCAGTTACAAGCTTAATAGCTAGATAGACCACTGAAACTGCAGGGTAATTGTACTGTTTTATGAAGCACCTCTGCAGAGTAGGGTTGGGAGGTAGAATGGATACAGTACCAAAAAAATGTTAATAATGTCTGTATCTGAGATATAGGAATATAAGAAGCACTTATTTTTATTCTTTCAGCTAGCTTCTCAGTATTTTCCAAATTTTCTTAGTGAGCATGTAGCATTTAAAGTAAATTAAGTACATATTTTTTAAAAGGAGGTTTGATGGTAAAGGGAAAGGGAGGGATACAGAAGTGGCTTGAGAGGGATGCAGGATCAAGGGGTGAGTGACTTTTCAGGATGGGAATTATCTGAAAGTATTTGAGGTCAGTGGAAAGGGTGAGGCTGATGTGAGCATGGAAAGAATACTGGGGAAGGCAAAATAATTACGGAGGGTGAGGTGGGTGGGGAGGACAGCTTGAGAGAGGAGAAAGACATCTACTCTGAGCGAGAGAGGAGGTAAGAACGGGAGACTTTGGAGATATACTGGAGGGAGTTGGGGGTGGTGTGGATTTTTACCTGGGAATATTTGGAAACTGAATAAATGTTGGGGATCAAGATGTAAGAGTGTGATCAGAGACTCATAAGGGGCAAATATATGGATTAACCATTGTGCGAAATGGGAAGGAGTAAAAACGAGGAGCATGAAAGTGGGTAACCCCATGGTCCCCCTTGAGGACAGAAGCAACATTTGTCACGGTATCAAGAGCCAAGCTATGGGAAGTCCTTCAGCCAGACCCCGCAGGTTTTGAACAAGGTTAGAAAAGTCCAGCTGGAGTTGGACCCTGGAAAGGCATGTGGTCCAGAGAACAGAGGTCAAGACTTGCAGATGGTGCTTGTGTGGATATCGGTGAAATGACTGACTGTAGGATTGGGCCTCGCAGACAAGGAAGTGAAACCAGGAGGAGTCTGATACGTGGACTAATACATAGAAATAGAGGGGCCAAAGCCCTCAGTGGGGTTGAACAACCAGTTTAACCTGATCAAGGGTGACTGAGAGGTGGGTGAAAAGGTGGCTAAGGTCAGAGCAAGGGTGGAGCAAGGTTTGCCATTCAGGATGAGGACAACTGCTCATGTGGGTCTGATGGTGGGTACAAGAAGGTGGCAGAAACAGAAGTAGTAGAGAAGGCAACATGAGGGAGAGATCCAGATGTTGGATGGGGGTGGGTGGGGTAGGTGGGCCATCAGCCGGGGTGCTGAAGTTGGCTGGGGCTGGAGAGGAGAAGCACTACAGCAACTGGGGAACGTGCGAGAGTCCCTGTGGATGTCAGGAATAATTACAAGGATGGGAAGGGCCAGCCCAATGGCAGAGGAAAATGAACATTTCAGGAATGGTGGTAAAATACCCTAAAAGCCAATGCAGAGATTGGAATGTGTCCACATCAGCAGTATTTTATGAAAATGATTAATGGGAAATTAATGTTTGTATTATCCTAACATCCATCAAATATTGTTAATTGGTGGTAGTGGTACAGGTTCTGAAAAATATACCCGAAATTCAGTAACTTTGGAACATGAGTTAGATGTGATTAAAGAGCCACTAAGAAGGCAAGTAAATGGGACATATGCAATGCTATTAATTTAGAAGAGAGCACGCAGCAACATGTAAAAAATGATGTTGAGAAAATATAGCGCAGCATTAATGCAAAAATGTGCTATAAGTGCAGTAGATTTAACAGCTCCATAACTCATCTTCTCTAATTTATGTTTATTCTTGGGAAGAAATTTTTTCTAGAACATGCACATTTTGAATAATGCTGAGTCTTCAGGTATGCATCACTTAGATAAAATAAATCACGTAGGAAACTGTTCTAGGTGAATTCAAGTGAGGAAATCCCAGAGACATTTGGAAATGCAGTGTTGGAATTCAAAAGAGGGGCCCAAGCTGGAGCTGTAAAGTTGGAAGTTACCTGTGTAAAACTGAGAGTTTAAATCATGAAAGAGGATGGACTTGCCAAGCAGAGAGTACATTTAAGAGAAAGTCACGAACATAATCTTCTGAAGCAACCAAATTCAGAGGACAGGAAGAGGAAGCAGAGAGGTAGGGCATTTACTGAGAACCTAGACTGTGTCAAGAAGGTTCCAAACATAAATTTCCAGCATTTCATTTAACCCTCCTTATGGCCCTGCCAGGTTGTTGTATACGCCTGGTTGTATAATGAGGAAAATAAGAAGTGAAAGGTGAAGCAAGTCATACAGGTCTGACCTGTGGCCAGGTCACATGGGTCTGTCAGGTTCAATTGCTTCTTTGAAAGGCATGGGTTAGCCCAGAGGTCGGCAAACTTTTGAGATGGAACGTACCCAAAGAGCCGCATGTGGCTCGCGAGCCACAGTTTGCCGACCTCTGGGTTAGCCTGACATAAATCAACTGCACAATTTCAAGACAGAGAGGAGAGAAGCTGAGGTAACTCAAATGAAAAAACCCAGGGCCCTCTGCCTCACTAAATGGCACCACTATCTACCCAGTTTCCAAAGCAGCAAATTCAGGAACCACCCTTCACCTCTCTCTTACTCCCACATCAAATTCATTAGCAGGTCCTTGGAGTTCTACCTGCAAATTATATCATTGTTTTACATCGGCTGCTTATCACTTTAGTCTAAGGTACACTTATTGCTCCCCTAGAAAGAGCCAGTCACTTCCTATCCCGTGACGATTCTTGCTCAGCTACAATCCATTTTCCCTATAGCAACGGACAAGGTGAATGCTATTGGCATTCAGAGCATTAATTAATCATTGCTCATTGTTGGGGCTGTTCTGTTCATTTCAGAATGTTTAGCATCCCTAGCCTCTGTCCCTAGCCTCCACTTACTTCCAACTGTCTTTCCGAGGGGGAGGTGATACTGCTCCACCCACCTCTCCCCATCCCTAAGTTGAGAACCACAGAGCCTGAGTGATCTTGTAACATAAAGCAGATGATGCCACTGCCTGGCTTAAAACATTTAGCGGTTTCCCATTGCACTGAGAATAACATCCCACCTCCTTCTGGGGACTTCAAGGCTGCTCATGCCCTGGTCCCTGTCCACTTCTTCCATCTCATCTTCTACAGCCCTCCTCTTCCTCTTCCTTGCTTCAGTCCAGCTTCTTTTCTCATCCTTGGCTACAGTGACCTATTTCCTACCTCGAGGCCTTCGTGCTTGCTATTCCTCTGGCTTAGCGCCTTCCTTGGCGCTTCTTGACTAAACCTTCTCGCTTTCTTCAGGCTTAGGCACTAATGCTGATGTAGGTGTGAGACGGACAATGTCCATCCTGGCTAAGACAAGAAGGCATTACTGAGAAACGGGTGGGAGAGGAGGGAGAGGGAGAGAGGGAGAATGAGAGAGGGAGGGAGGGAGAGAGAGAGAACATCTTTTGAACCCCTGGATCCAGCTGTGCCTTAGGTAGGACTCATCCATTTGAATTCCCAGTACACAGGTACTAGCACTCACCTTTATACTTAAGCTACTTTGGGTTGGGTATCTACCAACTACCATGGAAAACATTGTGACTAATACAATATATGCTCCTTCATAGCCACACCTGTGTGTACAGGGATGGTCAGTGGGCAAGTCTCTTTTAGCACTGGGCGAAGGATACCTCTTCAGGATGTTTTTCCAAGCTCTCTCAAGGGCTAGAATCCTTAGTAGAACTGCTCACACCCTCCCATTTCCAGCTCTCCACTAAATATCTCCTGTGGCACCCTGCCCTATCCATCTCCTTTCTTTCTTCTTCCATCTCTTTCTATCCTTTGCCCTCAATAGGCTTGAAACTCTCCTTTCTTGAAAAAAAAACTTCTCTCCACCCAGTTCTCCTTTTAGATTCTATCTTATCTCTCCCACTCCTCCCTATCAAATTGCTTTAAAGAGGAGGACATATGTGCCCTTCCATTCCTTTGTCATATACATACTACCTGTCAGACCTCTGCAACGAGGCTTTTCCACTTACCCTCCTAGTGAAACTGCATCTGCCAGTGGTCACCATGACCTGCAAATCAGCCAGCTGACCATGGCCTTTTCTCATTCCTCATTCTCATTGCTCTTTCTGCAGCATTAAGCCCAGCTGACCATACCTTCCTCGTCTTCCCTGGCTTCTGAGGCTCCTAGTGGTTTTCCCACCTTCCTCTGGTTACTGGAATATTGGCAAAACCTTTAGGCAAGAGTGATACAGTGTCAGTGCTTGACTGAGTCTTCTTGATTCATGAAGCCACTCAACTGGTTGTTAGTCCCACCCCTTTAAAATTACATATGAAAGGGCCCAAAACTTAGATTGCTCAGAACAACCTAATTCTAGCAGACAAAAACTGAAACCGTCCAGGCACCATTCTATAGTGGGAACTGTTTATTCCTTTATGTTATCTAAATACTTGGATAGTGTCTACAAATGTCCATTGAATTTATCTGTCCAGGTATCCCTCCTCTATTTATGCTATAAACCAGAGCTTTCAGTTAAAGCCTTAAAATGGATTGGCTAGAAAGACCAATGCTCTGTCATAAAATGATGTGTATACAGTACAATCAACAGTTATTTTAAACATAAATTATAAACAGGTATAATTAAAGTGAGGTTAATTACCAATCGTTCTTTACCTGGTATTGGGGAAAACCAATGGTTGATTTGTCTGTACAAAGTTCAGGTACTTTGTCCTCTTTTAGCAATATTTTTTGACCCTTATGAAATGAAAATAATTATTTTCTCATAGGGACATGGGCATATCCTATGGGTTGTGAGCAGATTCTAGTCTCACTTGTTCCCATGTAGTAATATAGCAGATTTTTATTCTATTTTGTTTCTTTTTTCACTTTGATTTTGCTTAGGGACACTTGTGGTGTGACTGTTAGGAAGACAGGACACACACATTAGATTGGAGGAAGTAGGCAATAATCATGACTACATTTCAGCTTAGAACCTTCTTTATTAAGGAAGGTCCTTCAGACACTTTTATTAACAAGCAGATATAAGCTTGGCAAGAGCACCTCTCAAAGTCACAGTTCCAGTTATTTTTGTGAAGTCAAAGAAGGCAGAGAACACAATGGTGGTAACAGCATCAAAACAATGAGCTTGCCAGCCTTACATCTTCCATCAAACATAACCATCACCCCCTCTGCTTCTGTCCTCCGAAGAAGGAAGAGAAGTTGGGATTCAAGATTTGGTATTAATCTAGATCACATGTAGCACTTGCTTTGATAGCAGACAAGGTTCCCACCCCTAACTATACTTGGATGAAATGGTGACTACGTTCTCTGTGCCAAACCTTTTCATCCCTGACCTTCATCTAGATCTTGAAGTGCCTGATTCTCCCGGGGCAAGGGCGGACCACTGGACCAGCAGCAACAGCAACACCAGGCTGCCCCACTGTGGGTGCTTTCCCCACGGGTGCTTTTGCCACGTGGAATGCTTCTCCTGAGGCTGACTCCACTGAGGCCACACCCATAAAGGCGTGGCGCAGGTCGTAGTGTGCCTGGTGCACTCGCTGGGGAGCTGCCACCACAAGGGGTCCCACCACTACTGCATCTGGAGGAGACTCAGGTGTAGCTGAGGACACCATAGAGGAGGGTATGTTGATGCCATCTGGTTGGGGCTGTGGTAACACAGGCTGGAGAGAAAACCATTTTCTTAGGTTAGCTACCTTTTTCTTCCCAGACAACGCCACTCGTGCTTGTCGGTGGAACCCCACCCAATTCACTCACAGTAAAAATTTTTATTTGCAAGGAATCTGACAAAAAGTACTACAAAAAAGAATTACCTAGGTACAAAGTATTGTCATAAGAGCTACAGAGGAGGGTAACTGGTTTATGGTAGTCCCTTTCTCACCAATTGTCTTAGGCATGGTAGATTTATACACGTCCCAGGAGCAAAAGAACCCCACCTTATGGTTAACTTTCACCAGGTGTCACCCTCTTTGTCATGTACACCTGTAGCTACCGGGACCTGCCAGGCAGATCTGGCCACCTCGTCTCTGCAACTCAGAAAACCACTCCCACCCCAGCAAATAAAAAGGTGGCTTTGTCAACTACCTGTTAGGATGGTTCTGTGCTATAGCCTCCAGTTCATGGGAGGGGAAGGAATGGCTGAAATAGCCGCTCATTTGTTGCTAATTCCACATACCCTACTGCTATTTATCATCGTGGGGCTCAGAAGGACAGGGCAGCAAATGCCCTGTATTTACAAATGCACTGCATAAAGGTCAAAGGGTGATTGTGTTCTGAAGATGAGGGCAAGTGTATCCATGATGCCATTACCTGTGTTGGGAACACTGTGCAGGTCACTGCAACATCTTCCCCACCAAGCTTTTCAGTCAGTGTCGACTTACAGAAGCCATATTGCTGTCCACAGAAAGAGAGGAGTTATTTGAACTGGTTCAAAAAGTGGATTTCTCCCCCAGTTTCACTGAGACGCCAACATATCAAAGGAACAAAAAACCTTACATTTTAATTCCTTTTTAAGAAAAACTTTTTCCTAAGTTTATAGTTTCTACTTACAGAAGGCATGTACTATATAATTCTATATAAAATGTGGAAAATACAGAAATGCTTTGAGAGTGGGAGAAATCACCCATAATCCCAGAAATGATGGTGACCCAGAAAAACTTCCATTAACATCCATGTATTTCTTTCTTATTCTTAAATACTGTTAAATATCATATACTAATTGGGATCATTATGACTACCATTTTGTAGCCTGTGTTTTTAAGTTACTATAATATGAGAGCATTTTCTTACATCATTCATTCCTTATTCCTTGAAAACATAATTTTTAGTGTCTGTATAATTTTCCATTTACTGATGTGCCATATTTTATTCAATGACTCCCTCCTGTTAGACATTCAAACCTTCTTGGGGTCATTTTGTATCTACGATAAATCATGTCATGGCGTGGAATTAATCTCTGGTCTTTCACAAAGATAAAAGCATTCACAGACTCTACAAAGGAAGTTTTTAGTAAACTTAGGGCAGAGAGAGAATGCCCATGGCAGTGTCCAAAGATAAGGGCTGCCTCGGGTAGTAAGATGAGAAACACCGGCGTGGGGTAGGATTGGGTAGGGTCACTGGGGCAGAGTCCAGAATCTGAGAGTGGACAGCTGTACTAATTTCAGTTTAGCTTTTTCTCGTATAGGAAAGGGGGAGCCAGTCAAGCAGGTTTGAGGGCTGACATCCTTCCTGGGGTCTGGTCTGTTTGAAGATGATGTTATCTCTGGACTCTGGACTCAGACTCGGCCATCAAGACCTGGGACTATGGCTCACCAGTAAAAACTGCAAGGGAGTTGTAAAGTGGGTTACAGTGTAGAGGAACCTGAGGATTAAGAAATTGCTCTTTTCAGGTTAGGATGTTGTTAATTAACAAGGTATTGGTAGCCTTGAGAAAGGGAACAAATAGAGTTCTTCAGTTAATCAGTGAGGGGAGAAACAAAGAGAAAACAGATGACTATCAGGATGGATCAAACTGCAAACAAACTAAGTCTAACTACAGGTGGCTAGATAGCGAGCTATGCAGTGAGTCAAACTGCAAACCAGCTAATTTTAATTGTGTTATTGATTCCCTGAATTTCACCCTTACAAATCATAAATATACAGAGGGTGCCAAAAAATGTATACACATTTTAAGAAAGGAAAATTGTATTAAAATCGTAATACTCAATAAATACTGATAATAAAAGACAAATACAAGTCACATTTGACTTCTGCAATTACAAGAGATGCTCAAAGTGGTTAACATCAGCGTCCAGACACTTCTGATTACGGTGAACTACTGCTTGAGCAATGTTTACCAAAGTGTCCACTTGTATACATTTTTTGGCACCCCCAGCATATGCCATTGTAGTAAAAGGGCTGCATCAAACTGGGTTGGGATCCCATCAAGTGGACTGTAATTCCAGGGAGCAAGGGATGCCATCTATCAGATCTCTTTGGTCAGTTCCTCTGTGAGGCCTTTCTCAAACTTACAGGAAGGATGGATACTAGGAAACTCATTCCCTTGCCCAAAAATAGATGCAAAGTTCATAAGTTCACATTCAGAGTGAACTTCACAGGAGGGGTTTTTATTTGCAGAATCTGGGACTCATCTGATGCTTGGGTTAAGAAGAAAGGGGCACACTGCACCTGCTTGATTTTACTCTCCCACCTTAATATGTGTTGTTCATTTAGAGGACTTCCGAGGCACTTTCCTATACATCTTTCAATTGATCTCTATTGGACAGACGAATCAACTGAGGCCTAGAAACTTAAATGGCCTGCTAAAGATTGCCTTGCTAAGAAGTAGCAGAGTTGGAATAGGGCCCACATCTTCTGACTCTGTTGTAAATGATAAGAAGGGGCCACAGGGCAGCCAGAAAATACAGAGTGAAACAAAGACTTGAAAAAAAAAAAAACTGCTGTGGGCCAGCCTCACAAAATGAGCCCCAGAGAGGAATCAGGAGCAACTCGTTATATTCTGACTTTTCATAGTGGTCAGGGATCAGGGTTTTCAGCCAGTCTCCTCAAAGAGCTAAGAAAAACATATCAAGTGATAAATGGAGATTGTTGAGAATGACCAGAAGCCCGGTGGAATGTTATTGTTGTTGCTGTGAAGAAAGAAGTCACCCGTCTGAGATAGCTGTGTGTGAAGCTAGACCTCTGATAATGCATTTCCTTCACCCCAGCGTGTTTTGGCACAGAAGGTGAGGTATAGCCTTACTGCTTCTTAGATCACATGAATTAGAAGAAATTGTAATTCTCAGTTATTGATCACTGAGGTGAAATAGAGCATGTTAAGATTAGGATCTGGATATTCCAGAATGATCTGAGACATAATAATGACTTCCTCAAATCAGTGAACCAAGAACTGAACTATGTGATAGTTAATTCTCAGAAAGAACCTGTGCAGTGTGCTTCATTTAACACATTTGGAAATGAGATAGTGAGACTTAAGCAGTTTGAATAGCTGGCCAAAGGTCAGGCGTCTTATAATTGGCAGAGCTGGGGACTGAATGAACATGTGTCTGACTTCAAAACCACTCTTTAACCTCTATGCTCATCAGGTTTTTCTTGGAGGCAAAGTGATGTGAGGATCACTTGACTCATCCCCCCATTAATTCTTCCACTAGGACATGCTTATACTTTTTCATTCTTCTGAAATGCCCCCTTTCCTCTCACTCTGCCTATATAAACACACCCATCCTGTAAGGTCTAGTTCCACCCTCAGCTTCTCCAGGAAGCCTTGAGTCCAAAGTGATCTCTCCTTCCCTAAAGTTTTGCAGAATTTCACGGGACCTTAATTTTTTACTTTCATTAAATGTGTAACTAAGTGAGATTTGGTTTTTATACTCCTCCAAATAAATACACATTAGATATATCATAGAAACACTATAAATCCACAAATGAGGATGAAATTTCCTTTAACAGATTCAGGGAGGTGAATTGAATCAGTTCAGAATCTTTTCTCCTCACTTAGCGATTCCCCAAATTCGGACCCAGGATCACAGGGATAGGGATGTAGGGGTCCCTCCTGGCTCACCCATGGCCTGGAAAAAGACTTGCTCCTCTTAGTTGATATTTTCCTTTCTGTTCCCTTCCAAGGTCTTCAATAAAACTGCAAAAAGGCTCTGCCTCTGCGAGGTGCCTCTCCATCCCCTAATAACTAATGAGACAGTAGCTAACTCTGTGAGGTGGTGGTGCTTCAGCAGGCTT
>NW_017731364.1:4388329-4406123 GCF_001890085.2 Hipposideros armiger | reverse complement strand
GATAACTACTGCATTGTTTTGTACACCTGAAACTAATAATAATAAAAAAGAAACCTCCCCTGTGTTGCACAGTGACAGAGCCCAAAGCAAAACATGGCCTCCTGGTACTCATATCTCTTCCTGCTACCTCCCACCCATCAGTTTAAAGGCATTACTGACTAAACCTTGTGTACTAGTTACATGCTTCTTGGGGGTGCAAGGCAGAGGAGATAGGGCCCCAGCCCTGCAGGAGTTTACAGGATAGAGACGCAAGTTACCCACACACAGCCATGAGGAAACAGCTCAAGGCCTTTATGATCCAGAGCTAAATGGGGCACCCAGGCTCTAAGTAAGCTCCACAGCCCAGGAGGCATACTTGCTTTGTTCACTGTTCTGTCTCCAGCCCCTAGAACAGTCCAGCTGAGGCAACATGTATAATTGTTAATGCAATTAATGAACTCCAGAGCCACAGCTGCTGGGATTGGATCCCAGATTACCCAGGGAATAGCTGAGCAAGTTTGGACAAATTACTGACTCTCTCTGTGCCTCAGCTTTCCCATAGGGTAAAGCATGGATAGCATTGTAAAGATGAAATGTGATAATCCATGTAAAGTACTTTAAAAAGTGCCCACACAGAGTAAGCACCCAAAGGACATTCGCCATAATTGTTATGTAAGCAATCACATTATTAGAGAAGAAATCGATATTTGATGTACATATACATGTATAAATACTTGATATGCCATCAAATGATATTTGATAAATTAATGAATGAATAAATGAATGCAATTGGAGTCAGAGACGGAAGGGATTTTGTAGTCTGAAGTACTTGGGGAGGGTTTCTAAGCAGAGGCCAGACATGAGCCAGGCACTTAAGGAAGCGTAAGATCTAAGGAGGATGAAAAAGGAAGAGAAGAAAAATTTTTAACTTTCAGAAGGTCTGTTAGACAAAGGCTTATGTTTAAAGGTTTGTATTGAAGTGTTATTTTTTTCTGCAAAATATTGGAAACAACCTAAATCGCCACTGAGACAATCAAATATAATTTGATGAATCCATTGTTATTCTCAAACAATACTTAAAGACATAGATGCTCAAAAAAAACCCTACATATTATGAATAGTACAATCTCAACTAAGTAAACAATCCATTTGTGTATAAAAAGAAATTATAAAAATGTTATAAGAAAGGAAGAAATGCAGATAATTTTGTTTCTTTAACTTTAAATCTTTAATTTTTTAAATTGTCTATAACGTATTACTTTACTACTTTTGTTTGTTTTTAATTATAGTAAAATTTTACATTTTAACTATTTTTTGGCCAGTTCAATAATACAGGGGGGTGTCCAAAAAATGTATACAAGTGGACACTGGTCAACGTTGCTCAAGCAGAATAGTTCAGCATAATCAGAAGTGTCTGGATGCTTACGGCAAGCACTTTGAGTACCTCTCATAATTGCAGAAGTCAAATGCGACCTGTATTTTTCTTTTGTTATTGGTATATATTGAGTATTACAATTTTCATACAGTTTTCCTTTCTTAAAATGTGTATACATTTTTTGGCACCGTGTGTGTGTGTGTGTGTGTGTGTGTGTGTGTGTGTGTGTGTGTGTGTTTCTGTCAAACATCTCTGTTGATCTCTTTAGGCTAAATTCCTAGAAATGAGCATTACTGGCTCAAGGACTTGAATGATTACATACCAGAGGTATATCTAGAAAATCCACACCTCGCACTCCCAGCAGCCTGACATGACTTGCCTTAGTTAGGAGACCGTCTTTGTCTTTTTCCTATCTTCAGGGGCATCCAGCACGTGAGATGATTTGGTGACAGCTCTTAAAGGGAGGAGGTGACACCCCAGAGGAAGGCTTGGCATGACCCAGCCCCCCACTCCCTACCCCCAGGATGTGGGTATTTTGCCCTGTTACCTCTTTTCCACAGTCCCAAGATACCAACTTGCTCTAAGGGTGCTCTGTTCTACAACCAGCTTTGCTGTCCCCAGGGCCTGGCCTGCTTACCTTTTCCGCCAGCATGTTACAGACGGCTGGGTCTGTGACGTCTTGAGCAACACAGTCAGTGGCAGCCACTGCAAATTCCACATAGGTTGAAGCTGGAAGAGGCTGATGAGAATAAATGAAAATGCTTGTGAGGCAACATGACTTAGCATGAAAAAGGCAGAGAAGGAGAGGCTGGAGGGAAGCAGCAACGCCATGGCATTGCACCCTTCAGGGAGCACCCTCTGCGTAGGCCACACTGTGTGGCCAGAAAATATGCTCTCAATGGCTTACGTAGGGCAGTCATTGTGGCCTCATGTTCTGTGTGTTTGTATAATGTGGTTGGGGGTGGGTGTCCCCTGAAAAACATGCAGGTATCCTCTGCCCATTGTTCAGGGAAGAGTGAGTTTTCAAATAGAAAGTAGGAACCCAGAGGCCAACCTTACCCTGGCCTGGCTGGGAACCCTCTCCCACACCCCATCTCTACCCCTGCCTTCCCACTTGGGGCTGCACTTTGAGACCCAAGGTTCAGGTTACTCCAAGATGGAAAGCAGGAAAGCAAAGAGATTAATTAATACATCTCCCACTAACTGTATACAGCAGTGTCAAATGAAAGACAGAAATGAAAGTATGGAAGATACTTGTGCTTTTCTTCCTTATAGTTCTTATGGAGCATATGGACACTTATGATAATAAAATGTCTGTTATTTGGAATAGTCTGGGAATGTTCTGAGAAGCACACAAGTATTCTGGTTAATAGAATTATCACCTATATAATGCATTTCCAAGTATGCCTTGGCTGGTACCCAGAATATCAGTTTTCTTAAATATTAGAATTTTGTTACATTCAAATATGCTAAACTACCCACAGCTCAATTAGATTTTTTTTTTTTCAGTAAATCAAAAGGCATTTTAGGATCCTGCCATTATATGCTTATCTGTGTAAGTAGGCTTATGTCTTTATAAGTATCAACTACGAGAGTGCTGCAGATGGTCAGTAGTGATGGATGATAAAGATGTGGAGAACCATGAATTTACACTGAGTGCTTCTGGGTAATGTGGGAACTCCCACCCACTGAACAGTGAGCCATGGTGTTGACTAGAACTGAGGAACTGGGGTCAGGCTGCATCTGGCTGTTTTAGGCTAAAGTGGCTCAGCTTGTGGGAGGCACTGAGGGTTCTTGGGGTCCTCATGACCCTCAGGGTCCTCCTACCCCCCAAGAACCCTTTCTTTCCCTTTTCTTCCACGACCCTCCCGGCCTTCCCACTGCTGCTCATGCTCCCTCTCCGTCCCTCACCTCGTACATTCCCGAGGTGCCAGCAAATTGCCCAACCTATCCAAAGGTCTCCGTCTTACCACAAGTTGAGCCCGGGAAACTTCCACAAGCTGAAAATAGGAGCCATTATTACGAGCGTTGAAGGCGGCCAGTGCTGCATCTACAGCGTGCACCACCTTGGTGTCGTTAAGTGGGGCCAGCAGAGGGCAGCTTGGGCACACTTTTCGCACATCCTCGGCTGAATCTGTGCAGAGAGAGAAAAAAACCAATCGGAGTTGTACTTCTCGAGTGTTCACCCCTGCTCTACTTATTTAGAAAGGACCAAGGCATTATCTAAATGGCCTCAGGTGTTATCTCTGCTTCTTGCTAAACTTTCCCATCAAGGTGGCTCCCATCAAGCTGACATTTTTGCAGGATCTCCTCTCATCAAGGGGCAATTTCAACTCCCTTTAAAACAGTTTTATAATCCCAGATACTAGGACATTTGACTTCTCCTTCTCCTCACCAACAAAGTGGCTAGAATTACTCACATTGAAAATAATTCAGGCTCCTTCCTCACTCTCTCTACAAAGTCAAAATAAGAAGAAGAATCATCTCTACCTGGACTGGAATCACATTTTGCAGACAACACGGAAAACTGCCCGTTCTGTTTCAGCACTCGGAAATCACAGTCTCCTTCCACAGCCTAGAGAAATAAACCCAAAGTTAGGGCCTCAGAGAAGGGCTGGCCCTTCACTTCTCACCTGGGGAGGGGTTGGTCCCTCAGGCATGGTTATCAAAGGTGAGCCTCACAAAATCACAACTGGGTAATATGGACACATAACATTTTCTAGAGCTGCAATAAAGACATTTGTTGTAAAAAGCAGGCCCAGGGAAGGAGGCAGCAAACGGCAGTTTTTGAAACAGCACACTGGCTGGCCATGAGGGCAGGCTGGGCAGCTGGATAAAATGAGCCTGCTTTTTGCAGAATCACAGTGGAACTAGCCGTGGCCCAACCTGAAGTCACCCTAAGAGTGCCACTCACATGCTGCCTCAGCTGCCTCACGGAGCAGTTTGCCGAAGGGGTGGGGTCCAGTACGTGGCAGACGGTTTCCAGAGTGTCTATTTCAATCTCAAACACCTCTCCCATGGGCCGCTGTGGAGACATAGAATGAAGAGGTGAGCACCCTATTGCCCTGATTCTGTTGATTGGGCCAAAGGGTGAGGCCCCCACAGGGCTTGAGCGCACCCCCTGCTGGAGAGGTGAGATAAGTCATTCCTACTGTGAGTCTGCAACTCCACCCAGCTCTTCTACCCTGCCCTGTGGACAGACAGTGGCGGGGCTTTTCTCATCCTCTTGTTAGCTGAGCAAGTGCTCAATGGTGTTTGCCAGGAAGAAGGGGTCCTGGGCTTGGACAGGTTGATGGAACCATAGTCATCCCTCTGAGTGCTAGTTAAAAACTAAAAGTGACTGCTGATACTGACCAACTTAAAAAATTTCACCCTTCAAGCAGTGCTTTGGAAAAGTCAGCTTTGGATTTTTCTCAGTTAAGCTGCAAAGTAAGGTGCTGTAGGATAATATTTTACCATCTCTCTTGTCTCCAAACCTCCCCCTACTTCTTTCTCCTTTACCTCTCATCATCTGCTTTCCTTCCTTCCCCATTTCCTTTTCCTTCCTAAAGGAAACCTTGTCCTTGGCCTTTTGTCTTTGGCTTGTCAAGGCCTGGATGCAAAGTTGCTGCTCTCTACTTCCCCCTGCTGGTGGTGAGGGGGAAAAGCAAGCCCCTCTCGGACACGAGGAAGCCGCGTGTAAGTCGCTAGTGTCCCCTTGAAGAAGGAGCTGTGGGGAAGGAAGTGGTAGGAGAGCTTGTATAACAACGTGGCGTTCACCTGTTCCTGTAGGCTTTCTTCAAAGCCTGGAAAATCAAGAAGGTACAAGCATGTATTTTGTCTTACCACCTACTCTGGTTGCCTTTCATTTCTGTTCTGCCTGACTCCCTAGTACTTGAAGCCTCAGAATCTTCTCTCTTGGAGGAAGCTGTGTTTTATGATTGGCAGATGTGTCCACGTTAGCTTCCTGAAAACATTCAGAGCTGCAGGGAATAGGAGCAAAGCACCCCTGAGTTTTTCTTAAAAAAGTAACTCTCAAGCTCTCTGCCTTGAGTGAAAACCACAATGTCTGTTCATTACCTTTCCCTCGCATATGCATGTTGTACGCTAGTCCCCCTGAAATGATCAGTGTTTCCTCTGTGCTTCCGTATGGTTGTAGCACTGCTAAAACCCACCTGGGACAACCCTGAGTTTAGATATTGTGTCCCATTGGGAGATCAGAAATAAGTTAGTCAGCCTGGACATCCTGATATTGACCTTATTTTCCTTTCTACAATAGATTATAAATCTCTTGTGGGCATTAATTATGTCTTTCTCTCCTTTGTATTAAGTTGAACCATTAAAATGCCAATATTTAGCTGCTTTTAATATACAAAAATGGCAATTTCATGTGGTTCAACCTGATATCACCTATAGCACCTGACATTGCTGCTAAAACCCACAGAAAGCTTGTAATTTGTACTTGCTGAAAGAATTATTCTTCATTAGGTAGACAATCTAATTTCAAAATAGTCAGTAGACAGATGCCTTTCCCCCACCTCTCCAAATCTCTCAACTGATCCCCGAGGCATAGTTTCTAGCCTGATATTTATTGTCATTGGCTTCAGACTGCAGTAGTTTACTGTCTACCATGTGAGGAAGTCCATCACATCATGCCAAGATTTCTCTCTGGGATGTGGGATCTGGGAGGCAACTTTTGTAGAGGATGGAACACAGACCTGGAATTGAATACCAGACAGATGCTTACTGATTATATGACCTTGGGCACAGAAAAATGCCCTAATTTGTCAGGTCCTTAGTTTCCCCTTATGTAAGACAAGGACAATACCTACCACATGGGACCGGGGGGTAGAAAGGGCTAAGGAGATGATATATGTGAAAAGGCCCAGCACAGAGTAGGTAGTTTTCAAATGCTAGGTTCACTCACTCTCAGTCTTCATCCAGAGAAACAGAAGCAAAGAAAGATAACTAATTCCCAGTGGGTGATAATTTGACAACTAGAATCCAGTCTCTTGCACCCTGGTTTTCCCAGGAAGCCACACTTTTTACCTGCGGTCTTCAAAATGTCTTTCAAATCCTTTTCTTCACCTGCACACCTCCCCAACCGCCAGCACCCTCCTTGAGACCTGTCAGCACCGTACATGATGTCTCCTCTTATGCCCTCTGCCTGCTGCTTCCCTCCCTCCTAGGAAGAAATCAGAGTTTACTGCTCTTCGGTTTCATTTGTGCTGGGAGATGTGATCTTTTGAGACACCCGGTTAAGCTCCAGGAGCAGGTTCTTTCAGTTCACAAACAGCAGGTTCACTTACCCGAGACCACACCTTCACTTTGTCAATCTGGTTCAGGGTGTGCTTGTAGCCCTGAAGAAGGTTGCTGTTGATGTAGTCCACAGCCACCAGGGCCGCTTGCTCTGTTTCTGGGTCATCACAGTTTAGTTCTTTATAACCCAGACCTAGGCCAAGTGGGACAGAGTGGCAGCCCCAGAGCTGAGCAAGGCAAAGGACTAGGACAAGGGACTTCATGGCTGCCCCAGAGAGGCCCTGGCAGGTGAGCAGGTGACTGGAGGCTTCAGGAAAAACCCAGATGCTCTGCTGGGAAAGGTAGATCCATGGAAGGGCTGAGGGCTTTATTTATCTGTCAGAGCCTCCCGGAGGAATTGCATAAGGACGTGGGATGATTTCTGTTGTGGTTCCAAGAAAATCCCAGCAAACATCAGCCCTGGAAAAACAAACATTGCTGGCCCCCAAAAAAACCTGCCAAATCAATGCTGCTGGGGGTGAGGTGGTGGGGGCCTGTGGGGGAGATACTCCAAAGTCGGCTGGGAACATGGTAACAGCAGCAGAAAGAGGAGGCAGCTGAGGGGATGAGTCGTGCACCCAGGTGAGGGGGCTGGCACAGCCAGCCCTGGAGCGCTGTGGGTTTGGCAACAGAGTTGAGTGCTTTCTATTGTGATCTGAGCACTCCATGGGGTCTGTGAGGGGAAAAGGGGGATGTTTAGCAATTTGATAAAGTCCCCTAATGTCAGGGAGGGTTATCTCCCCCAAGAGGAGTCCTGGAGAGAGGACACGGCCCAAAGATGTAATAAAGTACAGATGATCTAGAGTGAGGAGGGAGAGCCATGGGAGATGCCAACATCTTGGGTAAGATCCTTGGAGAAAAGAAGGAAAGAAGGGAGATATTTCTGCCTAAAGTAGGGAATGGGGGTAAGAAAAGGGTGTTCCCACAGCAGAGCTAGGGAGGGCTATGGCCAACAGAGCAATATGGAGTTCTATAGTCCTTCATGGACTTTTCTCCAGAACTCACTGCCAGGACCCTGCAGGTGACAGCACTGACTAAGCCTCCTGGGTGGCTGTGTGTGATTGGCATCAGTGGCCCTGTGTCCCCAGTGGCCCGTACCTCCAGCCAGTGCTCAAGGACAGCAGAGGAGAGCCCTGGGCTAACAGTCACTCACTTGGCAAAGCTCTAGAGGGGTTTGAGTCTCACACTCAGGCAGAGATTCTGCAGGGGCAGCTAAGAACACAAATGCCTCCTTAATGCCCTTTGTAGCCTTAGCAGAATTAGAGTGAGTCTTTCTGGCCAGAGCACAGGGCCACAGTGTTGGTTCTAGGAACTACCTTTTTAAAGTGACCCTTGAGAATCCTAGGTGTAACATCCAAGGAGCATGGGCAGCATAGCAAGAGGCTTGGGAAATAGCTTGTGAGGACCTGGCTTGGATTAGCCTGGAGCAAGGACGCCCTAACATGGAGACCAACATGTTCTTCAAATATTTGGAGGTCATCATTGTGGGTGGATTTGTTCTGTTGTTTGCTATTGCTTCAGAGAACAAAACCTGGTTTAGAAAATAAAAGAGGGGGCTTTCTACAGGGGAGCTTAACAACATTGATTTGCTGGGGGGAGGGGGCAGAGAGGGGATGTGATAGGGCACAGGAAGTAACTGGAAGGAGAATTTTCACATTTACTCCCAGCTGCATACACTAATACAGAATCTTAATGACAGAAGCTCAGAAGGTGTGATCAAGACTCCAGGTTCTCTCTGAGAGGGGGATCCTGGCCCTTAGAGACACAAAACAAGCTCTGGCCATCTAACAAGATGATCCTCAAAACCATGGGCGACTTTCCATCAGCCTTATGCCCCATTTTCTTCAAGGCCTTGACTCGTGAGCAACTTTTTGTGGGTGCTATGCTTTTCTTTTAAATAATCTTTTAAAATACAAAATATGGTCATTACTAAAAATCTGAAAATCACAGAAAATATATGTGGCGAGTGCATGTTTCATATGTCATAAGCTTGGGTATATAAAATATAACTTTATTTTCCACAACATAATTGAATTTCTGTCTCTGAGCCCTATTTTGTGAAAATCCAATCTCGTTCTTCTAGATAACTCACTCTTGACACTTGGGTTGCAACCCAGTCCCAGTGAGGATTTTTTTGCCCCTCTTACGTCTTCTCCCCTCTGGGGTTAAAAGCAAGTGATTTATGCAAATACAACTTTAGTCAAGGGCAGAAAGCGGTGCTCTTCTTGGCCCAGGCCTGCAAGGGTCTGTGCTGGCATTATCTGCCAGGTAATCTGTCTCATCTTGCCTTAGTCACATCCACCTGGCATGCCCACCTGTGAGTTCATGTCCCACTTACCCATCTAATCCATAGCAAGACAGTCCTCCTGCATCCCCAATCAGGGCTCCCCTTATCTCAGCTGTGGGACCCTTTCTAGAACACAGACCTTCTCTCAGCTAAGTGCTACCTTCTCCTTTAAACTTGGGAAAATTTGGCCGCTGTGCTCACCCAGGGTGTGGGGGCAGTTTCATGAAGCTGCCTTCATGCCCACCTATCTAGGCACACCCTGCAGTCGTGGTCCCACCACTGTTCTGGTGCCGACTGCTACTCAGGAGGCTTCTTCCTGTGATGTGATGTGTCCCTGTGCTACCTGTGTGCCCTTTCTCTTCCCCTATCCTCATCACGAGGCCTGGGTCCCCTGTGCTCTGGGATTTCCACACTGTTCTTGGTGTGGTTCTATTGCATTCCCAATATGAGGGTGATGGGAGGAAAAAAGCTCTGTTTGATCACCCTTTCTGATCATTTTTGTCTTATAGCATTTCTTTTGGTATCTTTGTTCTTGGATCTTCCATGGGTGACAATTTCTAAAGTATTGTCCTCTTTCTCTGATGCTAGAAAAACAAAGCATGTAGTATAGAGCAGGTAATAACTCACCTATCACCTTTCCACATATAAACAGGAAAACAAACTCATCCACAAGTTCATCACCCAGAGATAAATAACATTTCCATCTTGCCTTTTTTTTATGCAAGGAATTATTTTAATGTGATTTAAAATATATTGCATATACAACTTTGTAGTTTTCTTTTTCACTTAATATTATAACTGGAATGTTTTCCCAAGTCATTAGACTTGAAAAACATGCTTATAATCACTCCCTATGACTTTATTGTGTATATCATAAATTATCTAATCATTCTTCTATTGTAAGGCATTTAATTTGTTCTCAAGTGATCACTCTCATATACAAAGCTTCAGTGAAATTTTTTATTCAGGAATCTTTGGCTTTCTAATTATATTTTCAGAATAGATTCTTATTCGTTTAATTATTGATTCAAATGATTTGACATTTTTAAAGCTCTTGATTTCTCTGGCCAAACTGCCTATCAGAAGGGCCATGTCAATTCATACCCCTACAGTTTAACGGGTGTGCTCTCAGGTCAGCTGTTCTCTCTTTTCCTTTGCTACCACGTCCATACTGACTTTTGTGAGAGTTTAGTTATGGGAAAATCATCAGAACTTTTAAAAAAATGTATTTTAGGAATATCTTTGGTATGTATCTCAAATATTCCATATGTCTAATTCTTATAAAGTAAAATAACTTTGGTGTCAGGCTGAATAAAATCCCTCATTTACATTTTTTCAGTTTCCTTAGAAAGAAATGTTGCCATTTACTTACGGACAATGAAGAAGAAAATAGATGATATTTTAGTATGTTTTCCAAGAGAGCCATAGCAAAGCATGTCAAAGGGAGGCTATAGGTGTTTCACTGTGCCTGATGGCACCAATTTAAACTTAGAAAGACTTTCACCTGCCAAATGCCGAGTGCATATACTCATGAGTGCTCTTGGGTCAGCTCCATCCTCCTGGCTCCAGCTTCTTTTCATGACAATAGGAAGTAGGCATTTACTTCTATTTCTGGTCCTTTGTCTTATTATTTTAATTACTTATCTATGCAATTTTCTATGAGGCCCACATCACTGCATTAAAACAATACTCTTTCCGTTCACACTGTCTGATAGTGTTTGGAGAATATCAGGAGCTTGTTAGAGCAGGTTGAGGAGAGCAGACCTAAAGGTCTAAAGGGCAGAAGAAGACCAACCACCTCCAGGAGATGGCAGCAAGGCGCTGGGCAGCACTTGCTGGGTGGCGCCCCCATGTGTGTGCTGCTGCTGATGGTGGAGACCTCAAGATGGCAGCTAAGGATGGCGCCAGGTCTCTGAGTTTGTTAGTAGAGCTCTCCACTATAGCAGCAATGCATTCAAACTGTTGCAAAGCAGCATTCAGCCTTTACAGATGCCAGTCAGGAGGCAGGGCAAGAAGGATCACGGGAAACTCAGGGTCAGAGTTGCCAAGGCTGTTCCTGCCAAGTCCCTGCCAGCAGACACAGGTCTGACAGGGGAAGGATAGAGCTAGAAGGGGGTGAATTATCGCATCAGGCAGTGAGAGCTGAGGTAAGAGCTAGAAACCCAGCCTCTCACAAAACAGAACATGAACAAGTGCACGTCAGCAAAAGCCAGGGGAACAATTGGTTTTCGCAGGGAGGAAGTGGCAGTGGTTGGTGTTTAAATCATTGGGCCAGACTCCTGGCTCTGCCCTTCCTAGTACTTAAAGGGCCTAGGCCCCGAGAGGCCAAGAATTAATTTCCGATATACCTGGTGTTTCTTCATTCATATGGGCATTTATTGAACACCTATTATCTGTGACACCAGGTGCCTGGGCGCAGAGTAATGAGAAGACATCATCTGCCCTGAAGGAGCTCACCTTGACTCACTTGGTCCAGCGACATCTGATTACCCACAAACTGTATGTAAGTTATACAAAATTATAATGTTTATCCTGTGGAGACAGATTGGGATTTATTTCTCCAATGTAAAGCATCACTTAATGGAATGTAAGTTAGCCTTGTCCCAGGACCCATCAGGTTTCTTGTGAAGGTTAATTTAGTACCAGTAGCCCTGAAACTAATTTGGAAGAGTCCTTTGTACTCAGTGCCAACGCACCGAAGTTAGGAGACATGGGCCTGAGCATACTGTGGTAAAAATGACTAAACCACAGTGAGCGGTGGTATTCCTTCCTTTCTTTGGGCAAAGAAAGGGCTCTGCAAGCTTTCCCCCAATCCTGTTCTCATAACCATGACATGGCTCTAAAAATCCAAACCCTGAAAAGAAACCCATTTGAGGGAATAAATGGGGAAAAGTGGGGCCTGGGCTAGGTTGGGGCAAAGGAGAGGGTGAAGGTGCAAAATTTAAGAAGGACTCATTCGTAGGGTCCCACCCCCCTAAATATTGTGCCTTTAGCCTCTCCCTTGCCTTATCTTAGACCCAGCTGTGGGGAAGAGGCATAATTTAAACCCAGAATAGAAAAAGTTTGTATTTCATCAAGTCTTTCTACTCTTTCAAGAGAAGTTCTTTTACCATTAGTTCTGGTGATCTGGTGTGAAACTGGCCTCAAGAATACAGTGGTCCTTGCAGTAAGCTTTTCATTATCACATAAGAAACTATGAGAAACCTTCCAGTCTCTTTTCTTTGGAAGAAGACTTCCTACTATATACTGTTTAGTGTGACCTCAACACCCATTCAACGTTGTTTCTCAAAAGAAAGAATCATTTTAGGGTTAAAGAAAGCATGGGGAGATTGCTGAGGCTGGAACAGCTCCTCCTCAGGAAAACATCATCATCATAGCTAATGTTATTGATTCCTATTTTGTAAAAGTTATGGTGCTTTAATTCTCATAACTCCATGGCAGCTGTCCTATTCTCATCTTCTGTCCTTTATAGGAGAAGAAGCAGAGACTCAGACAGGTTCTGAAACTTGACCATATCACACAAAGGTGGAACCTTGATTTAGCCCAATCATTTTTTTTCTGTTAACCCCAAACTAAGAGAACATAAGGCCTAAAGAGTGCTAAGGAAGCTGGCTGCTGAGCACTGCCTAAAAGCAAGCAAATTGTTATTCTTTAACAATAGGAAATAAGTATTATTTGAAGAAATGCAAAAGAAATAAAAAAATGTGTTGAGTTTGGTTAAAAATTAAAATAGTAAAAAATTAGTTCACCCATATAATTTCAGTCAGTGGAAAATACTTGGAAATCAATTTTGCAGAAGAGACCTTTACCTGTTGACTTCAGTGATGACTCAACTGGTGTTGAAATTATCTCTACCTCAGGGTTTGAAGGTAAATAATAGATAAATGATTACATTATTTCTGGTTAAATGTTTTCCAGAGAATCACATCCATTACTCCTGCTGGTTTCTGTCATTAACTTTTAATATCTTCAAAAGCAGGTTAGTGGCACTCTTCAGACAAGAAGGAAGATGAGAGGTGAAACTATCATCTTATCATGAGCCCCATGGTCTGCTTGCTAAGCCCCTTGGACACAGAGACAGATATTCAGAAGAGTGGTGGCCTTATTGTCCAAGAGTCGCATGATTATGATGAGGCCACTGGAGTCAAGTAACTCATTGAACCTTAGTAAATTTGGACACTTGTTTATCCATCATGTAGATTACTGGGGTTGGGATGGGTCCTTTCAATAGTGGGTCAATATTGTAGATTATGTGGATCCATTTATTGACTTGTATTGAGTATTCTCTGGACATACATTTATTAATTCAAAATTAATTTCTTACATTTTGCTAGGTGCTAAAGATTCACAAATGGAAGGTATAATTCTTGTCTTCTAGATGCTTACTGTTGAGTCTGGCTCCATAGCACTGTGTTTAGCTATTATGAGCACACAGGGGACGTGTAAGCTGTGGTTCCTGCCCTCAGCCTACATTGAATCCAGAGGAACCAAAGGAACACAATCCCTAAGTTAGAAAGGTTCTCAGAGGACAGAAGTGTCTATGTCATTTTCAGTCTTGTTTCTTCAGCACATGCCTCCTACTCAGCACAGACTGAGCCTCATACATGATCACTGAGGGGCTCTCGGCCAGCCTTCCACTCAACTCAGAGCCTCCCTTCAGTGTCTGGTGTCTGGTTGAGGATGTTCACATATAGGAATCTCTCCATCATCCTGGTAGCCTATTCTATTGTTGAATCACTCTAGTAACTAGGAAGTTACTAGTTTCCTTCATATCAAGTCAACACCAGCCTACATCGCAACCTCTCCAATGGATTCAGATTCTCCTTTAAGAACTACACAGACTAAATCAATTTCCTGCTCTATAAGTAGGGCTTTAGGTATTTAGAGACATCCATGTTGTATCCTGCCACCCTTATCTGACTTCTATCATTTCTATTCCTTCAGTTACTTCTCAGGTAACTTAGTTTTGAGGCCACCTAATCATCTTATTCAATAGGCAAGACTGGCACCAATGGTTAAAAAATAAGACAAATCATTTTGTAATTAGGCGTCAAGTGGATTACATAGCTGTCTGAGGGCACATGCTCTTGTGCATGCACCCATGCGCACAGTGAAGGACAATTCAATAATCGCTAGGAGAGGAGGCAGGCCACTTGCTACCTGTAGAACAGGGGGATTTCTCCTGGTTTCCAGAGATTTATCTGGACCCTTAAAAGAATTAACAGTTAAACCAACCAACAAAAAGGTCATTCTTCTCCATAGATTGCCTTGATTAGGCTTCTTGAATGTTGAGAGGGAAAATATATGAGGCTAGTGGAAGACCTGTAAGAGGGTACCAAGAATTCATTCTGCTTGGATTCATCAAGGCTCTCAGTGGGTAGCATTTCTTCACTGCTTGCTGTCTGATCTCTAGAAAACACCTAAGGATGTTTCTGGTGTTCTTGTTAGGTAGGACATCAGAAGGTGACAAGTTAAAATGAGAAGGTGGTGATCATAGGGCCAGGGCAGGTAATGTGGGCAACTTTCCTTCTGGGCTGGGATTGTGCAATAGGCAGCCAAATCATTCAATGGCTTAAGCCAAAACTAAGCCTCCAGAACTCAGATTCTAATGGAGACTGAGGCGGTGGGAGGACGGACACAGCAGGAAGGTGAGGATGAGTGAGATGAATGAAGAGGGGCCACATGGGTGGAGGGCAAGGGCGTGGGAGCAGCTTAGCTTGATTAGGAACCCTGCATCTGGAGTTGGAACAGACCAGGTGCCACTATTTACTAGCTATGTGACCTAGAGATTTAATTTTGTGAAGCCTTAGTTTCTTCATTTGTCAAATATGGGCAACAAAACCTGGCTAGTAGAGATGTGTTGAGGATTTAATGAGATAACATTTGCAAATGCTCAATGTAGAGCCTGGCACACAGCGAGTGCTCAATAAATGGGAATTCTTAATAACCCCAGTAATACACTAGTACTGAAAGCACAAAGAGGTGCCATGGGGAATACAAGGTGATTAAGATAGTCTTTGCCTTCAGTTAGCCTGTTCAGAGGCAACATAGCCCAGTAGCTAAGAGTAAATGCGCCTTAACTTTATCATCTTTAGCAAGTTATTTAACCTCTCTGAGATGATTTGCTCATCTGTATAAAGCATAATAATAGCAGTGCATACTTCAATGTTAAGAGCATTAAAGGAGATCGTGCACTTAACATTCCTGTCATCAAGTAAGCATCTATATTACCACTTAGTCAGAGAGAAGAAATAGAACAGGTGGAAGAGTGCAACTGCATTGTTTTTGCACCAACATGCTGGCAAAGAGAGGTTGCAAGCAATAGGCAGGGGATTGCATACAACAATTCTGGCAAGTTCTGGCTACAGGAGGGAACAGAGAGAGAAAGGGAGGTAATGGTATTGTGGAAAATAACCAATAGATTCTTCCCTGTTCCTTGTGCTAGTGGCCAACCCAAGCAAATCAGTGAGGCAGGTCTCAGGGATAAGAGGCAGTAGGCATAGGCCAGGTGGGGAGCTCATGGAGGAGAACCCTCAGCTAAGTGCCGGTGAGATGGAGAACCAGGCTTGCAGGTGCTGGAGCGCTAACCAGGTGCAGGAAGGCGGGCAATTCAGGAGGTTCCCTGGAAAGGGGTTTTATGATTGGGCTTTTAAATGATTGCATTTGCCCGTGTGCCTCCTAGTTCCCCCTGAAATGTCCCAGTGTAATCACGTGGAATGTGTCCTGTGCAGTGGTACCAGTGTAATGCTCTGCTGCAGCCAACTTGAAATTCTTTTTTTTTTTTTTTTTTTTTGGCTGAGCCACCTGTTGGCAGCTCAGCTTGAGCTGGGAATCGAACCAGCGATCCTATTGCTCAGAGGCCAACTTGAAATTCTTAACAATTGTTGAACAAGGGCCCTGCGTTTTCATTTTATATGGAGCCATGAAATCATGTAGCCGGCCTGTTAATCATAGGTGGTACATGAGAGGAACCACATGCTATAGATATTCACAGGAGAAGGGGAGACTCATTCCCAGCTGAGAGTGCACAGGGGAGAGGGAAGAAGGCATCATGGGTGAGGACACATTTTGAATTCGACCCTGAAAGGATGGCAAGATTCGGACAGGTAGAAATGAGTATGACTGTCTGGTTAGAAGGATTATGTTGGCAAAGTTAAGTGGTGGAGAAGTATGGACTGTGACCAAGGAATGGTAAGAAATCCTGGCAAACCCGGAGTCCTGTCCCTGAGCAACTCACAGGGGCTTTTTCAGGGCAGTGCCAAACTCAGCTGGCCTTTCTAAGGGCAGCCTGCTTCTCAACGCCTTTCATAGTCCTTTCTCTAGGTGCTATTCTGCTCAGTGCCTGCCCAACTAACAAATTAAATTTAGCCATATTATTCATGGAAAACACAAAACAAATCAGGGTTCAGGGGGCAGGGAGAGGTCAAGTTAACAAAGAATCAAATAGGAATTTTTAATTGAAAAGTATGGGTATTTCAATAAAAATGAAAACACTTACAAATAATAGATCAAATACAGACCAAAAGAACATTCTATCAGAAATCCCCATAGTCCAACTTGCTCTTTCTCAGTCTTTTATAATGCCAGTTTTGTGTAGGGATTTGCACAGCAGGGAAGTGGTAAAGGTGGAATTCCAACCAGGGTCCATATCCTGTGCTGCTCTCACTACCCCGACACCGCCATGGTCCTTATTTCACTCCACAGTGGGGGGTTTCCCCCATCAGAAACCTGGAGTCATCCACAAAGCAGCGTGAGTGTTTGCACTTAAAAAATTACCTATAGTCATACCCTGGTGGCACAGATGAGAGACAATAAAAAGGAAAACGCCATTTCCTAGTCTCTATTCTCAACCTCATTATCCTAAAATTTGCCCTTAAGATTTATTTCTGTTAACAACATGGATCATGAATGACATGCCAATATACATTTTGTTGTATTCCCATTTGATTTACATCAATATTAAACTTAGACACTTGATCAACATGCTTTGATTTTTCTTTTCCAATGTAAATATCCCACAGCTTCTAAAAGTTGGAGCCCTGCCTCCTAAATTGGATGGGATAGTTACATAGATAGCTAGTAGGTCTTGTGTGGTCCTAGAACCTCTGCCTCCTCCTAGGCTGTGTTGCTGCATGTCTGCAGGCTGGGGGGACCGATCACCAGGAAACCATCTGCAGGAGGGGTGGGGAGCTGTCTAGGGTGGAACTGCACCGCCTTGGAATGGAGCCAAGGCCGACAGGCCTGCCTGATGCTGAAGCCTCCTCCATAGTCAAAGGGAACAACAAAATAGTGTCTGCCACTCAGACCTGCCTCCCGACCTGGCCCTGCATTGCACTCACTTTCTCAGTCTTATTAGGAGATAGAATTAAAGAGGGACTGTGAGGAAGGACCGCAGGAAGTTCAGGCATTTCTGTTTTGACGCCCACTGGCAACCTCTAACACAGCAGAGTAAAGAGATCTTCTCCCACAGTCTGGACAGAACTTGGTATGGCCCTGGGTATGGCCATGGCATCAGCTGGGCAGCAGAGGGCAGTGTCAGGGTGATGCCCAGACCAAGGACCAGCAGTACCTCGGTGCAGGCAATGGTGCCCAGGGGCAGGCAGCAGTGCCCGGAGAAGCCAGTGGTGCCCCATAGATGAGAGCAGTGCTCTCATGGTCCCTATGCCATTTGTTTGTTGTTAGAAAACAACGTCTACTCTCTGTAAATAGCTAAATACAGTCTATTTTGAGAGGTGAATGGCGAATATGACATTAACCAAAAGAAATGTGGGGGGACCGGCCGAGTGGCGCGTTGGTTAAGAGCTGGCTTGGGACACCAGAGGGCCCCAGTTCGGATCCCACATATGAGGGCCAGTGACACTGCCCTCTACAGCTAA
>NW_017731364.1:4380022-4387304 GCF_001890085.2 Hipposideros armiger | reverse complement strand
CTCTCTCTCTCTCTCTCTCTCTCTCTCTCTCTCTCTCTCACCTCTTCCCCTTCCTGGGGGTGCAGAAGGGTAGAGCTAGGGATCCTGTTATCCTGGAAATAGGTCCATAACCATGGTGGCTGTCAGACCTTGTTTTTCTGCAGCTATCTCAATTGCTTAATTTTTCCCTCAGTAAAGGTAATTTGCTAAATATTTAAATAAGCCTGATTTAAATTGCCTATCACTCAAACATTTTCCATTCAGATAAATTCATGAACCAGGAAAAAGTCATCTTTCAGAGAACACGTGGTAAGTTTGCAGCAGCCACAACGTGCCTGGTGGCCCTGATGACACAGGGGCTGCTTTGCTGCAACTCGTCTGCTAAGGCCTGCTTTTTGTACCATGAAAGGCGGTGGCAAGGTCTAGCTCTGTGCCATACAAAGGAGAAGAAGCGCCCAATTACATTTCAAAGGAGGCATATGGAGGAGGAGGAGGAGAAGATGATGGAGGCCATGCTCCAGGAGTGGAGGAAGTGGTTCAACACCCGACCCCGCATGTCATTAGAAATGGTCTTCCCACGAACCAGAACCATCTTCAGCAAACACTGGACCAGGGATGGCCCAAGGTGTGTCCTTGTATGCCCACTCCCCCATGGAGCTCTGTGCTGGGAAGGAGTCTGAGTGCAGGGGTCAGCGAGGAAGGTACAGAGTGAGCAAGCCTGCACCCCCACCCTTCACTGGCTGGGCTCCTCCGTGCAGGGGCTGGGCTCTGGGCATCCTTGGTTCCCCAGGGCCTCTAAAGTTTATGTACATAGCAGCTGCTTAATAAATGTGTAATGAGTCAATAGAGATATTGTTTTCATCTTCTGTTTCCCTTTGAAAAAGTCTGCAATTGCTCCTACTTGTTTTTATACTAAATTCAGCTTGTAATGTCTTCCACAATCAAGCTGTCTCTCCCTTGGATGTAATTTTGCCCACTCCCTCTCTACGTCAGAGACGGTGGACTTTTCCCAGGCTGACAAGAGTGCACAGAGCCCCTGCGTGTCATTCATAGAGGGGCCGGCATGTGGCCAATCAGTAACGGGGAGCTCAATTGACTGGAACAAACTGGAAACCTGGCAGTTGAAGTTCCATGTATGACTCCTTATACAGTCCACAGCAGGTACGTCAGCCTCATTGGCTCCACAATAGATGGCGCCCTCTCGTGGAAATAAACATTAAAAAAAATGTTCCTGCAGGTGCTGGGCTTTCCCCTCCGGAGGATTTTTGCAGTCTGGGCCTGTGGGCTCAGCTGTGAAAGGGACTCAGATCAGCCAGCTGTCTGTTGCCTGCTGTCAGTAGTCAGAATGGCTGGAATTCTGAAATGGAATAATATCACCACTTATAGAAGCAACAAATGCATTTTATTATCAAAATGAAAACCCTAATATGTTTCTTAAGAATATGCCTGGCTCACTACTTAGAAAATTAATAACGGCACAACAAATAAAAACAAACCCAGATAAACAAATAAAAAGAGATGAAAACAGTCAACCCAAAGCGGAAGAATCGTGTATCCGCATCAATGCTGTGGATGAAGCTGGTGCACCCCAACCCTCTCCCTCCAGGTGAAGTTGTTTCCCCAGCCCAAGAATTGTGCAGTAGTCAGAGCTTGCCTGGTCAGCTTGGTTGTGTCCTGCCTCTGTCCTGAGGCTTTTTGAACTCACAAGCATATGGGAGCTGTGAAAACTCTGTAACTTACACACACGGTAGACACCTGACATTTTAAACTCTCTTCCTGGACATTCACCACCAATAAAAGTATTGAACTGATCAGAACTGAGGACATAGCTCTGTTTTCTGCCAACAGAGACTACCCCCAATTCAGGCTGACATTGTTCCATTAATCAACAACATGTTCAATCAATCAACAACATGTTCAATCATAATTAGTGAGTTATGAACCCAGCAGTAGGTGTCCATTTTGTCCCCAAGAGCTATCATGAGATGAGTCATCAGATGTCTTGCTGGGAACCTCATCTGTCACATTTCTTATTCTCATAGGTTAGTGACCTGTTACAAGAGGCAGAGGCTTTAATTACCTAAATTGTTCCTAATCATTTATCCTGGTTCCTCACACAATGAGTTCCACAACTGTTATTATTTCTCAGGGGCACACATTTGTTGATTTATTGATTTAAATTGAGCTCTAAATAAAAATCCAGTCCATGCGGAATCTACCTTCTCTACATTAGGATTAAGTGAGGCTAAGAGAGGAGGGCAGACACAGTCAAGGTGCATTATTTCTTTGCACTGAGTTTGCATTGAAAATTATCATTATTGTTGTTTTACTTAATAGCTTGATTTTTAGTGGAAATTACCAGAAAATGACTTTAAAAATCGGAGCCCCAGGACTGATTTTTACAGCTAGTACGGCATTATTTAGCGCCACCTGGAGACACATCATGTGTTGCAGAGGGGAGGAAATAACCAGAAAAAAAAATAAACATTTCAAACCTTAGTTTAGCAACATAGAGATACTAACTTGCTTTTTTTTTTGCCTGTCTTTCCCCAAGCCAGGCATTCCATTTGTAACTGTCCAATCATTCAACAACCCTATGAAACAGGTACTACTATTACTATTTTACAGTTGGAAAAATTGAGGCACACTAGTAAGTGGTAGAATTGGAATTTGATTGGAACCAAGTAGTTTGGTTCTAGAACTTATACTCGTACATTTTAACCACTATGATATATAAAACCTCCCATTTTGCTTCTGTATTCTGTCAAAAAGAATGATGTTTGAAATATGAAGGTAGAATGAATATGATCAAGAAGAAATGGAAGCCCAAGAGGGGAGAGGTGATGATAAGAAACACTTTAGCACTTTAAAAGAGAGTGTCTTCTGGACTGGATGAAATCTCAGAGTACCGAGACAATATACAGAAGGTTGCTAAACACGTCTGTGGCTCTGAGGTGCCATGGAGCAGTGAGAGGGTGAAAGGCTGGAGACAGGCAATTTTTCTAGAAGGTAAGAGCATGACAGCCAAGTGAGGCATCACTTGTAAGCACCCACATGTGAAAGTTCTCATTCCTGGGACCCAATATGGACTCAGTAAGGCTAAGTTATGTTGACATACCTCGTTTCCTAACAGACTGTCATATAACTGGATTTCAACAAAGCGTCTTAGCATACCCTGACACAATAAAGAAATACGGGTAGATGCAAAATTAGTATTCTCATGGAGGTTGATATGACTTTACATTGATGTTTTGATGAATAACAACCTGGAGAGGCTTTTCATGGCAAAATCCAAGGGTTGGCATTCAACTCTTTGGCCAGCACTTTTATTCAGTTTGGATGAAAATCTTGATGTCTTAGCCAATACAGAGGACACATACATCAAGTAAAGAGGCACAAAATATTGGGTGATTGAGTAGGGATCCCAAAGCATCTTAACAGTCTGGACCATTGGATGAAACCGAATGAGAGATAATTGAATAGGGGTGAATATGAGCCCCTTTATCCCAAGGTCCTAGTGAACTTCTTCTATGTTGAGGAGTGACTTGGCAGCAGTGTTATCAACAGAAATATAATGTGAGCTACATATGTAATTTAAAATTTTCCAGTAGCCACATTTTAAAAAGTAGAAAACAGAAAAGCCTCAGGTGAATTTTCATAATGTATTTTAATATATTTCCCCAAATATATCAGAAGACTATCATTTCAACATGTAATCAATATATAAAATTATTTTTGAGATGACTTATGTTTTCTTTACTAAGTCTCCAAGATCTAGTGTATATTTTACACTCATAGCGCCTCTCAGTTCGCACTAGCCACATTTTAAGCGCTCTTTGGCCACATGTGGTGACTGTACTGGACAGTGCTGCTTTTTAGAGAGATTTTATTGACACTTGGATCTGTGACTAGACTGCCCTCCAATTAAGTTGTTCTCAGGCTGGCTGCATTCATGGAGGAACTATGCCTAAAGTTATACCACTTGTAAGTATTGGTATCTTTTAGTGAAAAGAGAAAGGGCCTGGGCTCTTTGACATATAAATCACTGTAGAAAGTGTACTGGTGCCCACTGCCTGTGACCTGTATTCAACCCTTGCTCATAAGCACTGGTACAATTTCAGTGACTCAAAGACTAGCATTTTTCACTTATCCAACTGTTTTTTCTTCTCTGCTTATCTTCTGGAGTCCTTCGACATGCCTTTGTTCAAGTTAGATGTTGTTACTAGAGTTAGTGGCAGCTTATCTTTTTTTCAAGAAATAAAAAAATTCCGCATTCCATTCCCATCTCTAATAACAACCAATGCAACTTTTCAAAATGGTTTTGTCTCCATATTCTGTTCGCTTTTCCAAAAACTGATTTCTGAGCACTAATGCCAATCTAGGGCCTAATCAATAGTGATTACAGCTGAGGTCCAAGAAGTAAACATAAAAAAAATGAGTAGCCAAATATATGTTAGAAATGCACAAAAGCTCAGGTTAGAATATATCACCCTTCATTATTCCCATTTGCAGGTGAGAAAAGGTTTAGAGAGGTTAACTGGTTTGCTCAGTGTAAGACATTGCGTCTGATCCCAGGCCAACACCCTTTCTGCTTCATTGCACATCTTGCTGGAGTGACATTTTTCCTTGCAGGTCTGACACTATTATCTATTCACATGCCATGACTACCCAGAATCCTTCTTCCACAGTAGTTATTTTCTCTAAGTGGAATTCATGAATTCATGGCAGTTGAGAGTACATTCTCCGGAGCAGACTGCTTAGGTTCAAATGCTGGTCCCACCGCTTGCAAGCTGTGAGATGTAACTCAATTTCCTCATCTGTAAATTGAGGACAAGAGTCTCTCTTCCATAGAGATGAGCGCCTCCATATAAAGCACTAGAACAGAAACTGACCCATAGTAAGCACTCAATATTTTTTACTCAGTAAGAGAACAAATTTTCAGTCCTTCACTTGAAAACTCTGTACTACATAGAAGCCACTGGCTTGAAGGGAACTTACATATTAACTACCACAAGCCCCCAAGCCCAGGAACCCCTGCTGCAACATTCCTGGACAGATGGGTATCTGCAGACCACTCAGTAGGGAGCTTGCTGCCACAGGCACCACCACTCCATTTTTGGACAGCACTCACTTCTGGGGAAGCAGCTGTACCAGTGCAAATCCTCGGGTTTTGGAGCCTGGTGTATAATCATCCCATCATCTCCATCACCACCACCAATGGTTTTATTACAAGAAACGATGGAACTCTGATACAAATCTTGCCACATTACAATGTGCTTTAGAGAAAGCACGTAGGGTGAACTGAAGCTCAGAGTCAGATGATGAAAGAATATTCTTAACTCATTAATTCATGGCATTCTTGCCCATGGATAAAAATGAGTGACAAAACCTAATGAACATTATTTCTAGCAAGAGCATCTCTGTAGGGTCTTCCTAGCAAGACCAGTAATCCCCCCTTTGTATATGACTGACTCTTGGAAAAAGGGGAATCAGCAAGTGCAAATAATGATCAAGAGCTCTCCTGGGCTATGATATGTAAAGGAAATGCTGGTATTTCTATGAAATACTCAACTAGGGCAACTCAGTACACAATGAATACTAAATGTACAAAAAGCCCACTAAACTTACATATGTATTTATGTGGTTTCCTTTGATTTCTAAGGTAGATTTTTCAGCATTTCAAAAAAACCTTTTTTCTTTTGCTTCACAAGTGAATACGGGGTTGAACTACTCAAGTAAATAGTACCTGATTGAGGTTAAAAGTGTGTGGCTTTTCACCTTGTTCTTAATTGTTCTAAATTGATGAAATTTCCATTTTTCACCCTTCCCACTCATTTTTGGAAAACAGGGACAAAATCCAACAAAAAGGCAAACAGTAGCAAAGGTGGGAATGCTGCTGGAACTACACAGATGGCTGCAAAGCAGCTCCACACACATTGCTACAGAAATTGTTCGACAGCATTGAAACACTCGCTAGCTGAGATGACGTCCAAAGGTGTACGAAAACTAGAGTGTGATGTGACTGTATGAGGTAGAAAAGTGAAGGAGGTTGAAAAGTCAAATGTACTCAGGTCACATACCTTCTGAATGAGGTGCTGCTGAGAGAGGCAAATGTAATTTGCATTTCTACTTTAAATTCATTTTTTAGAGCCAATGGAAATCCTGATTCCTAACACAAACCAAAGGCTTTTTAATCATAAGGTCAACTGAGATCGGATATATAAAAGTGCCTTCTAAATAGTAAAGTATTCATACCAGATTTTATTATTCCCAAGTTAAATGAGAGGAAATGTACTTTCTCAAGGACAATTAGATCTTTGTGTAACCTTGATTCATCTACTCCAATCTCTAATCTACTCAGTTTCTTCAAGCTCCTTGCTGGAGATTGCTATGGGGACTGCTCTTTATCGCTCTTTTGCAGGTTTATGCATCCATCTTGCTTGATGGGCGGACAACCCAACTCACAGGCACCAAGGACAGAAACCAGCAAGTGAAGGGAAAGTGACCAAAATGGAGATGGAAGAAAGAGACAACAATGTAACTAAATCAACAAGAAATAAGAGTCAAGAAAAAATAACAACAAAATGTATTTAAAAACAGACTTCTCCAGTTGGCATTTTGAATGAAATAGCTACCAATTAACTCCAACCCTTTATATTGTGTTTCTTTTGCTCCTGGAGTCCTCTTGCAGCTTTAATTCTTGAAACTCAGGCGGCAGCACCAGACATTAAATCCCCAAAGGGAGAGGTATTATTAAACCTTTTGCTGGCCATTCTTTTCTGAACAAAAATGGACACATTCTTAAGCCCTCTTACTCATTTCATAATGATCATTAGAAGAAGAAAAAATTAAGCCAAACTTGCATATTGAAAATAAAAGCACACACAAAAAAACTCCTGCAGATAATAAATATCGCTGATTCGCTTATTTTAAACAAAGTCCAATTTTATTCACTCTTAATATCCTTGCAGTCCGTTGTATACCTTCTGCACTGATCCCTGTTTCAGTAGCTGTTTGATGCCTGCGGAAAGAATAAACAAATGACTCCATAAACAAAAATGTGACCTCCCTAGAGGTTAAAGAGCATGCTCCATGGGGAGGCTCACGAAAGGTCTATGACAGCCATAGATCTGAATTAAACAAATAACCAGCAATGTTCAACTTCATCACACGTGGATACCCCCACATATGCACATGTACGTCCAAGATGATCCCTTATCTTTCTGTCTCTCAGGCACCCATGCCACACACATCCTACAAAAGCCTATGAGAAGAGGCAATTGAAACGGAATCAGGGCCGGCC
>NW_017731364.1:4373365-4379022 GCF_001890085.2 Hipposideros armiger | reverse complement strand
CACACACACACACCACATACCCCTCACCTTCTCTTGCTTCCTCTGTTAACTGTTCTTTCGGAAAATCCACATCAAAAGTGATTATCAAAGAGCCTTTGATGTTGTTGTTGTCAAAGTTGGGGAGCCCCTCCCCTTTCTTCCATAGCTTGGCTCCCGGTCTGGTGATCTTATCCCGGGAAACGTGCACCTGAAAAGCAAAGGGAACAGACTGGAGTGGGACTGCTATTCCCAAAGTCCAACACCAGCTTCTAGTGCCCAAAGCTCACAGCACAGCTCAGAGGAGCGGCAGGATGAAGGGGCATGAGAGACTCACTAGGACACTGTAAGCCAGAGACAGAGAAGGCTTTCAAAAGAAAAAGAGAAGCCCAACATATAAACAAGTAAAAGAGCACGGCTTTCGCCAATGGAGACTGTAAGAACAAGACCGCCAAAGGCTGTGCAGTCAACCCTGAGCAGCTGAAATGTCTGCGGCACCGTTACTGCTAGATGTTCAGCAGTAGAGTGAGGAGAGGAAGCAGAACAAAGACTGAGAGAGGTGTCCCCATGGCTCAAAGTAACTGAAGTGGCTGAAATAATCTCAAAACCACCCACATGAAAGTTCTAAGAGGACAGGAAGCAGAAAAATTGGTTTGTTTACCTTGTGACCATCCAAGTGGGTAATATCCATGTCAAAGCCCACCAGAGACTCAACTAGTGAGATTGTCACGTTTGTGTATAAATCGTCTCCTCTCCTTTCAAATATTGGGTGCCTACAAACAGAACAAGGTAAAAGTCATTAACTTCTATCTTTCTTTGAGAAGAGTTTATAACATTTTTAGAAACTCTTGGAAAAGGATGAATATCACTCTTTCAAACAATAAGCATTTACTAGACACTCCTTTGTGTGAGCATTAATGAGAATATAAAAGTATGCAAGATTTAGTAAACCCTACTCTTCAGGAGCTGACAATCAGCAGAAGCCAAAGCATGTAAATAAAACTACAAGTAATTAGAGCATGGAAAACAGAGGAAGACAGCTCCTAGTGGTGCGCGCTAGGGCGACGGGCAACAGGAATAGGTCTGGAATGGTCTCCAGAGCTGGGCTTGCAAGGCCAGAGCAGCTCTAGAGACGCAGATAAGATGGGCATGGGGGAGGATGGGGACAGGGAGAGAGGGAAGTCAGGCAAAGACAGGGACTTGAGAAGGTACCAGGTTTATTCAAGGAATAGTACATGTTCCAGCTTCTCTGGGAAGTGATTAGGAAGATCAGGTAGGTAAGGAAAGTTGGGGAAAGATCAGAGATTAAAGAGTGCTAGGAGGGAAAAGTCCTAGATGGTGGGTGCCCGTTTCTCAATATTTAGGTGGGAACCTTGTTTCAAAGAATCTCTAAAAGCAGAGGTATCACTGATTTCCAAAGTGGTAACAAGAGAGAAGTAATAAATTAGCCTGAGTCCCAGGCAAAATTCTTATCTAAGCAGCACTTCATGCTAAAGAGAAGCCAACAAAAGAAGACCTCTCTCTGTACAGAAGCTGCGTAGTACGTAATACAAAACCCTTTCTAAGGAGAAGTCTCCCATTCTTGTATGGTGCCATACTTTCTCAGTTAAAATCTCAGGTATCCGTGATTCCTCATTCTTGCTTGCCTCTCACTTACAACTCCTTACTTGTCTTACTAATGCTTTCCTTCCAACAGCTTTTGTATTTATAGGTCCTAGGAAATAAATAACTGGCCTCAACCCTAGGCCCCAAGCCAAAATGGTCAGTATAGTAGAGTTACAAATAATCATTTAGGGTACTAAGGGCACAAAACAGGGAGAAGTCTGGAAGTCTCCTGGTAGCTACCCATATTTCTATAATGTGACTCATCTGAAAAGCAGGAGCTAAAGAAAAGGCCTCTAAAATTGGATTACTTACTTGACAACTTTGATTCGGAAGCGTAAGTCTCCTGGTTCTCCATCCACGTGAGGCTCGCCTAGTCAGAACGGATCAGAGAAGACTGTGAGCCACACAAGTTGAACGCTGAAAATCTATTTGGCAGTTGAGACGCTATTTTCAAGCCACTTCCTAAGGTGATGGCTGTCAGTCTATCTGCGAGAGCAGTGTCTCTACCTGGTTATAACAAGCTTCAGATTATTAGTGAAGATCACTTGTACCTCAAGCACAGCAATAAATAACTTGACCTATTTCCTAAACAAAGGATGATTCATTGATTTCCTGGACCTGAAGTCTTAAAGCTTGTTTCTTTTAGAGTTTTAAATTTACCCCCAAAGGTGAGGTCTGAGAGCATCTTATTAATGCCAACTGTAGTTACATACCTTCTTTCATTGCCGAGTTAAAATTTATCCATTAAGTTCTGAACACCCTAAATTTTGAAATAACTTAGGCTACTTGATCGTAACTTTTGCCATGATAAACAGTAATGGTAATGCGTAAGGTGACCCACTATGATGGTCATAATAGGCTTTCTGTATCCTAAAACTGACTGAAGACTGTTGGAAATGATATGTGCATTTACTATGTGGCCACAGGCGGGGGTGGGAGGTATTCACAAGCAAGCAGATAGCAGAAAGTTAGGATAATAAAATATCAATATCAATATTTCACCTTCTCCAATAAAGGGGTACTCCATGCCATCTCTCACCCCAGGCTCTATTTCTACCTCCAGTGTTCGTTCTTCATTCACTAGTCTGAGACAGAGAATTTAAGATGAAAAAAAAAAAAAAATGAAAATACAAAGCAAACCCCAGATACAGATAATTAGTTTTATCTATTCTATCACAGTTTTTTCTTGGAAGACTATCCTGTATCTCTAGTTGACAAAGCCATCTGATATCTATTTATATCCTCTGCATGCCAAAAGCCAGGGCAAAGCTACCATATATTACACAATCATGTGACTGTTGCCTCCAAAACAGCCTACAGTAGACTGATTATTTTGAACTGTGTGATCTGTAACAGAAAACACTATTCACACTTCCATACCTTTGCACCTGTCATGTTTATCAGGAATCTAGCAGGACAGTTTATCCTATCTGATTTTATTCCTAGTTGCACAAATAACTGATCTAGTTTTGATATATATAATTTAAGGTTCAATTAGATAGTGGTGTTTATAACATAATCAGCAAATAGTATTTCTCTAATCTGAAGTGTCAGCTGGATATAAGATTGATCTAATAGTGCAAGTAGAAAAAAATGAAACATTAACATTTGTAAAGTATATTCAGAAATAAAGGGCACTGCTTATGGGTTTGGAAACATAAAGGGAGATATTTAAAAGAAATACCTTTGTAAAAAATTAAAATGTACATTTTTTTGCTCTATCCTCTGGTAGAACATGAGAGAAGAGTGAGGGGAGGGAGGGAAAGAAAAATCTAGGCATCGACCATTAACATTTTATTAGACCAATGAGATGATTAAAGTGTCTCTTAGTAAACAAAAAAGGTACTTTCACTTACTTGACATTAGGGCACTCATCGCAGACCACTTCCTGGGTCATCTGGAAGCGCCCTGGGCCCAGCTGGGTGGTCCGCATCTCTTGCCGACAGTTGCATTTCCGTTTGCCAGGAGCCTGCCTTGCCACAGGTTTGTTTCTAACTACCTAAGGAGTGCATACACAACATCAGCCTCCCTCTCATGTTTAACAGCCTTTGATGTCTTCAACTGATCAGGGCTCTGCGCATGTGCCAGGGCTGCAACTTCCCTATGCCAAGCTATCCCTCAGGGAGACCGAAAGCTGACAGCAGTCTTTGAGGAGTTACAAATCAGCCCCAACACAGGAATGAAACACACAGGTATTTAAATGACTTAAATTCTAAAGTTGGAGAAGAGAGAGGGTAATAAGAGCCGAAAAATACTGTGTGTGATAACAGCAATTCTAAACCTCAATTAAATACTACTGAGTTAAAGTAGTTCACAGAATCTCTGCCTTTTAGAAATCTGAGCTGTGTAAACCATAACCCCTGCAGAACAGCCTTCAAAAGCTGGCATGTGGCTACCACCAGAGGGTTAGTTATGATCAACCTGATGAAAACACTTCCCTGTGTCTGGCAACCCCACCGAGGACTGCTTCCAGTGCTATCTCAGTTCAGGTACTTTAGCTAGTAAGAAGAGACACAATGATCATCTTTTTGTAGCTCATTGCAATCAAGCACTCTGATCCTTCCAAGTACAGTAATACCTCAGTTTGTGAGCATAATTTGTTCTGGAAACAAATTACTCATATTGCAAGACACCACTTGCTTACCAAGTTAAAATTTATTATTAGGTTGGTGCAAAAGTAATAGCTGTTTTGGCCATAATTCAGTGTTCTTGCAGAACACTCGCTAACCAAGTTACTCGCAATCCAAGGTTTTGCTTTATTTAGAAACTAATATACATAGAGAAATGTATTCTTATTTTTACCTGTTTGATTAGTGAAACACCTAATCACAAAGCATGTGTTCATGCAGCAGGATGACACAAATGCTTGGAGAAAAATCCCTGAAAGCCCACTGACATGAAAGCCCAGGTTAACAGAATAAATAACAACAGTAATAGTAATTAGAGCAAATATTTGATAGCACTTACCATGTACCAAGCAATGCTCTAATCACTTTTACATATATGAACTCATTTAATTCTCACAACAACCTTATGAGATAGGTACTATTATATTATCATCTCGATTTTACAGAAGAAGTAATGAAAGCACAGAAAAGGTTCAGTAACATGACCAAGGTCACATAGATATATGGATGGCAGAGCCAGGATTCTAAACCAGGCAGTCTAGCTCCAAAGTCCATGTTTTTAACTATTATGTTCTCTCAAGACAATGTTTTCTTATAAAAGAAGTTATTATTGGGTCATTTAAATAGCAAGGTCACTTATATCCTTTACAATAACTAGGTTAAAAAAGAATTTGTTTAGAAACACACTAACTGCAAAAAGTGATGTGCATTAGCAATGACTGCAGACAACAGGTCTCCAAGGGGACATGGGAGTTAATTGGGCTCCCCTTTTTCTCCCACCTGAATAACCTATCCTGATTTTGAAGGAGAGATGGCCCACATATTTTGAATGCCCTTTTCTTGCATTCTTCCGACTAAATAATAGTGGTACAAGCCAGTTGCATCTTCTGTAATTGTCTAGTCCTCTTCTTCAAACTATTCAGAGCCAAAGCCACAACTAAGAAGAAAGTGTTTCTTATCAAGATGGCACATATGCATTTGGCTACCAGCTATCTCCTCCGAAATCCTGGAAAAAACTAGAAAACATGGGTTCGAGGAGATAATAATAATGATAACACAAAATCTGTGAGAAAACTCCAGAGACAGAAGGCTGTTTTGAACTGTTATATGTACTGGGGTAACAGTAGCTAGCAGGGGCAGTGAGAGAATTTGGAAAAAACCAGTTGAAGTTCTGCTCTTGCCTCGCTCCTGAATTGCCTCGGGACAAGCACCGTCTGGCCCTTCTCCCCAGAAAGCAATAAACCCCAAACACCAAAAAAAAAAAAGAAAAACAAAAACACTCCAAGAAAATAAACAAAATACAGTTAAAACCACTAGGTAAGGGCTTGTCCTAGTATGTTCTACAAGGGAAAGAGAGGTGTGTTTGGGTGGCGGGGGAAGGATATGAGCTCCAAGGCCAAAATAGCTAGAGGTGTGAGGACTCCAACTATCCACCCCCCATGTCCAAAG
>NW_017731364.1:4369634-4371395 GCF_001890085.2 Hipposideros armiger | reverse complement strand
GGTGTAATATATATAAACTATGTAATGCTGAACCTAATGGTAATTTTGGACATTTTCAGTGTTCACTTTATATGCTTTTTAGAAACTAACTTTGGTGAAAGCTACTGCTCTGTATGAAAATCTTGGGTACATAATTAAATAAACTAAAAAAACATCAGCCTTAGTAAAATTCTAGACCTTAGGAAAAGGAATTCTGGTCTCTACAAGACCAAAGTTAATTTTTACAAATAACAGAAGCATCACTTTGACAAAGTGAGATTAATATAAACAGTGACCTTCAACTGTGCAGATGTTCTAATCTTAATTTTTGGTGTTATTAAGCAGCCTCAGATGTTAACACAGTGGTGATGACAACTATAATATATAACTTTCCCCTGCCAACCAATCTTGGTGAATGTGTTCCTTGAGTCTTAAGTAAAAACACACAGAAAGGATTTGGGGGGAGAGACAGGATTTGGGAAGAAGGGGTACAAACAAAGCTTTTTCTATTTCTGACATCCCTAAGTATCACTTCTAACAGCCAAGGGGAACAGTACACTTCCTCAGCAGGCAAACCCAAATCAATCCTGGAGACGAGAAGGATTTCCTAATCATATTAATCACACATGTTCACAAGAATCTACTGAAAATCTACTGTTAACCTCAAATATTATATGCAACAGGGATTCTTACTTCTTTTGGAGAAGGGTTCACAAAATCCTTTGAGGATCAGAAGAAAGCAATAAACTCTCTCCCCATAGAGATGCATATTCAGACATCTTTTTGTTTGTAACACTTAAAACCCCAGATTAAGGTCTCTGAGTATATGGCATCAGGGCACACAGAAATTCAAATGCTCAACAAAGAGGGGTTCAAAAAGTGAGAAGGAAAGGTGTTTATTATTCCAGCCACTCAGCACTCCCAGAAAGCCACATGCAGCAGGAGATAAGAGCCTCTGCCCTAATTCCTTCCCCCAGTGCTGGTTGTCATAATCATCCCACTCTTGTTGACAGGATGAAAAAGAGGCAGTTCTCTGTGTGGGAGTAGGAATTTCTTTCTCTCTCTCCACTTACAAGAATAGCTTTGCTCTAAGGGTTTGCCGGTTGTAAGACATTCAGGAGACAAGGTTTCAACATATATCCCCTACCTCACAACACTGTCAGGGTCAATTTGACTGATACAGTTGGCTAGATGGACAGCCCTTTCAGTGCTGTCTTTTCTGGAGCTTTGTGAAAATAGAAGAGTATATTCCCATAGGGAGGAGGATAATTGACTTTTTAGATCAGTTGAGTTGTATTCCTCATCAAAAGCTTCTGAACAAGGGAGCAAGAATAATTCTTTAATAATCACTAAGTGATGCATTCTCAGACACTAATACTTTACAGATGGATAAATTACATACTGTGAAAAAATGTCTCCATGGGAGCTCTGATGACCGTCTTTTAATCCCTCTTCACCGTAAGTATCATATTGTTTCCGTTTCTCACTATCAGATAGAACCTGGAGACAAAAAACAGTGGAGGAAAAGATCATGAATAGGTAATATTCAGGTAAGGTGCATTCATTCATATTTATGTTTCTTTAAAACTCTGATACTGTGTCTAAGATCTTAGTGGAATGTAGTTTTCATTATGTATGGTATTAAGGCATATTTATTTTCTTTAGCAGGCTAAATTCTTTGATGCATTCGTTGTTCATTTTGTATCTTCTGATTGCTTGATTCATGTTTTTAATTTAAATTAATCTGAACTCACCTAGTCACATAAAAATCATATCTGAGAT
>NW_017731364.1:4364535-4368169 GCF_001890085.2 Hipposideros armiger | reverse complement strand
TAAAAAAATATATTTGAGTATTAGGTTCCTAGCAAACAACAGGAATATTCATGGTAAATATAAATATTTAAATGTAAAAATATAAAATCCATATTATCAACAAGAAACAAAATGTTACATGTAACGTAAGAGAGTCTACCAATCCTCTCAAGTTTATTTGTGGGTCCCAGGTTAGGAATTTTGGTCCTAAAGGACCTCTGAAGGTGCCAAGAGAAGAAAGGGGAACACCATTAGTCCTAGGTTTCACGTAGTATAAGCCACTGTTTTAGTTCATTCACTTCTTTAATCTAGGAGGCCTGGGAATCCCTTCCTTTTGGGTTTTTTCCACGATTAAAATATTTTTCAGATTTGTTTCTAGCCTTCTCACTATATAGGGATTTAACTTGAATTCAGAAGTTTTAGCTCCATTGCATTTAGAGTCAAATTATTTTTTTCTGTGCCCTTTAAAAAAAAGGAAATAAATGGTGACCATAGTTAGCACTATATTGTGTAACTGAAATTTACTAAGAGAGCACAGCTAAAATATTCTCACCAAAAAAAGAGATAAATATGTGAAGTGACGGATGCGTTAACTAGATGGGTGGAATCTTCTCACAATGTGTACATATACCAAATCATTACAGTGAACACTTAGAATATATTGCAATTTTATTTGCCTATTATACCTCAGTAAAGCTGGAAAAAATAAAACCACAGGTCTCTTTTTCTATTTCTAGAGGAAAGATGAATCACAACACATGCAAAACAGCTAACTTCTAAATGAATAGATATGAAAGGTTATCAATAGCTTCTTTGTAAAATTTTTTCACCGTAGTGTTGAAAGGTTCTGTGTATAAGTTTTTCAAATAGTAAATAATTTATTAAACATTCAATAAATATTCCTCAGTGTTGTTAAAAATGAAAAAAAAAAAAAAAAAGAAAAGAAAATGGGAATAAGAATATGCCCAGCTCTACTATATTTCATGGTGTCCTGGTGAAGAGTGAGATGATACTCATAAAAGTTTTGACCTCTAGATTAGATGTTGCAAATTCAAACTACTGCTGTGTTTTGTTTGAGCTGCACACAAAAAGAAAATTTTAAATTGAATTAGTTACCAAAATTTTACAATCAGGAGAATTTACATAAAAATCTGGATTTCCACTTCTCTTGGAACATTAAATGATCTGGCAACACAGTTTTTGCATTTGTACGTGGCAAAAAGTGGTCGGGATTGAGTAATAGCTGCCTCCTTGAAATGTGCAAGAAGGCTTCAGTTTGTCACAGTTCTCATCAATCCCTTTAATTCCCAATATGGGAGGTAGAGTATCCACTGTCATGTTTTATCTTATACTTGCCCTGTATGTTATTAGTCTGGTCCATATGGGCACGTGGATTTGCGGTCCTCATTTAGATTTTGTTTCTGTTTCTAGCTCCAGCTCCCAAACTGATAGATTGATAATAAATTTACTTACTAACCTATCAATCTTTCATTCACCTTTTTCAACATTACTCTCCTTAATAAAACAAATAATATGAAAAAGGCAGGAAATGGCATCTGCTAACATTAATTTACAACATACCATCAAATATTACTTTTATCTATTGTCTATTTTTAAAAAGGAGTGACTTGAGGGCCGGCTGAGTGGCTCAGTTGGTTAAGAGCTCGCTCAAAGGTTTGAGCTCTGAGCAACAGCGGTTCGAGTCCGGGCCGAGCTGAGTTGCCGCTGAGCTGCCAACAGGTGGCAGGATGGCTCAGCTAAAAAAAAAAAAAGTGACTTGAAAGGAAGAGGGTGTCTCCCGTGTTATATGGTCTTTTCTGTACCTACAGGTTTTATTCCTACTTTATACTTTTTCCTGACTTACCTCATAAGCGGCACCCAGATCCTGGAATTTCTCCTGAGCTCGAGGATCATCAGGGTTCCGGTCAGGATGAAGCTGCAGGGCTAGTTTCCTGTAGGCCTTTTTAATATCCTTTATAGAGGCACTGCGAGGCACCCCCAAGATCTTATAGAAATCTCGACTGGGGTGGGGGGGGGAGGAGAGGATACTTCATTAAAGAGTTATATATAACATTTTTTAAAGTGAATTTTTTTCCTTTATATTTAGGTTTATATTTGAGCAGAGGCAGGAAAATGTAGGTATACATGTGACAGAAACACATAAAAAAGAATGACTAAAAAGAGAACTCACCAGAATTTGTAGTAAGTTTTATATGTTAAAGTATTCACAGTGAGAGGCTATGTATTTTTTGAGCAATGCTAGTATTATTCAAAATATATGTGGCATTCTTCTCTTAGAACTAGCTTCAGTCAAGAAAACGATTTTCTTATTTTCTGCTCACACGTTATTTTGAACCAAGAGCAGTATAATACAATTAACTCTTTTTCCCCATTACTGACTTCAGAGGACTTTTTTTTTACTGTTTCTGAAGGTCAAATAACAACCTCAAAGGATGATTTTATTTATTCAAAAAGATTACATCACATAAATGTTCTGACTAACAGTACACTGGTGGAATGTTAAAGATGAAGTGCCTGAAATTAACTTCAGAGGTTAATATAGAGGTTAAGCCAAAGCAAAAATAAGAACCCTGAAGAGAGAAGAACACCCATTTGGATGTATGAGTTGTGGGGTTTTTTGCTGAAAGAGAGAGAAAATATCAATCTTACAGTCATTGCTTGTAGTTATACTACTTTGTCTAAGTCAAGTCTTAATTATAGACAGCTGCGGAAGCCCATATGCAGGAGCTTACAAGTCTTAGCAGCTGCAAATATGCATATGGTATGAGCTGGGAGATAAGGCATAGATATCCACAGACCTCCCTGCAAAGGACTATGTTGGAACCAAATTAATTACAAAGGAAATCTTTGTAAGAAGGGCCAGTGGGAAGATAGAATATGACTATAGTTAGGGCAGGGAGTGTGTCTAGCCCACAGAAGACACCAATAAATATTCATTGAATGAAATGAATAAATAAGCATGCTCACAAAAATCTATTCCTTTTTGCCAGAGTCACATTAGCCACCAGAAGTTATTCTGAAAATGCAGTCTGTCAATAAAGGAAATGGGAAAGTTGTTCACAATGGACACACTCATGTAGTAGGGATGGCAATTTTATAATGCAATGGGGAAAATGCACTGGGGTACCAAGATACACATCACATAAGACAGAACATTTCAAAAATTATTTCATAATCTTTTAGTCACACTTTAGGAAAATCATTTAACATATCAATTTTTTAAATTATCATGCACAAAGGGTTCCATGAGGACTGTTTTTTCCTCCCTCAATAAAATCTGCAAAAACTTGACATCTCTTGAGACAAGAACTAAATAAATGGAAAGGTTCACTACAATTAATGACAAAAGAGATAACTCTATAAAGAATAAGGCTTAATTAGAAAATGCATAATACAAAAATGATTAGATAACAGCTCAAAAAATACAAGGAAATGTTAGTAGCTGGCAAAGCTTAGCATCAACATTACAGCTCCCAAGAGATTCCTTTATGAAAGACTTGAAGTTTAAAGCTACAGTATTAACAATGTTTATACTGGTATTTTGTTTAAACACCTTAGGGTACTTATTGCTTTAAGTGTAAATAGTATTAACAAAAACATACTAAACAAAACGATAAGGCATTAGCTATGAGAC
>NW_017731364.1:4360054-4363710 GCF_001890085.2 Hipposideros armiger | reverse complement strand
TAGGATCTCTGGGGCTAAGTCCTTCTCATCGCTCTCCTCTCCACCCCACTAGCCTGGTCCATACCACGCGTTCCTCCAGCCCACCGCCTCACTACAGCAATGCCCCCTCCTCATCCCTCCAGCCTCGTCCCAGCCAAGACTGACTCACGGGCCCCGTGCCCCGCGGGTGCCCGTTCCTCACCCGGCGATCACGGCCCCGATAAAGTACAGCAGCAACAGGCAGAAGGTACTCAGGTTTTGTGGGGCCATGGTTTCCCTGTGCCTGCCTCTGTGCCGGCCCCTGCCCCGACACACTCCTCACAGCCTCCGCCGCCGCCGCGTCGGCTTGCCAGACCACCCAGCCCTGAGATGCCGCCTCACGCAGGGGTCTCCGACTCGGTCCGGAACGACAGCTAGCTTGCCCCCTCCTCTGCCAGTCCGCTTCCCGGGAGTCCCGAGTCCCGGTGAGAGAAGCCCCCGGCAGGTGAGAGCCAATCGCTGCTCGGGGCATCACACGCGGCCGGCGCCTCGCAGCCAATCAGCGCAGTACACTTCACCTTCGAGACGGCGCTGTCGGCCAGTTAGGCTTCGGAACTACAGCCGCAGCTCCTGGCCAATTAGAAGAGGGAACGTCAGATAGTCGCGCCGCCGCTGGAATCCGCTCAGCCCCGGCTCCCGCGAGTCGTAGAAAACTACGTAAAAGGGCGGTAGGGGAATTGGTGCCAAAAGAGGACACCGAGGTACAAGAAGTTTCCCCCGCCCGCCCTCGGACTCTCCACCAATCGCGAGGCTCCTCCTTCAGCACTGACCAATTGCGGGAGGAAAGTTTGAGCCCGGTTACTAGTCTCGGAATTTCATTCATATGGAACTACGCGCTGGATGCGGGGAGGAGGGACTAGGACGAAATGGGCGGTGACAATCACTCCAAGCCGACGGTACCAGGGAGGAAATGCTTAGATCTTATACCTTCTGACCTCCGAGGAGAAAATTGTCTTGGTTACACAGAGAAGAGACCGTGAAGACAGGTTGAGGTGCGGATTCAGCTTCCACCAATTCTTAGAGGTGAGAACAGCCCCCGCCCCTTACCCAATAGTCTGAACCTAAACTTCTTTATTTACAAACTTGAGCTATTTTACTGGCAATGTTGTGAAATTTTAATAGGAGAAAAATCTGTAAACAGTCTAACAGCGTCTGGCACATAGTAAGCAGGTGATGAATAATAAATGCTGTTAGCTACGAGGAGAATTCTGATTCCCTCCACCTACTTTTGTTTATCTCTGTAAACGACCACCTAGTTGTTCACGACAAAACTATAGGTGTGTTCCTTGATTCCTGTGCCGCATCCGCTATCCATATCATTACCTTTCAATTATAACCTGAATTTGTCCACTACTGTACATCTCCACTACCTCTCTGGGCTAAGTCACATCATCCCGCACCTGGCAAGGGACTCCTAACTGATCTTCCGGCCTCCACTCTTAATATCTTAATATCTCTTGTTCACTCCAGCCCTGCTCCCATGATGTTTTGCAAACATATCAGATCATGTCATTCCCCTGCTTAAAGGCCTTGAATGGCTTTCCATTGCACGTAGAATAAAATCCCAGCTCTTTATGCTAGCTCATAAAACTTTATATATGTCTCAATAAAGCTGGAAAAAATTGTTTAAACCTTATATGAGTTCTGTCACCTAGTATACTCCTTATGTTCCAGCAAACTGGTTTCCTTTCTCTTTTTTGAATACACCAAGTTCATTACTGCCTAGGACCTCTGTTCTAGCTGTTCTTTCTGCTTGAAACATTCTTCCCTCAGATCCTAACATGGGTGACTCCTTTTTAAACACAGATATCAGCTTAAATATCACCACTTCAAGGAAGACTTCCCTGACCAATCAAAATTAGCCCCTGCTGAATCCCTTATTCTTAGATCATCTTATTTTATTTTATTGTTTCCATCGCTGCCTCCGGTGCTCACATACACTGGAATGCCAGTTTCATGAGAGCATGAATCTAGATTGTTCTGTTCCCAGCTGTATAAAATAGTATCTTAGAACAGTGCCTGCCACAGAGTAAAAGTTGCTTCGACTGTGATCTTCGTATTATGTATTCTTATTCTTCAGGCCTCAGCTCAAATTCAATACTGACTTCATTCCCCCCCCCTCCCCCCCAATAATCACTATCTGATATTATCCTATTTTATTTTTTTAATATGTATTATCCATTCTCCCTATTAAAATATACATTCCAAGAGAGCAAGGACCTTACCTGTTTGTTCACTACTGTAATCCTACTGCCGAACACTGTGCTAGACAGAATGGTGCTCAATAAATAATTGCTGTTGCAGAAAACATAGACATAGAGGGAATTTGCTTAAGGTCTGAGGTATTTAATGGTGCAGCCTGGATCCTAACCTAGATCTATTTGAATCCAAGGCCCCTGCTCTTTACCTCTTGACTCATGCAGAGTTAAGAGAAAGATAACGTTACTGCTCTCAGGAAAAGGCCTACTAGGGGAGAGAGGCTACCCAAGAGGAACTAAATTGCATTTTATGGTCTTATTTACTTTTGTATCTCCCACACCCAGAGAGACCATAAACGAACTAAGAAAGCAGGAAATGGCTAAAAATCATGAAATGAAGGATTAGAGGAAGGAATGATGTCTGCTGCTGGGCGGAATCTAAAATAACTTTGTGAAAGTGGTAACATGGAGGGAAAGCCAACAGAGTTAAAGGGCTAACCCTGGGATTTCCCGGTTCAGAAGGCCTGGGTTTGAATCTTGGCTAGTGTCTTAGGGGTTTGTTTCTGTCACCTCTCTACACCCGAGTTTCCTCATCAATAAAACAAATGTACTTAACATTAAGGACTCTTGGGAAGACTGAGATAATACACATAAGGGTAGTTTACACAGTGCCCAATCCAGAATAAGCACTTTAAAATGTAAACTGTCATTATCATTATTATTACTGATCAACGCGTGCTGACCTTTCCAGCAGCAATTGCCTAACCACAGTTCTGTAGAGCAATAGACTTCCTACTCCCCTGAGTTGAAAGGTGTGATCCCGGAAAGCGGCCGGGTTTGGCTCCAGGTCCCAGCATCCAGGGCTCTTGGCCTCGGCCAATTTTTTCTCAGATGGCTGTTGAAGCGGTCGGCCACTCTAGCAGTGTGGTCCTCCGCTTCTCGGTGGTGCAAGGCATCGCGCTTGCGCGGTGGATGCGGCGGCGGTCGAGGGGCAGGCCAGTGGAACAGGGCGCAGGGTGCGGCGGCGCGAGGAGAGGTGCAGTGGAGTGGCGCCTGCCTTCGTAGGTAACGCACGCGGGCTCGCGCCAGGGAGGGAAGGATGGGCGGGTCTCACTTCAGGCCCGGGCTGGGGAGGCTACCCTCACGTTCCCCAGGTCTCGGGTCCGCTGCGGGCTCTGTCAGCTGGAGCTTCTTTGCCTGTGAAGACAGGTCGGAGCTCTTGGGCGGCCCGCACCGCGTCCTACTTCAGACAGTGTCCGAGGTGGCAGCGAAGCCGCAGGGGAACCGCCTTGGGCCTCACGCATATCTCCCCGCCTGAAAAACCCCAATCCCAGCGCACCTGGGGGGAGTGTTGGAAGAGGAAAAGAGCCCCAGTTAATGTTTGCTTTATGAATGTAACCCTCTGAGTCTCAGAGTTAGAATAGAGGGTTCGTCTCCAGG
>NW_017731364.1:4354537-4356514 GCF_001890085.2 Hipposideros armiger | reverse complement strand
CAGGAGGTAAGGAAAATCCCATGGTCTGTATAAGCCTCTTGGAGGTAGGGAAGTAAACAGTGCAAATATAATACAGTTTGCCACATCCATGCCCACTAGGGCCTCAGATTCCTTCACTTCCATTTCTTGTGGACGAGTTTTTGAGAGGCTTACAAGTGGTTTTTGAAAACCCACCCACATTCCATTGACTATAACCCAGTTTATACCATATCTAACTTGAATGGAGGCTGGGAAATGCCATCTAATTGTGTGCCCAGGAAGAAAAGGTGTTTAGTTAGCATCCAGCCAGTCTCTGCCACATGGGGTAATATTTAAACAAGGTTTTGGGAATTGAAAAAAGGTTTGGCAAGCAACCAAGAAGGGAAGGGCATTACAGTTACTTATTAATCAAACATTTATTGACTGCCTACTATGTGCTAGGTAACAGTAGTGGATACTACTGTGGTTAGAGATGAATCAAACCTCAAGAAGTTCCAAATTTTTTGAGTGCTTATTGCATACCAGATTCTATTCTACTTACTAGGAATATAAAAATTAAAAAGACAAGGATCTTATAGTCTCACGGGGAGGTATGTATATAAAGGGATAATGATAATAGAACAAATAGTTGTTAAATGGAAATATGTAAAAAATTAAGGAATTATGCAGAGTTTAAAAAGCCAATCCCAAAAGTTTATATACTGTATGATTCTGTTACTATCATATTCTTGTAACGACAAAATATAGAGATAGAGAACAAAGAAGTGGTTGTCAAGGATTAAGAAAGGATGGGTGAGAGTGGGAGGGAAGTGGGCGTGACTATAAAAGGGCAACATGAGCGATCTTGTGTTGATGGAAGTGTTCTGTATCTTGACGATCAAAGTCAGTATCCTGGTTGTAATATTGTGCTATAGTTTTGAAAGATAGGAAACTGGGTAAAGTGTAATGGGATTTCTCTTTTCATTCGTACAACTGCATGTGAGTCTACAGTTATCTCAAAGAATTTAGTTAANTAGGCCCAACTCCACAAGGACAGAAGCTCCTTTGTTCGGGACCTTTTTCAATGTATCTCTTCATCTGGCTGTTGATTTGTATTCTTTTGTATCCTTTCTAATAAACCAGTAATCTAGTGAGAAAAAAAAACAAACATTACAGTGTGTCCTCATCCACCTTATTCCCTGGATCTGGCACCGTGCGACTTCTGGCTCTTCCCCAAAGTCAAAATGATTCAGGACATCAAGGCAGCCACTACAGTGCAACTAAAGACACTTATGAAAGAGGACTTCCAGAACTGCTTCAGAAAGTGGCAAGAATGATGGGATATGTGTGTTCGAAGCAAGGGGGATTAATGGCAATGTGTCTTTTACTGTGATAATTTTTTTTTATTTGAACATTCACTTTTTTTTATCACACCTCATACAATAAAACATTAACTAGTTCTATTTGGTGGTGGGACTGTGGATGATTTCCTCCTTTGATATCTTTAGATATTTTATAAATGTTCCATAAAAATCATGTATTGTTATAACAAAGAAACAACAATCAGAATCAAAATATTGCACCTGAACATAATAGATTATACCTGTTACAGACAACATCTTTAACTTTCCTTGATCTAATTTTGCAGCCTATATTTACATGAGTATCCTTGTCTACCATCTCATATTAGTGCTTCATTTTGAGCTTATATGGTCAGCTAACATGTCCAAATCTTTAACCAAGCATCCTCTATATGTGATTTGACTCTGTAAAGTTTTATTCCCTTAATTTTGACTAGCATTCCCCCTCAGGATAGACCAGAGCAAGATTTCCTGTGATTGTATGACTCATTTTCCCATTTCTTCTTTTCCTTTAACCTATACCTCTTGCATTTCTACACTCTTTCTGAAACAACCACTTCGAACAATTCAAGTAAGATAATTTTATCACAAAATTTTTTTTGTTCAAATAGATTGTAATGAGAACTAACCAAAAATCTATTCTGCTCTTGGTTGATGA
>NW_017731364.1:4349501-4352144 GCF_001890085.2 Hipposideros armiger | reverse complement strand
GGCACCATATAGAGATGATGTTTTGAACTAAGGTAGCCTGCATTCAAATCTGGCTCTGCTACTTAATATCACATGATTTTAGGCAAGTCAGTTAAATTCTCTAGGCTTTGGCTTCTCTTCTCTAAATGGGGATGATAATGCCTATTTCTGAATGGCTGTGAGAATTCAGTAATATATTAGCATGAGATTTGTTGCATAGTAAGCACCAGTAAATGGCGACTCTAGTTTGAGCTATAGCATGGCCTCTCCCAACAACTGACTGGACCAGGGATGGACACTTGACTAGAGTAGCCCATTCATTGATATGTGTTTGAAATTGGTCTGGTTTCAAATGATTGACTTGACCCGGTCAGTATCCCCAAGGACTGAAGAAATTACCAGTTGGAGACGGGTGCTTGAGCTGATAACTCATGTGGCAGTGGGACCAGAATAGCCACCAAGTTCATGAGTGACCTGGAGTTATGAGGGATTCAGAGAAAAAGAGGAGAATGGGGTAGACATGCAGAAAGACACTGGCTCCTAAGAGAGAACCAGGTTCAAGATGACCATTTACAGTTCTGATGAGACCTACCTATCCTGCAGTTTGGGAGATGATTGTGTGTCCCTACAGTAAAATGTCCCTTTACTTGAATTTACTTGCATTCCCTATGCCAGTGAATGTCACCACCAGCCCATACTCTCATCACCCATACCTAGTTAGTTGTCAAGTCTTACTGAATCGGCCTGGAAATAACTTTAAAAATGTGTCCCTTTTCTTCTTATGTGGGCCCTAATGACTTTTTTTTTTGCCTCGATTTCTATAATTAAGTCCTACCTAGTCACCCTGCTATTAGTCTGCAGTCCACCCACTATGCCGGACTTTCTAAAATGCAGATGGATTATATCCCTCTCCTGTGGAAACTCTTTCAGTGAATTCTCATTGTCATGGTTGTTTTCACATTGTAAGAACTGCATGGAACCACTTCAGGGACTGCTGTGGGGAGGGGGTGCAGCAAGAGGGAAGAAGAAGAGGTGAGACAGTGGACAGCTCTGATTCCTTATGTTCTCTGGCATCCAAATGAGAGTTTATTAAAAAGAAAAAAAAAAAGGTAAAGCTATTTCAAATACATTTTGAAGTCTGCGCACCCAAAATAAAGTCCAGGTGTTTTAGTATTTTGTACAAGGCCTGCATTTTAACTTTTCTAAACCTGTTACTTCCCAGCATTCTCCCTTCACCTTACCCAGAACTTCCAGCTCTCTGAACACAGCAGGTACTTTTATTCCTATGGGCCTTGGCATATGCTGTTCCCCATGNTCTAGGTGATCCTGAGCATCTGTATTTTTAAGTTCCTCAGCTATACGGATTTTCAGCCAGGTTGGGAATCAGGGTGAACATAGATATAGTCCCCAGATACATTACCTCAATTTTTGCCTCTTCTGTATGTGTATGGGAATGGATATACGAGGATAATCACATGCTTCAAATCCTGAGCTTCAAGCTACAGCCTTCAAGTAAGAAATTACTTATAAACATCTATCAGACTAGTAGCTTTTTTAAAAAGTCAAACACCCCTTTAAGAATTTGATGAGAACTTGAGCCCTGCTCCCTACAAAAATGCACATACCAAAAAAATTATATACAATGTCAAGTGTTGTACTGATATCCTAAACTTTCTTCATAAGATTGTGTGTGAGCCTTAGACTAACTGACTTCTGTGTCTTGACTAAATTCCCTTCTTCCTTTCTTGCATCTATTTATTTATTCATATTACTAAGGGTATTTTGTTGTTGTTTTTCTTTTTTTAATAATTTTTTTATATTTCAATTACAGTTGCATACAATATTATATTAGTTTCAGGTGTACAACATAGTGATTAGACATTTATATAACTTACGAGATGATATCCCCAATAAATTTAATACCCACCTGACTCCATACATAGTTACAATATTATTGACTGTATTCCTTATGCTATACTTTATATCCCCGTGACTATTTTGTATCTATCAATTTGTACTTCCTAATCCCTTCCCTTTTTTCACCCCAACTTCCCTGCCGTCTGGCAACCCTCAAAATGCTCACTGTATCTATGAGCTTGTTTCTGTTTTATTCATTTATTTTGTTCTTTAGATTCTACATATAAGTGAAATCATACGGCATTTGTCTTTCTCTCTTATTTACTCTACTCAGCATAATACCCTCTAGGTTCATCCATGTTGTTGCAGATGGCAAGATTTCATTTTTTCTTATGAGTGAGTAATATTCCATTGTATATATGTACCACCTCTTCTTTATTCATTCATCCATTGATGGACACCCAGATTGCCTCTGTATTTTAGCCATTGTAAATAATGCTGCAGTGAACACGTGGATGTACATGTTCCTTTGTTTAGTGTTTTGGGTTTCTTCAAATAGAAGAAGTGGGATTACTGGGTCCTCCTTTGTCCCTTGTTATATCCTTTGTTTTATCTGATGTAAGTATTGCTACTCCAGCTTTTTTTTGTTTTGTTCCATTTTCATGAAATATCTTTTTCCATCCTTTCACTCTCAGTCTTTATGTGTCTTTCGGTCTAAAGTGAGTTTCTTATAATCAGTATACATATGTATGGGTCTTGTTTTCTTATCCATTCAGCTACTCTATGTCTTGTGATTGGAGCATTTAA
>NW_017731364.1:4341050-4344566 GCF_001890085.2 Hipposideros armiger | reverse complement strand
CAAGTGGAGTTTGTCGTTTCTTTCATAGTTGTGTCTTTACAGATCTCTGCCACAGGTCTTACTGTGTCATAGTTGTTTGTTTATATTGTCTTTTCACTACATAGACTTTGAGTTCCTTGAAGACAGGAACTATGTCTTATTCAGTTTTCATAATTCATCACTTAACACTACTCATATCACATAAGAGGTATTCAGAAAATACCTGTGAAATGAATAAGCCAAGTCTTGGGGACATCTGCCAACGCAAAGCTTATTTCCAAGTTTAAAAATTCTCTTAAATCTCGTTCCTGTAAGACCAGTTGCCTTGTTTCATCCAGTGTAATTTGACATTTTTTTCTGTAATTTGAGCAGGGAAATAAAGAAACCCAATGCTTCATCAAATAAATGTTCAAGGTGGTTGTTTTTATGTTTGATCTGAAACTTTAGGAGTATTTACTAGGTGTGTTACCTTGGGCAAGTTTTTTAACCTTTCCGTATCTCTTATTTCCTCATCTGTAAAATGGGCTATTTTAAGATTGTTGTTAGGATTAAATATGTTGTACTTTGTACAAGACTTAGTGCTTGGCACACACTAAGGGTTAGATATTAGCATTAGTTTGAATTGGCTAAGGTGGAGAGAGAATCTGTTTATACCTATCACACACACACACACACACACACACACACACACACACACACACAATATCTTTATAAGGTTTATTTGTCACCTTAAATGCTTTTTGGGGGTGAGGCATAGTATAAATACAAAATAACTAAAATATAAAAGTTTTAGGTCTTGTACAATCACTTTATTCTGTTAAGAGTGCCCTCTTTTGCTATTTTTTAGAACTGGAATGATTATAGTCACCAAGCTTTTGTCTGTGACCATCTGTCAGATCTCCTTGAGCTGCTTTTAGATCCAGAACAACTCACTGCATCCTCTCATTCGACCCATAGTAGTCTAGTCTCACGAGAAGCTGTTGTGGCACTCGGCTTCCTTATTGAAGGTACTGTGAGCAGAGCCAGGAAGATACATCCACTTCATGAACTTGCACTGTGGCAACCACTACATGAGGGAAGTGGCTTCTCGAAGATCTCTAAGACGTTTTCTTTCTACAAGCTGGAAGCCTGGTTGAGAGCCTGTTTGACTGGGAATCCATTTGGTACATCTGCTTGCCTCAAGTCTGGAAAGAAATTAGCTTGGGCTCACCAAGGTATTTAGTATTTTAATCTATATTAAATTGAATGACAAGGAACCTAGTGTTTTCTGGTGTATTAATGATCACACATCTGTAGAAGAACTAAAAAATACTGCTAGTATAAAAGAGAAAAAGAGACCATCTCCCTTTTTATATGCCTTTTTCTCTCAATGCAGCAATGGCCTCAGAGAGTTGACTTACTAGTCCATGTCATTTTGGTTGCAGTTCACAAAAACTCCAACTTCAGTTAGTCCTCTTCTTGCTCTGCTTTTCCTGTTTTGACTCTATCCCTCTCATTCTCACACACTCATTTGCTTGAGGCTTTCCTATTTCCTATGCACCCCAACAGAATTTGGCATTCCACAGTTACAACCTCAGCTGGTAAAGAGATGAGATCCTTTGTAGCTCCACAGATGCAAGTAGACTAAATATTTCTAAACTGGAAATTTAAATTTATCGTAGAAAGAATCAGGCTTTGGTTGCATTAGGGAACCATCCTCCTGATAGTCCAGCGATGGCTAAAGGGATAGGTTCAAATGCTGTATGACTTCTTGGGCCCCAGATATAAGTTTTAATAGAAGAGGGGCCCAGGTATAAGTTTAAAGAGAAGCCGATGCCTACACTGAGGCAAATGCCAGGCAAAATAAATGGGAAAAAAGAAAAAATTAGAATAAACTTCTACAATTTCTGAATTTCAAAGATTAAAAAATAGTTTCTGAGCAAATGAAAAAAAATCAGTTTTTTTTAAATAAATTTTAAAAAAACAGAAAATGGTTGATAAGCATCTACAGAATCTTGAACAAAAACATAGTAATCTACGAATTCTCTGTCCATCCAAACAAGCTGTTGCTCTAGTATGAGATCAAAGACCCTCGGGTATTGTAAGGCTCCCATAAACATAGAGGAGATACTACATAATTCTTGATGTTGATACAAGAATATAGGTTCAAGTAAATTTCAAACATTAGGGTAGGCACTAGTAGGAAAAAGAAGGATATCTCACCTCTTAGGATTATACGAAAATGTTAACAGTGGTAGATAGTTGGATAACAAGTAATTTTTATTTTNCCAAGAGAGGGGAGGGCTCAACAAAGAAAGATGGCTTTCGCCAGCTCCTCCATGCAGAAGGAGGCTGCCCCTCCAGCCCTCAGTCTGAAGCCAGACAACTCAGTTCCTCCCGTATTTCCCTGGTGCCTTTGGGGCTGCTGTCCTAACACTGGAGCTCAGAGTGAGTGAGTTCACCAGCGAGTAAGTCTGCGTGTGGGCCTTTTAAGTGGAGTTCCTGGGACTCCAGCAGCCCTCCGTCTCACTCAGCCACAATCTGTGCTAGTTTCACAGCCAGAAGGTAAGTGACTCCACCTTAATTAATTTTAGAAACCCCCACATCTGAATTTCAGAGACGTACATATCAAGTGCTGGCAGTGTTTCTACATTTGTCTTTTTGTGATCAGCAAACTGTTGTGAATTTACTTTACTATATCTATTGAGTTGCGGATTAGGATTGATATGGTTTCAGGACATGTTTTCATCGTTTATTTTCTTCTTGGACAGCTTTCAGTGGACACCCTACAGTTTCTGCTCTTCTTGTACATCCAACAGTTAAATAAGGTCTCCCTGAGGACATCTTTGATTAGAGAAGAGTGGCCTAGTCCCCGAAACAGATCTCCGTCTCCTGACTTGACTGAAAAATCCAGTTGCCATAAGGTAGTGTGTAAATTTTGGTGTCTTTCACTCCAAGGGACGATTTGTGAGGGAGCTTGTTGGCCTTCATTAAAAATTATGTTGGGATTATTTACACAAGCCATTGATTTGCTGGCTTGTTTTGTTTTGCTTTGCTTTTTACTTTCTCTTTTCAAACTATAAAACAAAATCAATGTGTGCAAACTTAATAAAAATAGAGAAGTGATTTCAGTTCCTTCACTGACACAAAAATCACATGATTTTCAGGAACTCATTCACTATATTCTTATTAGCGTCCCATTTTTGCAAATGTTAATGAATTTGAATGTACTTATTTAACTGAGGATAAATGAGATGATATAGTTTTTGCAAAGTCTGTTGCAATTTACTGAAAAAAATTCCGTACAAATATTTTCTCATAGGTTTAGGTAATATGCTTAAGTATACTTAAGCTCAGCATGCTCAAGTAATTATTTATGATGTCATAATCTAGAAGTTAAATTTAACCACCTCACATTGTGAGTTTTAGAAAATCTCATTTTTTCTTTGTTTCTGTAAAGAAAACCAAAATGCTTTTACTTGTTTATGTAAAAGTATTTTTAAAAACTTTAAGTGAAATGTAGATCTCATAATAATAAAATGTATTATTGCCATGTTC
>NW_017731364.1:4333170-4334484 GCF_001890085.2 Hipposideros armiger | reverse complement strand
TTTATAGCCCACAGATGTTATCTTCCCCACACATAGCCTTAAGTTTTATTCCCCCTTTCTAACATATCTTTCCTCTTTCCCATCAACCTATACCCAAACCAGTTAATAAGTTAGCTATTCTTTGTGAATTGCACATATGAACATTAGTAAATTACCAGAATTAATCCAAATGAAGATTTGAATACTGAGCTCTAGGAGATCACAGACGCAGTAGAGGAGAACATGGATACAGACAAATTTATTGTATATAGTGTCATATAGTATATAGTATTCTCTTTTTTTTTTTTACTAGAAATTTGTTTTCTTTGCTATTTTGAAGTATTTTTAAAGACTGACAATAGAAAAATAAAGGACATAAATAAGTAGAAAAATACTTAGAAAGATGCTCACTTTTCACTTAAAGAAATATAAGATACTATTTTTCATCTGTTAGATTATCTGGTGGCATCCAATGCTGGTAAGACATTTTACTTACCACTGGGGAAAGTGTAACTTTTTGTAACCTCTTTGAAGGATACATTGACAAAATCAAAGTTAAAAATACACATTATTCCTTGACTTAGCAATTTCACTTCTTAGCTTTATCTTACAGATACATTCACATATCTGTGTAAGAAATACATTTATTGCAGCATTGTTTGAAATAGCTGTAGACTGGAAGCAACCCAGATGCTTCTCAGTGGTGAGCTGGTGCCCAATGAGCTGATATATCCATGTCATGAACTGCAGCTTTAAAAAGGATGAGATATATCTGGATGTGCTGATACTGAATAATCAGAGCTGGGGGTGGGAGGTGTGGGGTGGGTGTGTATATAAAATGTTCCCTTGTGTGTTTGAAAAAAGAGAAGGATTATCATGCATATTTATATGCTAAATATATGCCTTAAGATTTTCTGAAAGGATATAAAGAAATTGTTAACAGTGTTTGCTTTGAGAAATGAGACTGGATGTCTACAGTAGGAAAAAACTTATTCTTAATTTTTATTGAGATATAATTCACACACCATAAAATTCATCTTTTAAAGTGAAGAATTCAGCCACCTTTAGTATATTCACAAGTTTCTGCAACCATCACCATTAACATTAAAATCCCTAATTATTTCATCCTCCTAAAAATAAATCCCATACACATAGACAGTCACTTCCCATGCCTCCAATTCCAAATATCTGCTCTTTCCTCCAGTCCCTGGGTAACCACTAGTCTACTTTATGTGTCCTGATTTGTCAACTCTGGACGTTTCATATAAATGGAATCATACAAGATGTGGCCTCTGTGTCTGACTTCTTTCACTTAGCATAATGTTTTCAAGGTTC
>NW_017731364.1:4327499-4330995 GCF_001890085.2 Hipposideros armiger | reverse complement strand
GTGTGTATTTCCTAAAAACAAAGATATTCTCTTACCTAGCTCGTCACAGTATAATGATTAAATTTAGGAAGTTTAACATTAGTGCAGTAGTACTATCTAACATACAGTTAGTATTAAAATTCTTGCTGATTGTCTCAAAAATGTCCTTTGTAGGACAGACCATGCATTGCCTTTAGTTATATAAGTTATGTTGCTTTGGAACATGTCACTTCTGTTCAGAAATAGAGGACATCCTTTTGACTCATCTGCAAGCTTTGTTGAAGGAAAAAAAGACAGGGATTTCAAAGTGGCTGATTGCTAGAAAGTCAAATTGCCCAGGAAAGAGGGCCTTTTTTATTTTTAATTTTCAAAACTTTGGCTGAGTTTTAGTGTCTTGACTCAGCAAAGTCTATAATGCAACAAGGCTTGGTAAGCATTAAAGTGGGTACTGAAGCGTCCCTTTATTTCATAATCCCAATTGTTTTTCTAGAAACCATCAATAGCCTCTAAAGGACTGACTCAATTGTTGGATCCTATTCTCATGAGTAAGCAAATGTTTGATTTGAAACCAACCCAGTATAAAAGTCTGTGTACCTCTAACTCTAGCTATTCCCAAATTTCAGCATTGGGGAAACTGATCTATGCATCCAAAATGTCAAAAACTGGAACCAAGGTAAGTAAATGGTCCTGCTGATTTTTAGCCTACACAATTTCTTTTCACCTAATGACACATTCAAAGAAACATGAAGAAAAGCTTTTGCTTCTTTGGCTAGAGGTGAGTATGATAGTGGTTAGAAGGTTGGGTTTGGGAGAGAAGATTAAGAAATGCTTATTATATTTTCTACTCTAACAGAATTATCAAACCGCCCATTAAGGGGTTATCTTTATGTGTGGTGCTACATTGAATACTGTACAGGTATATGATACATAAATATCATGACTTCTGTTTTCCAGCAACTAATATTCTGTGAACTCCCAAAAGCAGAAGACATGCTGATAAGAGGATTATGTGGAATAGAAAACTTAGTGTTCAGTTCAAAATTTGTTTTGTGAAATTTAGCCTCAACCATTAATATTTTAAAAGGGCATGGTGGATGGACCTATCCAGTGAATTATCCTACATATCTCCTTCATTCAAGGAGTTACTCGTATCCCTTTCTCCAAATAAAGTGCTTATTAAGTTAGGAATATTGCCTCTACAATATTCAATTTGTAATTGTTGGACTGGATATCTCTCAGGCTGGCCTTTGGGAATGAGGAAATATATCTTCATTCCCTTTTTAGCTTTTCCACTGTCCGGTGGGATAAGGCAAAGCCATTGTTGCCTGATTTTTCCCCATAACTTTTTACTTTGAAATTTTTCAAACCCATTGAATCTTAAAAGAATAAGGAAAGAATGTTGAATGAATACTCATACTCCCTTCACTTGTATCCTCCAATTGTTAACATTTTGCCCTGTTTGACGTCTTTCTGTTTCTCTCTTTTTACTAAACCATTTGAAAATAAATACCAGGCTTAATACTTTTACCTTAAGTATTCAGGCATGTATTGGATTGTCAGAAAAGTCATGACATTTTGTCTGTTTTTCAAAAGTCATTTATTTATTTGAACAACTAAAATCAATCAATGATATATTGCCCGTTTTGTTCGATAACATTTTGCCATCTTTCAATGAGCTTCATAATTCCTCATTCATAGAAAGACCTGACTTTATTTGCGAAAAACTGAACAAGGTGCTGATTTACAGCCTCATCTGAATTGAACGTTATACCACGCAAGAAGTTTTGAAGAGAACAAAACAAGTGGAAGTCTGATGGCGCAAGGTCAGGAGAATATGGTGGGTGTGGCAACACATCCCATCCAAGCTCCAATAATTTTTGACAGGTGGTTAAACTTGTGTGTGGTCTCGCGTTGTCACAATGGAACACAACTCCTTTACAATTAACAAGCTCTGGCCATTTCTGGATGATGGATTCGTTCAAACTGTCCAGTTGCCGACAGTGCACATTCGAATTGATTGTTTGGTTCTTTGGTAGGAGCTCAAAAAACGTGACACCTTTAAAATCCCACCACATTAAGAGCATAACCTTCCTTTGATGAATGAATGCTTTCAATGTCGTTTGAGGCGAATCATCACGTCAGGACCAAGACTGTGTGCACACCACATTGTTGTAAACAATCCACTTCTCATTACCAGTTATCAGTCGCTTCAAAAAAGGATTGTTTTCCTCACGTTTAATGAGCATATTGCAGATGTTTATATGCGCCGTCAAATGAACTTCTTTGAGTTCATGNCCCAATAAATTCCCCAATAAAATCTTTAAAAAAAAATACTTACACACCAGTCATTCTCAGTTTAGCATATCATTAATAATGATGATGACATGTATGGAGCACTTGCTAGGTGTCAATACCATTCTAAGCACCTTCTATGTATTAACTCATTTATTCTTCATAACAATACCCTATTACAGATGAGGAAACTGAGGAAGTAAGAGATTAAGTAATTTACCCAGAGTCACACAGGAGCTGGTATTCACAACTACTCAACCTGGTTCCAGAGCCTGGGATGTTAGGGTCTGTATTATTTCTTGTAAATTACTGCTACATATAAAATATACTATACTATGCATAATAATTATAAAGATGTGATATAAAAATGATCACTTGGAAAAAACATCCTTTTAAAGCAATTCTATCATTTGAATGCCCCTAGTATTTAGATACCTTGATTTTCTAGGTATCTACCCATGTGCAGAGTCTGGAATGTGGTATTTGATAAATGTTGACTCTGAATCATAGTGTATTCAAGCGATAAGATCCCGTATAACACTAGAAACAAGGAAAAACACTCAATTTAACTTTGGAAATATAGGAAGACAGAAGAATGATTGATCAATTTGAAAACAAACTGCCAACATGATCCTTTAAAAGAGATTAGATCGTGTCATTTCTATGCTCTGACCCCTCTAATGGCTTCCCATCATACTTGGAGTGAAATATAAAACCTTTGCCATACCTACCAGGCCCTCCTGCCTCGTTCTCTGCCATTCTCTCCCCCATTCACTCCCCTTCTGCCATACTACAGTCTTCTTGCTAGTCATTGCCCTCTGGCCAAAGACCACCAGGAACATGTATGTGGAACAAAGCTGGATTTTATTACTCATTGAAAGTAGGGAGAGGATTGTGCATCATCTTAGTAAAAGAGTGTTAAAACGAATTTAGAATTGGATTTTGGCTTGTGTTAGGTGATTTGGGGGAGGGTTCTAGGAAGCAATGCTTTGTTGTGGGTTGGATGCTATATGGAGGCAAGACTAATTCTATGATTTGGTATCTTAATTTTTATATTAAAGGTGGGAGGAATAAAGTTGAGCTAAAACTACCATTGTAAAGAAATAGCAGTTACGCGTTAGCCAGGAATGGGTGATGTTTGGTTATTTTTTGTGATCTGGACCACAAAATGTTTTTGATTTTTGTCTGGACTGAGATTATGGAGTGGTCTTGTCCTTGCCTTGAG
>NW_017731364.1:4323518-4324474 GCF_001890085.2 Hipposideros armiger | reverse complement strand
AACAGGGTAACATTTTAGTTCAGACTAATCCCCATAGCCTGCCAATTTTTTATGTTTATGTATGAATTTCGTTTCTTTTATTATGAACTATGTGATCCTCAGAAAAAAAGGGAATACAATTAATTTTAAACTTTATGTATTTTATTACCCTAAACTATCATCTGACATTAATACTTTCATGTGATTTTACTTAAGTGCAAAGTTCTTTTCTAATTATTTGCATGAAGACAATAGAAAATAAAGTTGATATAAATTTTTCTTTTGTTATCTTCAGGGCCCTGGAAACATGCGGATTAATGGAAGATGGTTCTCATCTTGAAACTAAATTGGGAAGGTGCCGTTGCTAAGAGACTTTGGGGCTTTTTCTTCCTATTTAAGACCTGTCCTTGATTTCCATTCCATACTCATTTGTTACCATTTAATTGAATTTTATGTAAACTTCTGACTATCATATAAACATATGGTTTATAGAACATCAGAAGACTTATCTTTGTGACGCCAAAATGAAAAAGTTGTTGAACGCAGTCTCATTGTACATACGTTGATATTAAGGTGATTGAATGTAGATTTTGCAAGTAAACTTCATATTTTAATTTGTATGATGAAAGGGTTTTATCCTTTCTAGAGTAAAGAGTTTTATAGTTGTTTGTAGCTATTTAAAAGAAAATTGCTATTTCGTTTTAAAAATAAATGGAAAGAAAGTGTGATTTGTTGGTGTATAAATATAGCAGAAATAGTTTTATATGAAGATATTTTAGTCCTTAAAGTATGAAACTTAAACTGCGTAAAATCTTTATTTTTTATTTTCTACTTCAGATTTTGAATCAACAAGCTCTAACAAATAATTTTATCATTTTGATAAAAGGATAAAGCTTAACTTTTAACTTTAGAAAATGTCTCTAATGTTATTTTGTGATGTTATATCAAAATAAAGTTTACATTTGATTGGGAAAGCT
>NW_017731364.1:4316518-4320183 GCF_001890085.2 Hipposideros armiger | reverse complement strand
ACAGCAACTTGGCTGTTCCCCTTCCCTCAATTCCCCAATAAAATCTTCAAAAAAAAAAATGAACCACAGATTACTAACCAGAAATTTCCACTACAGTCCACTCACTTGCCTGCAACTAACATGTAACTGGCTAATGACCTTAGGCAAGTCATTTAACTTCTTTATCTGTAACAACTAGCAAAAGCTTATTGGCAATTTTGAGCCAGGTATTAACCTCTAAGTGCTTTATTGACATTATTTTTTTAGACCCTCAGAACAACCCTCTGCAGGAGATTTTGTTATCCAGTTTTACAAATGAAGAGAGTCATTGGCCTGTCCAGGGTCACAGAGCCAGTGACTAGTGGTGCTGTGATGTTTTCTTCATCTGTCAACTGGGGACCATGTCTCTCTAAATCCATGCTATGCTAAAATGGGAAAGGGAGCTGGAAGAGAGAAATTTGGGGAGGGAAGAAAGGAGATGAAGTAGATGATTTAGGGGTGGGAAGGGGTAAGGAAGCCTTTGGGGAACAGGAACTAGAAGTATTGAGAGAAATGAGAAGAGTAGGAGGAAGTTAAGAAGGAAATAACTATTACATTACTATCCAGAAAGAATCGCCTGGGGTGGGAGAGAATGAGGTTTTATGCCCGTTTGCGAGTCATTCTTGGTTTCTTCCTCTCCTTTATGCCCTACATCTAATTAGTCACCAAATCCTAAATTTCTTCTGACTGTTCCCTCATCATCATTCACATTGCGTTGCCCTTCAGTTGGCCTTCATCGTGTCTCACGTCACCCATGACAACAATCTACTTCCAGGCACATCTCCCACATAATCACCAAAGGGTTTCTAGCGTGGCTCCTGTGTCATTTTTCTGGCTTTTATTTCCTACTACTCAATATGCACCAGGCTTAATTAACTACTTGTCCCTATAATAGATCGTGATCTTTCACTCCTTTATTCCTTTGAACAGGTTATCCTTTTCCTTTTGCCTCTGGAAAACCTCTACTTATCTATCCTTCAAGACTCACATCAGATTCTCTCAAGACTACTTGGCTCTGCTCCTCTCAGCTGAAACGGTTTTCTCCTTTTAAACCCATAAAGCAAATTATCCACAAGGTGGCAGCATAACGCCAGGGAATTGACTGCTTGACTCTGACACCTGTGATTTCAGTTTAAATTATAGCCCAGACTTGATCTTGGATTGTGGAATTATAGAACAAAAAGGGACAAACTCTGTAGTCCATTTGTTCTATTGGTTTTCAGACACTGTTTCATGAAGCCCTAGGAGTTTCTGGGACTTCTATCTCCCGTTTTAACCAGAAAAGCTCTGAGTTTTATTTTACAGCCTGAGCTTCCAATGTCTAATCCTTTCATTTGACAAATGGGAAATTGGAGCCCAGAGAGATGGCTTGACTAACGTAGTAGGGCTGATTGTGGAAATGCAGCTCGAGAGCCCAGGCTTATTAATTCCAGCTTCTCAGGACTACATATTTTCCAGAACCATCACTGATCCCAGAGGCTTACCCCAAACATTGTGGTAGAAATTGGTAAGAGTTTGAAACAAAGAGCATTCTTGCCTTGTCATTTTGTTACTTTGCAACTATTCTCTTAGCAATAAAATAATGCAGAACATATATATTTTCATGCATGTATGCTCTATATCCATCTAAAATAAGCTCTCTGGTCTATGTTTTAGTTTTCTCTATATATTTTTTATATCATCTAGCATGAATTTCTGCATTTGAATTCATTCATCTTCATCAAACATTTACTGAGGGTCTGACAGGTGCTGGGCACAGGGGTCCATAGCTTAAAAAAGGCTTGGTCCTCGCCCTTGGGAGAAGTCTGGTAGGAGTCTGGAGGGAGAGACAGGCATATTAACAATAGTAGATCATTTATTATATAATGTGATAAGTACAGTGAGTTGTGGGAACAAAAAGGAGGAAGCAATGAACTTGAGTCTGAACCTGCTGGCTTATATATTACAGCACTTTTTTGTTTTTCTTCATTTTAAGCCTTCAGAAAGTACTCGTTCCTATTGTCAACAACTAGCACCTGGCAGGAAGCAAATGTTGTGAGGTGAGGTAGAACTTATATTTTTCTCCTCAAAATTGAGGAGAAAGGAATTTCTAAAGTAGAAGGGAATATAGTCTTAACTTTTATTTTATCTATGAATAAAGCCATCCAACACCTCAGTTCTCTGTTTGCCCTGTACTTCAGATTACTTTCTATGAGGACAAACATTTTCAAGGCCGCCACTATGACTGTGATTGGGACTGTGCAGATTTCCACATGTACCTGAATCGCTGTAACTCCATTAGAGTGGAAGGAGGCACCTGGGCTGTGTATGAAAGGCCCAACTTTGCTGGGTACATGTACATCTTACCTCGGGGCGAGTATCCTGAATACCAGCATTGGATGGGCCTCAACGACCGCCTCAGCTCCTGCAGAGCTGTTCGTCTGGTGAGTCTGGTGGGGCTCTCTCCCTTTTGCTCTCGCTGTACCCTACTTTTTTTTCTTTTGGTCTGCTTTTCTGTGAAAGAGTTTTCTTGAGGTTTTCCTACCTCTTAATGAGGGGCTGTCTTTTGTTGGCTACAGAGAGTTAAATAAAAGGTCAGTCCCTTACAAGACTGAGTACACTAATTACATCCATAGCACTTTCTCTACCTCTTGAAGATTTTAAGGAGTTAAGTTTTTCTTATCAAAAGTCAGCTGTTTCAGTCAGTGCACAATGGGCATGGGAGTGTAACTCATCTAGCTTTCAAGTTGGTGGGTTCTGAATCACACTGTTCTCTGAGTTTGTGACCTGCTAGTGATTTCTGTAATAGTTGCTGTTTATTTCCTCCTGTCTTTTCAGTCTAGCAGAGGCCAGTATAAGATTCAGATCTTTGAGAAGGGGGATTTTGACGGTCAGATGTATGAAACCACTGAAGATTGTCCTTCCATAATGGAACAATTTCACGTGCGAGAGGTCCACTCCTGTAAGGTGCTGGCGGGTGCCTGGATTTTCTACGAACTACCCAACTACCGGGGCAGGCAGTACCTCCTGGACAAGAAGGAGTACCGGAAGCCCATCGATTGGGGTGCAGCTTCTCCAGCTGTCCAGTCTTTCCGCCGTGTTGTGGAGTAATGACATGGGTGGGGCCATAGTTTCTTCCTGGGGGCCAGGTGCTGGCTGGCCTTATCACCCAAATAGGCATCATGAATAAAATAATTGGCATGCATTCCACTGTTGACCGTAACGCCTTTCCTTAAATACTTTTAGGGACCAGTAAAATAGTGCCCACCATCGTAGGCGGTTATACAAAGCAACTCCGCCTTCAGAGTACCAGCCTATATCTTTGTGCCAAACAAAATGGGGCTGTATTAGAAGGTTAGAAAATGATGCTGCCATGTAGTGGTTGGTTCTTCCTGCTTACGTTTTGTATTAATGTAACAGGTACAATAATAATTAATAGCTGCCATTCATTGAGTGCTTTCGTTATCCAATTTCCTATCACAACAATCCTATAAGAGAGGTGGTTTTATTTGCATTTTACAAATAAGGGAACTGAGACTTAGAGAAATCAAAAGCTTGCCCAAGTTCACCAGCTGGTGAAGGAAAGGACCAGGATTTGGTCCAGGATATTTACGTTTCCAAAGCTTGTTCTTTTCTCTTTGTTTCTAACTCATTCATCCAACACATAT